>NC_137770.1:36609820-37171343 GCF_963455305.1 Plecotus auritus | reverse complement strand
TCTCTAGACTCTACCCACTCAGTGCCAGTAGTCCCCTCCCTAGTTGGGATAACCAAAAATGTCTGCAGATGTCGCCAAATGATATTGGCAAACTGCCCTGGGTCGAGAGAACCACTGGTCTGAAGCATGTGTGTGGGAGCACCCCTGGAATTGCCCAGAAAACACCCTCTGACTCGCTCCCTTTGAGGGAGAAGGATACGTGCAGCAGTCAGGAGAGTCTGGTTAGAAAGGGCCGGCAGAGCTCAGGCGAGAGCATGTGAATGGATTCCCTCGGCACCCACAGCCATCAAAGGGTCTTGAGCAGGGGAATGAAATTAGCAAAGTTACAAATTGAAAACATTTTTTCTTCCTTTTCTGTGTAACTGGATTCTTTCTCTTCTTCCCTTGACTGGCACAGATAGATTTCCCCCCTTAAAGAAAAGCATCATTTCAAGAGCAAATGCTCCCAGCCTGCGTCTGGTGGGTGGTTTTTATTAAATTCCAGTAGAGGGATGGGTTTCCAAAGCAATCATCCAGCCCCTTGGTGAGCAGGCTCCCTGCCACTCAGCTGACATTCCACCCTGCAGGAGGTGGGGAGAGGAAAATCAGCAGCGAGGAGCAGCGGAGGGACAGCAGCTCAGGCTGTCGGAATTTCCAGTGGGGCCACTTGGTGTTAAGATGGAGCCAAATGCAGCACATGGTGGGGGCAGCCTGACGACACCTCTGCGTCTTACAGTTGCTGATTTGCTTTGCTTGCTCTGCCCCTGACGTCCACTGGCTGTCGAGTTGTCTAAGTCCTTTTGAATCATTATAATAATAGTAGTAGTAATAATAATAGGAATATGTATAGGTCTTTATGGTTGACCATGGGCTTTTGCATACATGGTCATGTTTAAGTCATGCATTATGGGACGACACTGAAGGAGATGTCTGTTTTGGGATTTGTTCTTTCTGGGGACTCAGCTGTGTCCAGCTCTGTTGGATATTCTCCGTTTGCCCCTTGCATCCCCTCTGCCCCCTTCCCACCCTGCTCTGTGCCCTGTATGGATTGTGCAGCTGGGTTCCTTTGCCCTCACGTCCTGCTGGGCTCAGCCAAAGGGAGGCCCAGCAGGAGATCACAAGGTCGGGGAGAGGGAGGTTGGGGGATTTACTCCCCCTCCCCTCGCACGGGCTTGGCAGTGGCTGCACCCTCCCCTGGAGACCACAGCTCCTGCCACGACAGGCCTCATCAGATGCCGGGACCCGCTTCCTCTCCTTGTCCTTGGAGCCCGCAGATGGGAAGGCACAGCGCTGCTCTTAGCCCAGGGTGCTTTGCCAGGCTTTGCAGGCTGACCCACAGCCCAGCACATGGCCCGTGCATCAGCTCTGCTCAGCCACCCCTCCGAGCATGCCGTCTGTTTCCTGCTGGGACGCTGACTGACGGTCCAGCTCACTTTAGCTTCCCCTGGGGAGCCCCATCTTCCTGGATCACCCTAGCATTCCATCAGGGAAGTTCACGCGGGCTAGCGTTAGGAACGTGGCCTTTGAAGTCACCGTGTTGACCCCATTTAATAGCTAGAGAAGCTGGTCATGGAGTTTCTGTGGCTTCTTCGGGGTTACCAAGTAACTGGGTATAAGAAACCTTTCGTTATAGACCCCAAACCCACACACCCAATTCTCTTCAAGAGAGGAATGTCTGTAATGCTTAATTCAGTGTTTTTCTTTCTGTAATTTCTAACAATAATAATGGAAAGGGAACTTGGGGGAAAGTGTCAAAGAACATCACCTCGGAGTTCCTTTCCTTTTGTGTGGATTGCTCGAAGGAATCCAAGCCTTAGCGGGAGCAGCAGTGTCTGAGGCAGGCACGTCGGCCATCAGCAGCCGGTAACTGGACATCAACAGAGGGATGTGTGTGCTCTCATCTCATTCTGCACCCAGCCGGGCTCTCCCTGTGGGAACAGGCCTGGAAGTCACATCACCTGCACTTCCTCCCAGAGCCTCACTAATTACACAGAGAACAAGCCCCCCTCTGGGTTTTGTCTCAGCCAGTTAAGCAGAGGAAATGACTGAGGCCGATTAGCTGAAAAGTCTGGGTCTTTATTAAGATGCTTCCCAGCGATCAGGGAGCAGTCATTAAGAACCACTAGCAGCAGGGATAGTACTGGTCGGCACAGGACCTAAACACCGCAGCAGAAGAGAAGATGGGAATTCTTAGGACATGGCAGGAAGAGGCTGAGCTGCCTGTATACTCAGCTTCTGTGGGCATGTGGGGGTGGGGCTGGGGTGGACATCAGGGCTCTAGACTTGACTCACTGGGTGACTTGGGGCTGACTCCTTCAATTCTTTATTCACAGTTTCTCAGGAAGGGCGTTGCAAGGACCTTAAACACTATTAGATTGAATGCCTCTCAACCCTGACTTTATATTAAAGTTACCAGGATGCTTTAAAAAATGGTGAGTTCTGCTCCACATTTGGGTTAGAACTGCTGGGGATGAGGTCTTGGCATTGGTATATACTATTCTGTTAGTAGATACAGTACCACCCTCAAACTGGGGGGGGGGGGGGGAGAGGAGAGAGAGAGAGAGAGAGAGAGAGAGAGAGAGAGTGAGAGAGAGAGAGAGAGAAGGGGAGGGTACAGGAGGGAAGGGAGGGGAGGGAAGCATGCACATTGGGTTTTGATGTAAAAGTGACCCTATTATGAGTCATGAGCAAGAGGAGAGGAAAAGAAAAGGGGGAGGGAGGAATGACAGAAGCGCATTAGGACAATCTTTTGTCCTTGTTTGCGGAAATCATGGGCACAGCCAGCATGCTTGACATGAATCCGTGAGCAGTTTCGAAGAAACTGAGGAAGAAAGAAGAGAGGAAAAGGTAGGGAGTAACCAAAAAGTTCATGAACCAAAACCTCACAAATCAGTCCTGACATTTCATCATCTCATTTCTGACTCATTCTGATTCCTGAGCCTTGATATAGTAGGAGTTTTCAATAAATTTTAATTTCCTGTTGGTTTGAGGAGATTCAAGACTGTGATATTTGAAAATATTTTAAAGCAATCCAGTGCGTTCTTGCCAACTGGCGTTCTCCTTGGCTAGGCTCTGATCTGAAGGTGATTGCAGCATTGCTTTGTGGCCCCCGTCTGAGAAAACTAGGATAACCTGGACTTCGGTTCACTCCTCTGGGTGAAAGGCCTGCCAGAAACCGCTGGCGCTTTCTAAGCAGACTGTTCCACGACCTCAGCACACTGGTCTACAGCAGAGGAAATAACACCAGAGACAAAGAGGGTCACTTCTTAATGAGAGAGGAGTAAATTTATTAGGAGTACATAACCCTAAATGTGTATGTTCCTAATAAGAGAGCTTCAAAAACCATGAAGCTAAAACTGCTGGGTATTTACCCAAGGTAAATGAAATCATATGTCTTTACAACAAAATGTTTATAGTACCTTTACTCACAATTGCCAAAGCTGGAAACCAGCCAAATCTCCTTTGACTAGGGAATATATCAATAACTAAATTATGGTACATCTATACAATGAAATACTACTCAGTAATAAGAAGGAATGGACAACGGATTCATACAATAGCATGCTAAGTTGAAAGAAGGTAGATTCATTTGTGTGACAGTGAATAATAAGTAAATCTGTGGGAACAGAAGTCAGATCATTGGCTGCAGAACTTGGAGAGATGGAACTGTCTACAAAGGAATATGAGAGAACTTTTTGGGAAGATGGATATGCTCCATGTCTTGATTTTAGTGGTGGTTATATGACAGAATGAGTTTGTCAAAATTCATAGAAAAGTATACTAAAAAAGGCAAATTTTAGTGTCATTTATTCCTAATAAACCAAAAAAAATCATATAGGAATATTATGAACAAAATTCGTGCATGGAGGGGGTGGGGGGTGTCCCTCAGCCCAGCCTGCACCTTCTCCAATCTGGGATTCCTCTCACAATCCAGGACTGCTGGCTCCCAACCACTCACCTGCCTGCCTGCCTGATTGTCCCTAACTGCTTCTGGCTGCCAGCCTGATCAATCCCTAACCACTCCCCTGCCAGCCTGATCGATGCCTAACTGCTCCCCTGCTGGCCCGATTGCCCCTAACTGCCCTCCCCTGCAGGCCTGGTCACCCCCAACTGCCCTCTCCTGCCGGCCTGGTCACCCCTAACTGCCCTCCCCTGCAGGCCTGGTCACCCCCAACTGCCCTCTCCTGCAGGCCTGGTCACCCCCAACTGCCCTCTCCTGCCGGCCTGGTCACCCCCAACTGCCCTCCCCTGCTGGCCTGGTCACCCCTAACTGTCCTCCCCTGAAGGCCTGGTTGCCCCCAACTGCCCTCCCCTGCTGGCCTGGTCACCCCAAACTGTCCTCTCCTGCTGGCCTGATCGCCCACAACTGCCCTCCCCTGCAGGCCATCTTGTGGCAGCCATCTTGTGTCCACATGGGGTGGCCATCTTTGACCACATGCGGGCAGCCATCTTGTGTGTTGGAGTGATGGTCAATTTGCATATTACCTCTTTATTAGATAGGATTTTATGTCAACAAAGTAAGCAATTTAGATAATAGGCCAATTATTAGAAAGGCAAACATTATCAAAACTCATTCCAGAAGAAATAGGTAATGTGAATAATTCTATACCTATTAAAGAAATTGAAATTGTGCTTAAAATCCTCTCACAAAGAACACTTCAGGCATCAGTAGCTTCACTGGTGAACCTAATGTTAAGGGATGACTATTACCAATTCAACTGGATATACTTTCCAACTCATTTTATGAAACCAACTTTACCCTGGTAACAAAACTAAAGACACTACAAGAAGAGAAAACAAAGACCGATTTCCCTCATGGGACAATCCACAAAATACTTAACAGAATTTATGTAAATGCATCATGACCAAATGGTATTTATCTCAATAATGCAAGATTGTGTTTGATATGAAGAAAAAAATCAATATAATTCATCATATTATCAGACTGAACAAGTAAAAGTAAATGATCATCTCAATACATACAGATAAAGCATTTGATAAAATTCAATACTCATTCAGTATAAAAACTCAGCAAATGCAAAATAGATGGGAGATTCTTTATCTCGATAAAAATAATATATGTGCCCCTATGTTTATCACAGTGTTATTTACAGTAGTCAAGATTTGGAAGCAGCCCAAGTGTCCACAAGTAGATGAGTAGATAAAAAAGTTATGGTATATTTACACAATGGAATACTACTCTGCCTTAAAAAGGAAGAAAATTTTACCCTTTGTGACAGCATGGAAGACCTGGAGAGTATTATTCTATATGAAATAAGCCAATCAGAGAAAGACAACAGCCATATAATTTCACTCATATGTGAAATTTAATAAACAAACTGAACTAACAAGCAAAATAGAGACAGACTCACAGAGAGCAGGCAGATAGTCTGCTTGGGGGTGAAATGGGAAGGGCTGGAGGGATTGAGCACAAAAGAAACAAAAAGACTCATGGACACAGACAACAGTGTGGTGCTTACAGCGGGAGGGGATAGGTGGAGGTAGAAAAGAGTATGGGAGGATAAATGGTGATGGGAAAAAATAAGGAAAAATTTTAAAACAAAACAAAACAAAACAAAAAAAACAGCTGAATGTCCACAAGGAAATAAAGTGAACCTTGACCCTTGTCTCACACCATACACAAAATTTATTTTAAGTAGCTAATAGACCTAAATGTAAGAGCTAAACTATAAAGAAAATATGCAAAAAAAATTTTTTTTGAACTGGGTTAGGTAAAGATTTCTTAGAACACAAAAAGCACAAACCTTAAAAAGTAAAAATTGATAAACTGGACTTCTTCAAAATTATAAACCTTTGCTCTTTAAAAGATGCCATCAAGAAAATGACCAGGCAAGCCACAGGTTGGGAGAAAAAAATTGTAAATCATGTCTATGTATATAATAGGCTAAGCGACCTTCCGACCTTTGGACCGTCTAACCGGCCGGTAGATGTGACGCGCACTGACCACCAGGGGGCAGATGCTCAAAGCAGGGCAGCAGCGGTTCTCAGGTGACGCATCCAGGAACCAGAGAGGAGGGAGCCTGATTCCTCACCGGGCCACGCGATTTCACCTTTGGATGTGGGTTATGTTGCTGCTGGGGCACTGTTGGCCCTGAATCTGGTTTACTGCACACTTGTGTTTGCATTCTTCTAATTAATTTCCTTTCATTGTGCATGAATCTGTGCACCGGACCACTAGTATATTATAAAGGACATGTAGCTATAATATATAAAAAAATTCTAACAACTCTGTAATCAAGGAGAAGCAATTAGAAGAGTTGAACAGTTTGCCAAAGAAGATATACAAATGCCAAATAAGGACATGAAAAAATGTTCAACATCATGCATAATTAGGGAAATGAAAATTAAAAACAACGAGATATTGCTCTATGTGTACTAGAATGACTAAAATTAAAAATACTTATAATACCGTGTGTTGGTGAGGATGTGGAGCAACTGAAACTATCTTCATTACTGATGGAAAATGGGAAATGGTACAATTCTTTGGCAAACAGTTTGTCAATTCTTGCGATCAGGCAAGAAGTAGAAATAAAGGCATCCAAATTGGAAAAGAAGAAGTAAAATTGTCATTATTCGCAGATGACATGATACTGTACATAGAAAACCCCAAAGACTCCACCAAAAAACTACTAGACTTAATAAATGAATTTGGCAATGTAGCAGGATACAAAATTAACACCCAGAAATCTATGGCTTTTTTATACACCAACTAGAGGCCCAGTGCACAAAATCTGTACACGTGGGCGGGAGGAGGGGGGGGCAGCCTGGCCTGTGCCCTCTCACAGTGTGGGAGCCCCACGATAGATTGCCCCAAAGAGGTAGGCCCTGCCCACCCATCCGGGGCTCCTTGGTGGATTGTCCCAAAGAGGTAGGCCAGAGCCCCGCCTCCGCAGCGAGCGCACAGGGCCATGGGAAGCCTGCCTCCACTGTGTGCCCAGCCATCTTGTGATGGTGTGAGGGCATCATGAGTGAGGGTGTGACGACTACTTAGCCTTTTATTAGTAAAGATAATGAACTCACAGAAAGAGAAACAAACAAACAAAAAAACCCAACCCCATTTACCATTGCACCAAAAAAATTAAGATCCCTAGTAATAAACTTAACCAAGGAGGTAAAGGACCTGTACTCAGAAAATTACAGGATGCTGAAAAAAAAATAGAGGAAGACATAAACAAATGGAAGAATATACCATGTTCATGGATTGATAAAATCAACATCATTTAAATGTCCATACTACCCAAAGCAATCTATAGATTCAATGCAATTCCCATTAAAATACCAATGGCATATATCAAAGACCTAGAACAAACTCTCCAAAAATTCATCTGGAATAAATAAAGACCCTGAATAGCTGCAGCAATCTTGAGAAAGAAGAACAAAGTTGGAGGGATCACAATACCAGATATCAAGCTATATTACAAAGCCACTGTTCTCAAAACTGTCTGTTACTGGCACAAGAACAGACATATAGACCAATGGAACAGAATAGAGAACCCAGAAATTTACCCAAGCCACTATGCTCAATTAATATTTGACAAAGGAGGCAAGAGCATAAAATGGAGTCAAGACAGTCTCTTCAATAAATGGTGTTGGGAAAATTGGCCAGATACATGCAAAAAAAAAACAAAACA
This sequence comes from Plecotus auritus, assembly GCF_963455305.1. NCBI lineage: Eukaryota > Metazoa > Chordata > Mammalia > Chiroptera > Vespertilionidae > Plecotus > Plecotus auritus. Next base: position 37,163,712 of record NC_137770.1, on the reverse strand, counting down.
AAAAAGAAAAAACGAAACTAGACCACAAACTTACACCATACACAAAAATAAACTAAAAATGGATAAAGGACTTAAATGTAAGACAGGAAACCATAAAAATCTTAGAAGAAGGTATAGGCAGCAAAATAGCAGACATACGTAGTAGTAATATCTTTACCAATACAGCTCCTAGGACAATGGAAACTAAGTAGAAAATAAACAAATGGGACTACATCAAAGTAAAAAGCTTCTGCACAGCAAAAGAAACCATCAACAAAACAACAAGAAAGCCCACTGCATGGGAGAACATATTTGCCAATGTTATCTCTGATAAGGGTTTAATCTCCAACATTTACAGGGAACTCATACAACTTAACAAAAGGAAGATAAACAATCCAATCAAAAAATGGGCAAAGGATCTAAGTAGACACTTTTCAAAAGAGGACATACAGAAGGCCAGGAAACATATGAAAACATGCTCAAAGTCACTAATCATCTGAGAGATGCAAATCAAAACAATAATGAGGTACCATCTCACCCCTGTCAGAATGGCTATCATCAACAAATCAATGAACAACAAGTGCTAGAGAGGGTGCTGAGAAAAAGGAACCCTCCTGCACTGCTGGTGGGAATACAGACTGGTGCAGCCACTGTAGAAAAAAGTATGGCCTTTCCTCAAGAAATTAAAAATGGAACTTTCATTTGACCCAGTAATCCTACTTCTAGGAATTTATCCCAAAGAAACAGAAATACCAATCAGAAAGGATGTATGCACCCCTATGTTCATAGCAGCACAATTTACAATGCTAAGATTTGGACACAGCTTAAGTGCCCATCAGCAGATGATTGGATTAGAAGACTGTGGTACATCTACACAATGGAATACTACGCTGCTGTAAAAAAGAAGGAATTCTTACCATTTGCAACAGCATGGATGGACCCGGAGAGCATTATGCTAAGCGACATAAGCCAGTCAGAGAAAGATAAATATCACATGATCTCACCCATTTGTGGAATATAATGAACAACAGTTTATGAAAGCTGAAAACTAACAATCTATTAATTGATTAATGGATAAAGAAATTGCAGTGTTTCCTTACAATGGAATACTTCTCAGCAACAAAAAGAGATGAACTACTGATATATGCAACAACCTGGTGATTCTCAAAGGCATTATGCTAAGTGAAAGAAGCCAGATGTGGAAGACTACATGCTGTATGATTTGATGTATATGAAATTTTAGAAAAAGCAAAGCTATAATAACAGAAACCAGATTAGTTATTCCCTGAAGCTGGAGATGGTGAAATGAGATTGACTGCACAGGGACAGTGAGTGATGGAAATGTTCTATATCTCTCCCCAGTCCCCCATTGCTTTTAGAGAAAGAGGAAGAGAGAGAGAGAAAGAGAGAGAGAGAGAGAGAGAGAGAGAGAGAGAGAGAGAGAGAGAGAGCAATTTGTTATTCCACCCATTCATGCATTCATTGGTTGATTCTTGTATGTGCCCTGACTGGGGATCGAACCCAAAACCTTGGCATATCAGGATGACGCTCCAACCAAATGAGCTACCTGGCCAGGGTGGAAATGTTCTATATCTTGATTGTGGTGGTGATTATACAATTGTGCATATATTCACATTCATCACACTATACATTTAAAAATGGGTGAGTTTTATTGTATATAAATTATAACTCAATAAAGCTGATTTTTTAAACAGGGTCTAGGTATGGGGCTTTACTCCAGGGTGGCAAGACCCTAGGAAGTTGCATGGCAAATTATGTTGGTGCAGGGAAGGTAAAGAATTGGAACCATTAATGAAATCAATCTGCTATCCTGGGTTGGATTATAATAGAACCCATCCATTGTTGGAGCTTAAAAAATAAACACTCGATAAAGAATCTGTTCCTTCATATTCATCTTTGTGTCTCCTTCCCTTCCAGCATTTTGGCTGGTCCTCTTATGTTGTCATTTCTTACTGCCTCTTGAACTTACATCTAATGTTTTTGTGCTTGCATCTTGTGTAGCTTCCAAGAGTCTAAGTATTCAAAGGTTTATGGTCATCTGGTCAATCTAAAAGTGATCTTTATTTCAGCTCACTGGTATTTGCAATGCCAGCATTTCACATGTTATCTTTCCCCAGTGGAAAAGCTGAACAACTAAAGAAAGAAAAAAAAAATGAACGAGTTAGCGCTCATGAAAAACCATTTAGGGTTTTTAATATACTTTCTCTTTAAACGTAACAAGGCCGTTCACATAATCACTACAGTTTATGACAAAATAAATTATTGCTGTTGCAAGCACTCTAGTCAATGAATAAAACCCTGCAGCATATCCCCATGAGAGTGACATGCTGAGACTCTCTTCCTCAGGAGACACGAACTCCAGCAAAATGATAAAAGTGGCCCAGTGCCCTGTACTCCCATGAGAAATTGAGATCCAAACCACAACAGAAAGAACAGAAAATTTTCATGCTTTAAAGTCTCTACTCCTATTTGATAAGAACAAAGCTTAGTACACAAATGGAGGCTACATTTAAAAGTTTTCTCCTGTAAGCACCATATGGCTTTCTGCATATAATAGAGTAAGTCTGGTAGGGAGGGAGGGCTGTGTTTTGCCAAGTTTCCAATTCATTCAGTCTCTTTGGTCGGGGCTAGGGCAAATCCCACCAAATGAGAATATTTTGGTGTTTAAATTTGTTTACTCTTTGGAAAATGGAACTTCTTGTTTTGGGTTCTGTAAAGATTTCTTGAAATGAAGTAGCATTTCAGTATGGTCTGGATATTCAATATGGGTTGAATGCAAATGGATCAGAAATTTATAGATAAAATTTCCCCCAAATTTTAATAATTAAGAACTAACCAAATATACTTTAGGTTTGGAGCGGGATTTAAATATCTGACAAACCATTTGAAAACATTCAGGGAACTCAGACTACATTCCAAGCTGAAATGTTTTTGTGTTTTGTTTAAATTTTACATAGGAAACAAAACACTTGGATTTGTCTCCACGAATGTGAATCTGTTTTCAGTATTTATACCTCAACCATCACACAAATGGGAAATTTTCATATTTTTTTCCTAGAAATGAAATCAGTTTCCAGAGAAAGGAGAGACTTTGTTGAGAGTAGCTATTGGACAAGTCCCCAAGCCTTCTTTTTATAGGAGCCTAGTGTCCTCTGCTGAGGCAGCCATTGTGGATGGACTTCGTTCACATATGGAGCAATACTTCTCATTTTCAGTTCCACGTCTCCTCCAGGGTTTCCATCTTCAATTGTTGTTCGTTCTCTAGACTCTGCTCCAGTTTGCCTACCTGGCTCTTTCCACTCTGAGCCACCTCAGTAGGATATCTTTAATGCTGGCTCTTTGGGACAAACCTTATTCTCTCCCTCATCCAACTCCCTGTTGGGGGGAGCTTCACTTACAGTTTGTTCTGTGCTCACCATAGAAGGTAATGGAGGCCATTGGAGACCCCAGTGAACTCAATGAATTCTGGGTCAAGGTCTTGGGAGGAGAAATTCCTATTGGTTTGGGATGAATAGCTACAGAAATGTCTAGAGGCAGTTGTCAATGGAACTGGAAAATTCTATTGGGGTGCCCTGGGCCAATGGCATTTCATTTCCTGGGAAAGGTGTTGGTAGGTATGAAAACTCCTCCATCTGTCTGGCCAAGGGCAGTTGCATACTGGTGAAGGACAATTACTCGTAACCATGGTAATGATTCAAGGTGTTAATTAACCAAGTCTTCAGGTTTTATCTACTCTCTTCTACTGCTTTTCTTTGTAATTGTGACACGTAGGGCTTTAAAGGGGGAAAGACAGGAAAAAGAGATACAACTCAAATGAACGGTGCTACCTTTTAGTAATTAAAAGGTTTGAATTCATGTCTAAATCACTAGGTAAAAATGAAAAGATTAATGACTAGGTAAATTACACATATTGGGAAGATTGGTAATCTTTCTCTCCCCCTCCTTCCCATTCCAATCAGAGGGGAACCGTTGAATGAAAAGAATTTAATCAAGACCAATTTTTTTACACTGGTAATCAAGAGAGTGCCTTGACATAAGACTGGAGCCCTTGGCCCTGAGACCGAGCCTGCTGATCAGGAAATGGTCCTTCATCGTGGATTTGGACTGGTGGTTTCCAAACTTGACTGCCCACTAGATTCACCTGGTGAGCCTGAAAATAGAACCATGGCTGGGCCCAAACCCACCTCTGGGTGAAATCCAGGCATACATATTTTTCAGAAACTCCCCACATGATTCTAGTGTACAACCAGAGTTAAGAACCACTGGTTTAGATTATATTGTTTCTGAGAAAATTAATATTTGTCCTTTGGAGCAGTATGTGCTGTAAGGGGTCAGTGAGTATAAACATCGGTAGTCCTGTCGCTCTTTTACTGTTGGGAATGTTGCAAGGGAAACTTGATTTCAAGGATTCACATCCATCCTCGTCCATGAGACTACAGATATCTCTTCATGTCCGCTGTTCCTCCAAGCTGAGAGATGGCGATGAACATCCATGTCCGCTCTGCTGAAGGTGGCGAGGGAGGGATGCATTCGGCCGCAGCTCTCAGTAAGCACCGAGAGGGAGCTCTCCTCTCTCCGGAAGGCGCACATGCAGTTTGCCCAGGGGAGGGATGTAATTTTCCCTCTGGGCTGGGGCTCTGAACCCATGGAGGAAGTCCAGGTTGACTTCAATTGCAGCCGTTGTCCCCCTGTGCTGTAATTTCTTTCTAAAAGTGCATTAACCCGTTAGTAAGGAAATTCACCTGCATCTTTGCAGTTTGTCTACTAGTACTGTGGTGGCCGAGGGGATAAAGTGATGAGAGAGTCATCCTGCCTCCTCCGCTCCCCAGCAAAAGGCAGGCAGCCCAGCGAGGCGCAGAGGGCCAGATGGTAATAGGTCCCCCCAGGGAAGCCAGCAGCCGGGCTGGCAGATGGTCCCTGGGCTGTGGAGGAGGCTCTCTGGAGAGGAGATTCGTACACGAAGGGACAAAGTTTCTGGCACCACCATGCCATGTATGTTAGTAAATACTTCACAAATGGTTGTCCAGAACAGAAATCTCCGATGTGCAGCATGGGCAAGTTTTTGAGAGCGGTATAAACACTCTCACCATCACCATGTCAGGCTTCCCACTTGAACAAGGAAGGCGTCACTGAAGGAGGAGTTAGAAGGAAATGTGCAAAATCGACACTGGCAAGCTGATGGGAGTGGGTCTAGCACACACTGCCCCCTGGGTCCAGCATGCGGACCCCCTGCAGGAGGGAGGGAGGGGCCCCACAAACGCTTAGGGGAACCAGTGTATTTTCTATAGATTTCCACTCTGTGTGTGTTCCCCCTCCCCTTTCAACACAAACACCCAACATTCGACTGTGATTCCTTCAAGCGTGACCTCGTGAACTCAGGGTTTGAAGTAACGCATTTATCAGAACCGAAACCTGTATTTGGATCCAAATAGGCAGGAGGGGCTGAGGGCCACACCCCTTATAAAATAACGACAGCAAATGTTTTTGAGTGTTCTTCCTGTTACCCTAGGGCTGGTCACATACCATTGGAGATGCTCAATAACAGTAACATTTATTGAGTGCCCACCATGTATTCACTCATTTAATCTTCATTATAACTTCATGAGACATGTACTATTATTAGGAGGAGTACATCTTTGAAACAAATAACCACAGTGAGTGCTTTGGGATAAAACTACACCTTATTCTAGACTGGTCACAGGGCAGTTCAAGATGGCTAAAAATAGCAAACATTATTGAGTGCTTACTATGTACCCGATATTTTTCCTGAACTCTACATTGAGATTTTTTTTAAATTTGTTTTTATTAATTTTTAGAGAGAGAGGGAGGGAGAGGGAGAGACATCCACATCTATTGGCTGTCTCCTCCATGCCCGCCACTGGGGATCGAGCCTGCAACCCAGGCATGTGCCCTGACCGGCAATTGAACTGATGACCAACCACTGAGCCACACCAGCTGACTCCACTGAGTTTTTATAATAACCTATGAGTCAAGTATTACTATAATGCTTATTTACAGTTAAGAAAGTAGAGGACAGAAAATGACTTCCTGAAGGTCAGGGATTCATGGATGGCAGAGTCAAGAATCAAACCCAGGCAGCCTGGCACCAATGCTCACTCTTACCTGTAGGGCTCTACCCTCTTTCCCAGCAGGAATGTTCCTTGGCAAATCCCTGACCTTCGGTACAGATGTCTGACCTCGATTGCAAAGCAATGCGCTTATATGAAATGTTTCTGTACAACCACCCTTCCCAGCACACGCACTTCCTTCAGGCTGTGAGTACGACCTTTTTCACTTTGGCGGTAGATGCTGTTTAGCATCACATTACTGTGGTCTGTGATTTAGAGCTGCAATACCCACATGCTGAGAGGTCAGGAGATGAATTCAGAATCAAAGGCAATTCTCCTAACTGCTGATCAAGTTCAACGTTATGCCCTTGAAAACCACTCCTAAACCACACACAGCCCAGCTGAACTAAAGGGTTAAAGAAAGTCAGGTTTCGGGAGGATTCTATGGTCTCCACCTTCAGACTCTTTAGAACTAAAACAGTTTTGAAGTTTCCGCCTCATTGGAGTGACATAATTTACACCTTTCATTCTGGGGCTGTCTTAGCTGAGCGGCACAGTGGTGTTCTTGTGTAGACAAAGCTACTGGAGTTTGGAAACAGGAAGGGCTAGAAACTCACTTTTTAAAGTAAAATAAAGCTTACACAGTGGGGGATTTCCTTAACTCTCCAAACTCTGTGTTAGGTAGTCAGGAAAGAATAATAAAATTCCCCAGGAAAGGCAGTTCGAAATGGCAGTGGTGAAAATGCGGTTTTCTAGGTGGCCGCGGGTCAGGTTTCCATCCCATTCGCCTCGCCTCCTGCGGGGCTGGTCTCCGGTTGCTTTTGCAGAGACAGGGCGGCAGGTCCTGCGGAAGAGCCAGGCCTTCCAGCTCAGCCCAAGGACAGTCTGGAGGACGCCCAGCTCGTGACCGAGGCTCCTTCTGAGAATGAGATTGTCAGACGAGAGCTGCACTAGGTTTCCATGGCTGCTCCCGTGGTTACACGAGAAAGGGCCCACCTCCCGCTGGGTCCTGACGACTCAGCGCACCGCGAGATGATGGAGAAGGGGAGGAGGTGCTTGCACCGTGGAAACAAGCAATAGGAACCACACAGATATACATCCCTTTTAGCAGTAGCCTCAAGGAATAAAGGACAAGATTGATGAGATTGAAGGTGAAAGAACATGCTGCTGAAGGACAAGTGGGATTTCTGGGAATCCTTCAAAAAGTAGCTGGACAGTGTACAGTTGTCAAGACATTTAGTTCAGCCCCAAGGGCCTCAGGGAATGAAGAGGAGCTTGGGAGATTCCGGTCCTGGGGCCCAGAGGGGAGAGACAAGTTTAATTTAGTGCTTCACACCTGTAACCTGCAGTAGCAAAATAGGATTGAGGGAGAAACTCGGGAATGGAAAGATCCAACTAGTAACATCCTAGTATGTTTATATATTTCACTAGAGGCCCGGTGCACAGATTTGTGCACCAGTGGGGTCCCTCAGCCTGGCCTACACCCTCTTGCAATCCAAGGACCCCTCGGGGGATGTTGGACTGCTGGTTTCGGTCTGATCCCCGCAGGCCAGGTGATCAGGCTGAAACCGGAAGTCTAACATCCCCCAAGGGATATAGTAGTGCAGTAAGCGGCAGGCGGCTGAGGAGGAGCCGGTGCCGGGCGCCACGCTGTTCCCGCTCATCCCGGCCCCGCTGTGCCTGCCGCCACCACTCGGTAGCACTGCCACAGAGTCGGGAGAGGCTCGTGCTGCCGCAGCTGTGCTCACCAGCCATTAGCCCAGCAACTTATGCCCGTCAGTCAGCTGAGCGGCACTCCCACTGTGGGAGCACACTGACCACCAGGGGGCAGCTCCTGCGTTAAGTGTCTGCCCCCTCGTGGTCAGTGTGCATCATAGCGACCAGTCGTTTAGGCTTTTATATATATAGAATAGATTACAGTACAGTCAATTCTGCCATAATATCACATGTGTTCCTTAAGCTCACCTCGCTATGCAAAATTGCACAATAAAAACCACAGGGCTTAGAGAAAAATGGGGCCAAGAGTACAATCCTTAAAAACTTGGTTGGTGACACAGAAAAAATAGAAAATCTAAAACAAAATATTAGCACAATCTTACCCACATTAAATGATTAAGGAACACGTACATCTTTCAATACATATGGCACCTTATCTTGAAAAAGACCTGAGGTTTGCTTGTGCAGATGGCCTTTGCAGCTTGGAAGTTATTAGGAGATGGTTGAAGGAAGGCTATCAAAATTTGTAATCTTAAAATCCTGGAGCTTGTTTCCCTTTGAAATATAGGTTCTTTAAAGCATACATTTATAATAGACTAGAGGCCCAGGGCACGAAATTCGTGCATGGGGGGTGTGTGTCCCTCAGCCTACCCTGCACCCTCTCCAATCTGGGACCCCTCGAGGGATGTCCGACTGCCTGTATAGGCATGATCCTGGTAGGATCGGGTCTAAACGGGCAGTCAGACATCCCTCTCACAATCCAGAACTGTTGGCTCCCAATTGCTCACCTGCCTGCCTTCCTGATTGCCCCTAACCACTCTGCCTGCCAGCCTGGTCACCCCTAACCACTCCCCTGCCAGCCTGATTGCCCCTAACTCCCCTCCCCTGCAGGCCTGGGTCCCCCTCAACTGCCCTTCCCTGCAGGCTTGATCACCTACAACTGCCCTCCCTTGCAGACCTGGTCCCTCCCAACTGCCCTCCCCTGCTGGCCATCTTGTGGTGGCCATCTTGTGTCCACATGGGGGCCGCCATCTTGTGTGTTGGAGTAATGGTCAATTTGCATATTACTCTTTTATTAGATAGGATACCCACTTCCTCAAAATTGAAGATTTGATTAAATGCATAGTTTTCAGTTAACTTCTGTATCCCTGCTGGGAATTCTTTCCTAGCTTTCTCATCGGCACTGGGCTTCACCCAACAGCTGAAGGCTTTACTTGTAGTGATGTTTGAAACCACCAAGCCAACTACTCATAGTACTAAAAGGTGCAGAATTTGGCAATTTTCATGTAGGTCTTTGTATATAGATAGTGTTTTCTCTTTGTGAGACAGGTTGTCCTCCACTTTCCACTGTTTGGTTTTCAATCTCAACAGTGCTCATCTTTCCATCTCTTCCATTTCTTCAGGACTTATTTTTCAATCGACTTCTCAACACTAGAGTTGCTCCATCCATAGACATTTCTTTTATTGTCATGGTTTTGTGGATTCCATTATGTCTGTTGCTTGGGAGAGAAATATCATGTGTTCTCTTGATTCTTTTGAAATTCATTTTCACTTCAAGCTTCTGCTCGATACATAAAGATGTTCTTTCCATGACCTGTTTGGTGTGTTTGAATCAGAGTATTTAGACACGTTTCAGATGTTGAATAAAATTTTTTTAAATATATGGGAGCTCACAGATGTGAAAGAAGAGTGAAACACAACCTTGTAGGGTAACTCACTTGGTTAAGATAAGTCAGATGGCAGGAAAACACATGTACTAGGTAGATGTGTGAGTGCGTGCATGTGTCCATTTTGTTCATTCCTACAAGACTTGGTTAGCCTGGCAGGTGTAGCTCAGTTGATTGAGCATCGTCCCATGCATCAGAGGGTTGCTGGTTCAATTCCTGGTCAGGGCACATGCCTGGTTGTAGGCTTGATTCTTAGTGGGGGACTTGTGTGTGTCGGGGGGTAATGAGCGACTGATCAATGTTTCTTGTTCACAGCAATGTATGTCTGTCTCTCTTTCTTCCTCTCGCTCTAAAATCAATAAAAACATATTAAAAAAAGGCTTGGGTCATCTGGCTGTAGTTTTCTATGTCACCTAGTTTTTCTCACCAAATTGCTTGAGAGAAATTTGCATTATGCTCAAATTGTTCCATAATATATTAATCTAATTATAATAATTTGCATTTTTATTAGACTGTCTGTGGTATTGCTGCTCCTGTATTTTCTCAGTTGATCATTATAAGAGTTCTGTGAGGTAGAAAGGAAAGTTAATATTCCCATCATACGCATGAAAAAACGGAAACTCCAGGTCCCAAAGCTTGGATATGAGCCTGGAATGTCCTGACTGTATTGAGATCCATGGCCCTACTGCTTCCTAAGGCCAATTCTACCCCTCTTTTGGAAGTTTGTGAGCCAGGATACTTTCTTCTTTTTGAAGTTGTTTTTGTTGTTGTTGTTTTGTTTTAGTAATAGAGGGTCTTGGCTAATGCAGAATTGCCTGGATAATGTTCAGATTCTCTCCCAACTCTGGGAGACTTCCTGCTACATTTTGTCTTATAAATTGACCAGGTGGAGGGCACCCTAAATTTCAAGGTTTGTCCTTGAAATAAGGAGGTTCTCCACTGCTGCGCTGCAGGCACAGGATGAAGGGAAATCCTTCCTTCCTGCCCTGGGTGCTAGCCAAGAACGTCCCCAGGAGGAGCACTGAGGCCCCTCTTGTGGAGGGGGTCCCACTAGGTTTGCCCTATTTAGACATTGCCCTCTCGGAAGACAGTGAGTGACCTCCCTGTCAGGGCTATTGTGATTGTGCTGTCACCAGCCTCACTCACTGGGAGAGGAGATGATCTGGGTGTAGCTGAGCCTCTCCTTCCTCCTGGTCCTGTGGAATCTTGACAGCTCCCATCAAACCCCCAGTTCAGTGACAGGGAGGGGTCCCACCGTTTCAGCAACGAGCTCAGGAATGACCTCTGCTGCTGCTGTTTCTGCTGTTATTCAGAGAGCACCTCTATGTGCCCTAGGCTCGGAGAAGCATTTCACTTATTCATTCATTTATTGATTCATTCCACCAGTACTTGTTGATGGCCTGCCATGTGCCAGGATCACCATTTAAAAAAAAAACACACACACACATATATATATATTTACTGATTTTAGAGAGGAAGGGAGAGGGAGAGAGAGATAGAAACATCAATGATGAGAGAGAATCATTGTTTGGCTCCCTCCTGCACGGCCACTACTGGGAATCGAGCCCGCAACCCAGGCATGTGCCCTTGGCCGGAATCGAACCTGGGACCCTTCAGTCTGCAGGCCGACACTCTATCCACTGAGCCAAACCAGCTAGGGCAGGATCACCCTTTTTTGGGGTTGTTTCCTTTGCTTCTTACAGTTTGAACTCTTGAACTGACTGGCTCCCAGTCTGTGCACTAAACCCTGTGCTGCCCAGCTTCTCTCATTCAAGGCTGCCTGTGTCTTAGTCAAGGTTACCAGAAGCTCAGTCAGCCTCAGTCATTTCCCAACTTACTGGAGTCCTGTGCACTTGCCAGTGACCTTCCCATGACCTGGATCACAATTTCTCAACTTGTCACTGCCTTTCACGTGTGGGTGCAGCGTTCCCTTCCATTTAGATAGCATGTGCCTGAGGGTCACTTTTGTGTTTACTTTGATGAGTTTTGGTTTCCTCCCTCCCTCCCTCCCTCCCTCCCTCCCTCCCTCCCTCCCTCCCTCCCTCCCTTCCTTCCTTCCTTCCTTCCTTCCTTCCTTCCTTCCTTCCTTTTCTATTTTTGAATCTATGCACTAGAACCCACTCTACAAATATGAGAGGAAAAAAAGAAAAGAAAAAAAAAACACAGAGAAAGCAGAGCAATCTAATACTGGAAAAATTTTTTAAACTTTATGAATGAGGCCTCTGAACTCAGTGGCCATGGCTCCCTCCTCACCTGTATCTTTCACATCCTGTTTCCTGCTGGAGTAGAGAATCGGCGGTGCTCTGCCCCTGAGCCCCGGCCCTGGCTGTGGGTCTGTCTCCCTGTCCTCTGATGGGCAGTGGCAGCCACAGCTGCTGGAGGGGAGAGCAGCCAGGCACCTCCTGCTGGGCAGTCTAGCCCATTGCAGCAGCCATGGCAGCTTTCTGGGCAGGGAAGCCAGCTGGGCCTTCACCTGCAGAGGCCAAGGGCAGCCAGTGACAAAAATGAATGACAAGGAAATTCCTGCAGCCAATGGGCACGGGGCTGAGGAAGAAGCGGGTGTCTCCAGGCTTGGTTTTGAGGCTTTCTGCCTTGACTAAAATCCAGGTTCTCAGCACAGGGGCTGTGACTCAGGGCTGAGAAATTCCCCCGGCCTTGGATGACCCTTACGTCCATGACCTCTGAGTCACATTTCTGGGAGGAATTTTTTTTTTCACCAGAGGCAAACTGAAGGGAAAATGGCAAGGATGGTGGTTTGGAAACAGTAGAGGAAATGGGGTCACTTGTGTTCTTAGTCCGAGAATTAAAGACATGCAAGAATGGAAAGAAAAACAAGGCAAAAAAGGCAGGTCATTGAGGAGATGGGATCATCTCCCAGTGGAACGGGAAAACTGGGCTCCTCTGGCGATGGAGGACTCTGGCCTTTAGACTCTAATTATGATTCTGGAAGTAGAAAGTGAGCGATGGAGCTGGCATTCTCTCCTTCATGTCCAGTGTTTGTGGAACACCTTTGGTGTTGCAGGTGGGCCCTGACACAATGGAGCACAAAGTCCTGCCCTGGGGTTATCTCAGCGGAAGAGAAAGACAACAAAGAAACAACCCATCAAATGGCATCTTTCAATCCACCCCTTTTGACTAATTAACAGAAATGCATTCAGATAATTTTGTCAACCAGTATCAACCCAATAAATTCAATAAAAATGAAGTAAGCTCTTGTACTAGAAATATATATTTCTTATATTATACTAGTGGCACGGTGCATGAAATTCGTGCACGGGAGAGGGGTTCCCTCAGCCAGCCTGCATTCTCCAATTGGGGACCCCTGTGGGATCGGGCCTAAACTGGCAGTAGGACATCCCTCTCGCAATCTGGGTCTGCTGGCTCCTAACCACTCACCTGCCTGCCTGCCTGATTGCCCCTAACCCCTCTGCCTGCCTGCCTGATCTCGCCCCCAACAGCCCTCCCCTGCAGGCCTGATCTCGCCCCCAACTGCCCTCCCCTGCTGGTCTGATTGCCCCTAACTGCCTCTGCCTTGGCCCCAACCACCATGGCTTTGTCCGGAAGAAAGTCGGACGTCCGGAAGATGGCCGGTCGACCTGGTATAATTAGCATATTACCCTTTTATTAGTATATATAGATTATATAGGATAGGATTGCTTAAATGGGTTGGGGGGAGCCTTTTTCAGCAGGAGGAGATGCTCTTGGCAGACAAAAATACATAATCCCTATATCTGGACTGATAGTCAGCCATATGCACTATACTGCCAAACTGGTCATTAAAAAATTGAACCGCTTTCTTAAACCTTACACCAAACAGCTGTTGCCCTTAAAACCCCTCCTCAGCCCCCACCTTAGGTTCTGCCTTTACAGTTCACTGAGATTAGGTTCTGATTGGTCGGTTTCTATGCCAGTCAATGTCAAAAGCTCTGTTTCCTAGGCAGCCATTAGCTCCTCGCAGTTTAACCAGATTTGGTTCTGATTGGTCATTTTCTATGCCAGTCAGCATCAAAAGCTCTGCCTTCTAGGCAGCCATTGGCTCCTCACAGTTCACCCAGATTTGGTTCTGATTGGTCGGTTTCTATGCAGTCAGTGTCTCCGGGCCTATCTCTGGGCCTGATCAGAGAGGCAGGGCTGCTAGCGAGGCCCAGAGAGAAAGAGAGGTAAGGACTGATCAACAGCTGCCACAGAGGCTGCAGATCAGACCCTGCTTCTCTCTCCGAGCCTCTCTCTGGGCCTGATCCGCAGCCCCCTCAGCAGTCATGCCGCGACCCAGCACTGACTGGGTTCGGTTGTCCATTCAGTCGTTTTGGATGTTACGGACCCTGGCGCGCGCTCTCTCTCTCTCTCTCTCTCTCTCTCTCTCTCTCTTTCTATATATATGTATATATATATATATATATATATATATATATATATATATATATATAATATATAATTATATTATATATAATATAATATATATAATATAATATATATAATATATAATATACTATACTATATTATATTATATTTATTATATTATATTATTATATTATATTATACTAGAGGCCTGGTGCACAAAATTCATGCATGGGTAGGGTCCCTAAACTTGGCTGGCGATCAGAGCTGATTGGAGCCTTCTGGCTGCTGCCCAGGGCCTATCTTTCCCAGCTGCCGGCTGCTGCCCAGGGCCTACCTTCCCTGGCTGCTGGCCTGGGCCTTCCTTCATTCTGCGCCGGCCCCAGGTGGTCAGTGCACATCATAGCGAGCGATCGAACTCCTGGTCTCCTGGTCAAACTCCTGCAGTAACAATTTGCATATTAGGCTTTTATATGTATAGACTAGAGGCCTGTTGCAGGAAGATTCCTGCAATAGGGTTCCTGTGGCGGTCTGCTTCCCTCCCTTTTCCCCCGCTCCGCCTGCTTCCCTCCCTTCTCCCCCACCCCACTTGCTTGCTTCTCTGCAGCTTCGCTCCCTTCTGCAGCACTTGGCTTCCTTCTACGCTGTCTTCAGTCTTTGCTCTGCACCTGGATATGCAAATTAACTGCCATCTTGGTTGGGTTAATTTGCATACTTGCTCCTGATTGGCTGGCCGGCGTGACTGGTGGGCGTGGCTTGTGGGCGTAGCAGAGGTACGGTCAATTTGCATGTTTCTCTTTTATTATATTATATTACATTATATTATATTATATCATATCATATCATATCATATCATATCATATCATATCATATATTATATATATTTCTTATTATAAATCACAATATTATAGCATACAATGGAATATTATTCAGCAATAAACAGGAATGAAGTTCTGATACAAAAAGAGAGAAAAAAAGAAATGTGTTCAGAATGCCCAGCTCCAGATTGTGGCAAACATGTGCATTTGGCTGTGCAGGATGCAGGAGGATGGGGGGCCAGAGAGGGCAGAGAGGGTGGGGTGGGGGTGGGGGGATGGATGGAACCTGTGAAGGGCGCTGTGCTTTAATAGTTCAAAGGTTCCTCTGGAGTCCTGGCTCTCTCAGCTGCCCAGCCTCATACCTGGGACTCCATCTCCTAAAGATGCCCCAGGGTTGTGGAGCTGATTGGGAATGGGAAAATGAAGAGCACCCCTTGATGTCCCTACCCCCCCCCCCCCCCGCACCTGTGCATTTGAAGCCTTATCTGAGATTAAGAGTCCTCTTAATGTAAATCTAGATCTCAGTTCAATCATGGATGCCAAAGTGTGTCTGGAGACAGGAAAAGCAGTGCCCAAGTCCCGCAGGATTCCAAACCACCAACAGATAAACAACACAAACGGAAAGCACTTTGCGCCAGATTAGCTTCGTTCTGCTTGACTTAGACAAATGCATCTGAGGCCATTTCCTACAAAAGGACCGTCTGCAGCCAACAGGCAGCCGCTTGGGAAGCAAGGGCGGCGATGCTGAGAAGCAGAAAGGGCAGTGGACAGGGGTTCTGAGATCCACCATCCAATCCGGGCTTGAGAGGCAGGCAGTCCTGCAGGCCGGTGGACAGAGAACAGAGGCCAGGAAGGGTCCCAGTCAAGAACAGAGCAGCATGGTCAGGAGGAGAGTGGGTACCAGACAAGACTGGCAATGAACTGGACGGAGGGCAGGGGCTGCAGTGTGTGGCCAGGGTCCCAGCGTCTCCCAGAGCCTTGAGGAAGCTGGACAGTGAGGGACTGAGGAGCTATCTGGGACCAGAGTGTGGCTGAGGGAGGCTGGGCAGGGAGGACCTGGAAGAGGAATTGCCGGCTGCCTGGCTCCCCTCCTGCTGGAGCAAGGGTGGTGTTGCCTTATGGTGCCCCATCTTCTCTAACCCAGGTCAGAACTCCCTGATACTCCTCCCACCGCCCCCACCCCTGGCCATCTGGCTGCTCCCTTGACCCTACGTTCTGGCCTTCCCTTCAGGGCCCTGTCCTCCCAGCTGACCTTCAGTGACCACGGCACACCAATCCATCTGACTGGCAGCCTCGCAGCAAAGTCTTTATTAAAAACAGCAGCAAAACATTGCATGAAGGAGAGATAGGAGAGGTGGCAGGGAGGGGAGGAAGAGAAACATGGAGGGGGAGAGGCCGCAGTGTGAAGACTTGGCGGGACAGCAAGAATAATGCCAACAAAGAGAAGGCAGCCCCACCCCCATCTTCCCCAGCACCTCCCTTCTTAATCGCTGTCCTCCATCCACACAGCTTGGTTCTCAAAGTTCTACCCTCACTCACCACCTGCCCAGGAGTCAGGAAGGGGCTTGGCACATTCTCCCTCCTGTCCTGAACATTCGGAAGACATTCATCGCATTGGAGTGGTCTTGGCTCCTCTTTCTGAGTCCTCTCCTGTCCATCTGGCCCTAGCCACCCCATGTCCCAGTCCACCTGCAAGACCCATGAGGGGAGTGGGCAGATCAGAGCGTTGGTGGCTGCAGAGAGTATGGGTTTGACCTAGCACTGTGCACATGTGGTTGTATGTGCACAGGCGTGTACATGTGTGTATGTTGGGGGAATGGGAATGTTGTACTTGTAGCTTCAACAGAAAGGATTTGGGTGTCATAGATCAGGGTCTAAGAAGGATCTCTTAGCTGGGTGATGATCCAAAGGTGTGAGTTAAGTCACATCCAGCAGAATCTGAGATTAAATAAATAACCTGTAATCTGTCCCTCTGTATGTTGTGTGGCCTAAGACTCCTTCCCTGGAAATGAATGAATGATTATTGTTGTTGCTACTCTTACTTTTGCTTGAACAGAGACAGAGAGTGCGGCATGCTGAGGGCCCAGGCCAGGAGGGAGAGTTGGGAGAGGCCTTCAGGAAGGGCTCTGGGCTCGCCGGCTCAGGTTAAAGGGCAGGATCTCCACCTGGCTGGCGGCTAGGTGGCTGGTGGGGAGCAGAGGGGAATGCGGAGGCTGGAGATGCCCTGGCAGTTGGGACATGGCCTTACCAGGGTCCAGCTGAAGCCCGTTATTCATATGAATATGTCTTTATCATTTTAAAAATAATCACTTCGTTATAGACACGATAATCAAATAACAGAAAGCCGAAGCAAAAATTGCTCACAATCCCATCCTGAAATCAAATCAATGGAAGCTATTCATGATGCCCATCACATGTAAAACTCAATCCACGGTGTTGGCAAGAACTCGAGCGTGCATGTGGACATGGCTGGCAGATGACGCCACCTGATCAACAAGATTTCCTCAGGATCAGGCCCAACCGTTCTCCCCCCTCCACCAAGTTTTCAGTGACTTTTCAGGATGATTTGGCTTAGAAACCACAGAGGAAGGAGACCCACAGCTCAGCCAAACCCCACCTGTTCTCATTCTTCACCTCCCTCTCTTTCTTCACATCCTCGTCTATCCCTTTGGAACGTGTCCAGGCTCTGTGGGAGGCCAGTCTTCTGCTCCAGGTGACCTGGCGCCTTGATGTCGATGCTGGGGATGAATGGCCTCCATGCATTTGCCCCTGAATGAACGGGGCGCCTTCTGTGGTTGTTTTGCGTGTCTGCTTCTGCATGTCAGTGATTTTCTTCCCTCCCTAACCGGCTCCGTGCAGCATGTACGACCAGCTTCATGCACTCTTCAGTGCTGGGGCCTGATCGCGTCAAATGAGGGCAGCCAGCTTTCCCCGCCAGAAGCAAGAGGCACCGGGAGAAATGGAAATTGGACAATGGTCTTGTATACTCCCTCCTCGGTCATGGATGGCCTTCAGCAGGAAACCAATCAACGGAATCAAAAGAACACGGTTTCCTGTTAACATAGAGCGATGCCAAATCCATCAGACATTACTGTTTCATTCCCTGTGCCAGTCATTGTCAAGCAGAGCGTAAGTAATAACACATGACTGGGGTTGTAGTTTTAGTGAAATATTCTTTTGCTTTTGGCACGACTCCACACACCTTCATATTGCCCTTTCCCAAACCTAGGGAGGTTTTTTTTTTTTTTTTCTTTTTTTTTTCTCCTTTTCAGATTTCTTTTCCCCCAAAGAACTGTATCTGGCTGTTTTGCTGCATACCAGCTCTTAAACCCAAGCCAGCTGACTCCCAATCTCCTCAGCCTTTTCTTAAGCAACACTTTAAAAAATATGTTATTATTATTGCATCACATAGGGCTAAAATAAACCCACTGTGTATTGGCCTTCAACAATCTTGCTTTTCCTCTGAAAATGGCTAGTTCCCTAAGACTGGCTTTAAGAGAGAAAAACCTCTCACATAATATTTTTCTTACTTTCCAGGCTGATCTTGAAGGTGATGATAGGTCATAAGCCGCAGCCTCTGCTAGGATGTTACAGCCCCCAGAGCAGGCGGGAAGTACATGTGTGTTTGGAATGCAACAAAAAGGGGAAAGTTACTGCTGGGTTTCTGACAAGATCCTACACTTTTAACCCTTTCTCCAGACCTAGAGAAAACCCAACTTAGAAGTTTTCTCCTACAATGACATGGTTTAGGGGAGAATGTGTGTACACATCTGAAATCTTTTTTTTTTTTTTAGTCTTCAGCCAAGGATATGTTTTTTATTGATTTATAGAGAGAGAGGAAGGGAGAGGAAAATAGAGAGGGAGAAGGAGAGGGAGAGACAGAGAGAGAGAGAGAGAGATCGATTGGTTGCCTCCCATACACATCCCCGGCTGGGGATCAAACTCTGGGTATGTGCCCTGACCAGGAATCGAACCCACAACCTTTAGGTATATGGAACAACAGCAAGCTACGGAGCCACCCGGCTGGGACTCCCCAGACAGTGTAGGGTGGTGGCTAAGAGCTTTGGTGCCAGGCAGAGCTGGTTCCAACCCTGCCTGCCTCCCTTACTAGGTGTGTGACTCTGGGAAAGCTGATGAACTTTGTGATCCTCGTGTCTCTGCTCTGGGACACAGAGCGGACGCTCACCTTCCAGGGTTGTCATCAGGAGCATGCGTCAGGCAGGCGCTGGCACTTGGCTCCCTGCTCAGCCACAGCAGCCTTTAGCAGCGAGTGCAACTCCTAAGTGCGCAGTAAGTCACACAATTAGGATCACTGAAGCCCTTTGGAAAGCACAGCGTCTGCTCCCTCCGTAAGGGAGAGTGGGGCTCTGGGTGGTGGAGGTGGTGGGGCCGTGGCAGAGTAGCTTCTCCGTGTTGTTTGCCCGCGTTACCTCACTTCATTGTCATGAGCATTCTGGGAGAGGAGTTGGCACCCACTGTGACTCCGGTTCCACAGATAGAGGGAGGGAGGCCCTTGCGCACTGCTGGGATTGGCAGAGCCCTGGCTGGACCCCAGGAACCTGGAGCCTCGCTGCTGCTCCCTGTGATCCCGCTTCCTCTCAGAGCTGGGCTAATTTGTTCCTGGCCTGTCTCCTCGGTCGGTCCCCGAGGCCCTTTCCCTCCCTGTCCTTTCCAGGAAAGACAGAGCTCTCTGCCTCTTACACACACACACGCACACACACACACACACACTCACTCACACTCACACTCACACACACACACTAACTCACACACACTCACACTCACACACACACATACACTCACACTCTCACACACACTCACACACATACACACTCACACATACTCACACACTCACACACTCACACACTCACACACTCACACACTCACACACATACTCACACTCCTGGGCTGTGCTGCCTCCTGTGGCCTCCCAGGAAAGTGGCTGCTCACACAGGGATCAGTCCTAAGGATGTGGTGCTTTGACTGGCTGGCATCACATTTTCTTCCCTGCGGGGCCATCCCTGCAATCCTTCTCTTTCTCCAGAAAGCTTTCCTAAAATGCAAGTTCATTACCTGCAGGCTCCTAGATTAACCCCTCATCTCTGAGGCTAACCTAGATTATTACTTGAAAATGGTGACTATTGGTAAGAGGAGGGAGAACAGCTCTTTGGAGGATGGGGAACTTGGATTGGGGTGGGTCTTAATTCAGGTTCCCAGGGAAATTGCCTGGAGGAAGTTTACTGCAGAGGGTCCTCAGGATGCACCCCTGGGAATAGGTGTGTGGGGTGTTGGAAGAGGACTGGACAGAGGGAGGCTTAAACAGTAATGAGCACGGTAGTTGCCACAGAGACTCCGCTAATCCCATAGGAAGCTCTCGGGGCGGGGGGTCTGTATACCTTGTATGACCTGTCATTGGGTATAGGCTGTTGCCAAGGATGTGCCTTTAGACAAGGCAGAGTGTAAGGCTAGTTCCTGGAAAGGGACTTGGCTGAGAGCCCTCACTCTGTACTCTCAGCATCGGGGGGAATGAGACCCCAGCCTGCCCAGGATCCACTCCAGGCAGGAAGGCCAGGGCAGAGCTGGGAGCTGGGTGGCTGGGCCTTTTGAGACTCTGATGAAGAGGCTTTAGGACTAAAGTCCTGGGAAAGGAAGGTGGGTCCTTTCAACCTAAAACTGAAACAGCGAGAAAAGGCTTGCCAGCTGGTAAAGGCCTGAGTTTTCCTGCTGCGCCCGCTCCCACTCTCAGGAGGACTCGGCCATGTGTCCAACCTTGGGGCCTGGTGTCAGATGCGATGCTGGACCTTCTAGAAAACAGAGTCTCAGGGATGGGGCCAGGAGTCCGATTCCAAGCCTCCTCCCCCACTATGTCTTTTGTACTCTGTACTTGGACGTCTCAACCTCTCTGCCACAACTGTTTCTGGAACTGGCAAGGTCTTCAGGGCCAAGAACAGGTATTTTTCTTAATACTGTTTGCATAGCTGAGTTATATCACATTGAATTTTCCAAGTGCCTTCCATAGGAGGACCCCATTGGAGTGGCAGTGTCACTCATACGATGGCCCCAGTAGCCACAGGGATTCTACTTACTCTTCTTTGGGGAGACCAAACTCTCTCCTCCCTTCACCCACTCTCGCCAGCCACGGGGTCTGAATTGAAGCAGACTTCTGATTATAGGACTTCACCTCTCTGGCCACAATCCTGGGTTGAGGAACGGACATCTGCCCCCGGCTGAGCCAGTCATTGTCCCCAACTCTGCCCTCAGTGATTGATGCAGAAATGTGTCCAGGACTCAAGCTAAGCCAATCCAAGTCCTTCTTTTGAAAGAGAACTTTTCCCCAAACGAAAGTTGGTCTGGGGGAAGATGAAGAGCCTCTCCCCTCTGCGCCTGAGGCCATGGGTGTGATTCTCATGCTTTCAGTAGATATAGCCAGTGGCATGGAGAAAGTGACCTTGTCAGAGTAGAGCAGACACCAACTAAGAGAAGCAGAGAGGAGAAATGGGGTGCATTTTGGTGGTTTTAAGACCCCTGGACAAGTCCCCTGTGGTTTTGTATGGGTTGGTCATGTGAACCAGTAACCAGTGTGTTAGTGATATATTTCCTTGTTCTCAGAAGGTGGTATTGAGCCTCTGAGGCTAGTGCATTAGGATGTGATCATATATAAATGTGGAGTTATCAGGCACATGGGCTCTCTGGGGTAGGGAATGAGGAGGGATGGAGATGATAAATAAGTGGTGGCACCGTGGGCATGCAGTAACAACTAAATGCTATCTATGTGTATGTTTCTATTTCTTTCTCTTACTAAGCCTAAAGGAAGAAAAAAAGGAAGAAACACAAAACTTTCAATACAGTGTCCCAGGAAGCTACCACCAATCGGTGGGAATTAGCCTTTGATATGAAAACTTTTTTCATTGGATCATTGTATCCACTGCCTTTGTGTCTCTTTCAAAAGAGGTCTTTGCATGTTGGTTCTATGTGAGGCTAAAAGTTTTAAGTGTTTTGTCTCTGCACCCAGACGTGTTAGCAGAAAGCCTTGTATGACTTTCCCCAAGCTCATCTGAGCGAGAAGGGTCTTACCTGCTGTGTTATCTCGGCTCCTTCCAACTACCAATCCCAGCGCCAAGGCACATTTCACAAGGGTCCCTCTCAGGAGACTCCGTTTCCCTTTTGGTATGTCAGGGCCGTAGCTTGAGAAGGAGAGGAATTCTTCCTGCAAAATAGAAAAGTTTGATAGGTTTCTGTTGAGAGGAAGAGAGCAAGGAACTGTTTGGGGTACACAAGTGTACCCCAAAGACATGATGCTTCCTTATCTGAGGTGATGGTGGTAGCGATGGTGATGATGGAGGCGGTGATGATGGTGGTGGAGGGGTGGTGATGAGGACACAGGAGAGGGTGGGCTTTCTCCCTAGCTTCTGCCACACCTGCGGCATTATCACAGATGGCTTCTATGGGTTCTCAGTGCAGTGTTCCTCCGCACAGAAGCATGTAGACTAGGAGGGACATTAGGTAAAAGCACACAGAGATGCACTCCATTTTCTCCTGCCCAGGAGCTGGGTAAAAACCCCCGCTCAGGTTGCCTGCCCCTCCTCCTTGCTTTTAAGGAGGGCATTTTAGAGCTCTTCTTCTCCCCCTCCACCCCACTTCCTCCTCCTCTTTTTCCTTCTCCTTCTCTGTCTCCAAATTAATCTTAGCAGGGAGTCCCGAAGCAAATGATCAGGTTACAAGTCTAAATGTGATAGCCTGTCACCTTTCATTATTTTTGACATAAACAAAACTGTCAGAATTCTCTGAGACCTGCCTTTGGTCCAGGGTGTTCTCTTTGAGGTGGGAAGACCCATAAGGATTAGAAAAAGGAGGGTTACTCCAAGGTAATGAAGAGAATGTAACGGAAGAATGGAAATGATCTCCAGCTCCAAACCCGAGTGCACATTTAGACCGTTGCATTTGGGGGGGCTATTGATGAAGGCTGTACAATGTTTACATAATTATGGCTTATTTTATAAATTCCAGGTCTGGGGGCACTTCATTAACCAGATTAATTTCTTCGTCTATCCCCCTGCAATTTCCTTGAGTATTTGGATTTTTATATGCAATTAAAGAATAATTGCCTGGCTTGTTTCCTGGAGATTGGGGCCTTCCGTGGACTGAGTTGTTTTTACATGGAAGAATAATACCTAACTATTGGAGCTATTTAGGATTTGAGCTAGTACGCCATCATTCAGGCATGCACACAAATAATGTTTTAGGAAACGTTTCTTATTCTTTACACACTTTTTTGGTTGTCATTTATCCTCACCCGGGATATTTTTTTTTTATTGATTTTTAGAGAGAGTAGAAGGGAGAGAGGGAAGGATGGGAGGGAAGAAAGGGAGGGAGGGAGGAAGGGAGAGAAACATCCATATGAGAGAGAAACACCGATTGATTGCATCCCACACAAGCTTTGACAGGGGCTGGGATTGAATCTGCAACCCAGGTATGGGCCCTTGACTGGGAATAGTATCTGAAAAACTTTGGTTAGAGGACCGACACTCTAACCACTGAGCAACACTGGCCAGGGCTCTTTACATACTTTGAACCTATATCTCCCTGCCAGCGATTCTGGGATGAGTTGAGCGTAAGTGAATCCAAGTATCTATTCCTCAGAGGCTGTTTATCTTTTCCTGGCCCCTCATTCAGGGCAGCCACCGTTTTCTGAAGGAGCCACACACACCACACTTCAGCCGAGAATTATTTGGTCCAGAGTGGGGAGGGCTGGGGCCCTCGTCTTCGTTTGGGGGCATTTCAGAACTTTAATATTTTGGTAACCCATGCTCTATAAATCACTGAATTACATCAAGACTATTTAAAACCCCCCTGGGCAGCTGTTTAAAATGCTGTCACTGCAGCAAGCAATGTCCTCCGAGTCACGTGGCAGGTTGGGGCCGAGAGGGGATGGGCTTTGTTTGTGTTTCTTTAACTCCAGTTAGGTTTACCCTCTGACTCCACTTCTGCGAACAGTCCCTTCATTTCCAGTTATTTCCAAGGCAGGATGTGAAGGCCACTTAGTCCATCGGGGTTAAGCCTTCCCATCAGATCGAATTCGTTTTCCCTTACGTTCTTCTCTTCAAGCCATTTAGTGAAACTACCACAAATTGTTGACTTCGGATTAATATGTTTAATAAGTCAAATCTGGACTATTTCAAGGAGGCAGGTTGGCAGCGCGGCGGACTGGCTGCAGCTGAGCCGTCCCCTGGCTTTTCCCAGGCCAGCGCCGGGGCTGAGACCACCTGTGCAGCACCTGTGGGCCTGGTGACCCCCGAGCCCTGCTTTGCCAGCCCAGCTCCTGGCCTCCAGATTTGTGCTGGGGCCTGGGAGTGCAGGAGCATCAGGGGGCCGGGCCCAGGGGAGGAGCCTGCAGCGGGTCCTTGGCTTCCCCTTCACAATGCTGTGTTTATGGACGCGTTGCCTGCCCCTGCTCAGGCTCCACACTCCTTGCGGAAAAGGCCGATGGGACTGTCTTGGTCACAGTCACAGCCTGGGTCACCTACCCGTGTGTTGGAATGCATGCATACACAAGAGAGAAAAATCTAGCTTCAGTGAGCTTATTCAGAACTTTTCAATCAGAAAAAAAAAAAAAATTAAAAACTAAATATGCTCTTAATTTCAGCATATAAACACTGAAACCTTAAAAAGTTAAATTCCAGATTGCTCATGGGGGCACCATTATCTTTTCAGTCTTGGCCCTTCACTGGTCTTTGTCCTTCCCTGGCACATAGTAGCTGCTTAAGAAATGTGTTGAATCCGTTCATGAATCCAAATGAACAGCAGGGCTTTGGAATCAAGATCTGGGCGGTTATGCAACCCTTTGGAGCTTTAGGTTAAGTTGTTGGGAGGATTAAGTAACATAACACGTGCAGTAGATTATATAGGTGATGTGAATGGTGTATGTCCTGTACATTCCACCCCTCATTGCATTTGTCTGAAGGGCACCCACAGCGGACCTGTGGGAGGGACAAGAGCTGGCTTTACCTCTGCCTTTGCCAGCTAAGGATAGCGTGCAGGGCTCTCCTGGGAGGGAGATGGGGCAGCCCAGCTTCATCTGAGGGCCCAGGGCAGCAATGGGCAACAGTGGGCTCAGAGGAGGATGTGGGCTCAGAGGAGGATGTGGGCGCAGGGCCCCTGCTCCCCCCTTATAGGCCTGGATAAGGGCGAAGACAGGGCCACAGCCCGAGCAGGGAAGCTGGTTGGCTTGGGTGCAGGAAGCACACCTTGTTCTGCCCTCAGCTCAGGATGCACCCAGGGCCTGTCCTGCTGCGTCTGAGAATCTTCCGGGAGCCACGGGGACTGCCGGGGCACCCCTCCCACAGACATTTGTGTATTTTGAACAGAAAAAACCAACAGTACACAAAATAAAACAGCAGAAGCCTAGGGAAATGGGGTTTAAAAGACAATCTTATTTTGAGAGAAACCAAATGTTAGGCCGCGACTCAGTGCTTCCCCCAGCCAGGCCCCTTAGGAAAGGGGGCTGATTGTGTTTGGGAATCCCAGCGGGTGTTCCCAACTAGCCTGTCTGGGGCCCTGACTTAGCAGAGATTTCTCGCTAGGTCACGGTTTCTTTAAAAAATAGAGTAACAGCAGAGCCCTTAATTCTTTTTCTTTCTTTTTTTTTTTTTTTTTTTTTTTGCAAAAAACCTTAATTAAGTTTATGGAAAAGGCAGTCAAGGAGGGGAATGGGCTGTGGCTCTCGGATACCCCTGTTCTCTGCGTCGTCTCAGGTGGAGGCCTTTCCTGCCAGCCTCCCAGGGGCTTCCTTCACAGAAGACACTGCCCTGGGAGAGTTGCCTCTGGAAAGACAGTTTTATTTCTTGCTGGAGGGGGCGGGGGGTGGGTTTGGGAGGGGGACGGCAGGGCACATTTTCCTCCTTCCCTTCCCGCCTTTTTGGTTGAGAGTTTGATTTTTTTTTTTTTTTCTGATAATAACCATGCTTTTAGATCTATTTGCTTTCTAAAAGTTTGGACTAACCGTTTTCTTTTTTTCCTCTCATCACTCTCAGGCAGCCGTTTGAAGTAAACATTTAAAATTGATTTCTAATATTTATCGAGAGCCCCATCCTTCTTCCCCAAAAGTCAATATTTCATGTGTGCTTTCATGTAATGGTCCTGTCATTTCTCTACTTGGTGTCCCCCCTCTCTCTCTGAAGGGAACAGGGACTTGTTCAAATCTCATCTTCGTCAATCACTAGCTTTGTGACCTTGAATAAATCATTTAGCATATATATATATTTGAGTTTTTACAGAGAGGAAGGGAGAGGGATAGAGAGTTAGAAACATCGATGAGAGAGAAATATCGATCAGCTGCCTCCTGCACACCCCCTACTGGGGATGTGCCCGCAACCAAGGTACATGCCCTTGACCGGAATCAAACCTTGGACCCTTCAGTCCGCAGGCCGACGCTCTATCCACTGAGCCAAACCAGTTAGGGCCATTTGGCCTTTCTAAGCCTCCACTTCTTTACCTGGAAAAATAGTTAATCATGCTCAGTTGATAAGATTGTTGGACTGATGACACATGTTAAACATAATAATGTACTTGGCACACAGAATCACTCGACAGGGACAGTGCAAGAAAAGGTGCTGCTCTTCAGAACACAACTAGTTCTATCGAACTCCCACCCAACTCTCTACCCTCGAAGAAAATTAGTTAACAGGTTCTCGGCTCTGGGATCTTAGATTAATCAGGTCTTTAAGGTCCTTCAACTTCAATATTCATATCACTTCAGGAATGAATAAATGCTTCATATAATCTATCTGCCTTCACCCTAGCCCCACCTCAGTCCATTCTCCAAACAGCAAAGTGCCTTTTAAAAACAGAAATTCAAAAACAAACAACACACCTCAGAAATCCCAGATCATGCCACTCCCTTTCCGGAAATTCTTCAATGGCTTCCCCTTACACTTAGAATAAGATCTAAACTGCATTTTCAGGGACAACCACCTCCTGTGCTGCCCTCTGCCTTCTGCCTCCCACCTCCCTCCCTCTCTCCCTCTTGCTGTTTCAGCTCCATGACCACCCTCTGACCTTTGTATTCCCTAATGGCACTAAGCTCCCTGCTGCCTGAAGGCTCTGTACTCACTGTTCTCTGGGCCTGAAACTTTTCTCCTTGGAGAGCTGACTCTTTCAGCTCAAATGTCCTCCTCAGGGATGCCATCCCACTACCCGATCTAAAGTAGTACCTGCACCCCACCCCCAGTTAGCATCTACTTACATTACCTTGTTTATTTCCATAGCACTGTGATTAATTATTTATTCATCCATTGACTGAAAGAATGAACCTATAATTTAGGGGGAAAAACAACTTATAAACAATCAGCTCAAGCCAAAAGACCGCAGAAACAAATGCAATAGCTCTCAAAGCAGGAATCACAGGATTAACCAATCTTTAAAATCAAAACAATAAAAGTGATCATTCTTAATAGGGAGCCTGCGTCTATAGCCTGTGGTCAGAGCTTGGATGGCTATAATTCTGCCCCAGGAAAACTACTGAAGGACTCACAAAAGAGTGAGAAAGCTGACTTCCCTTCAGCCTGAACAAGGTGAAAGTCCCCCTCCGCCCCCCCCCTACCCCCCCCCCCCCCCCCCGCAAGCAGCTTCCATGAAAGTGGGATGAAAGAATGGGTTTATTATTGTAACGATGGTAATTTCTTATGTATTCAACACCTACACTGACTAGGTCTGTTAAGAGAATCAGTTGTTGCTGGCTTACTTAATTTTTCTCAGGCCTTACCAACGAGCTAATGAACTTTTTATAAAAGAAATTTTTGGTTTACATAGAAAAAATTCTGGAAACAACATATACTAAATGATTAGGTATGAATTTTTACAAATCCTACCCTCACTCTCTGATGTGCCTGGCTGGGTTGTTTAGAGGCCATTGGCTTAGATGGCTGTGAGAGTTGGTTGAACTATTGCAGATGATATATATTGTATTTTTTCTTGAGCAATTTGGTTTTAATCAAACCCCCAAATAAATGTTTTCCCAAGTTTCCCCCCTCTTATTTACAAGCTCATCTGTATTTCAGAAAAATGTAGCCCACATGGTTTGATTCGTTTACACTCAACTTGTCCCAGGAGCATTGGCAGGGAGATACATGTTCAAAGTATATGAAAATAAGAAACTTTTCCTAAAACATTGTGTGGGTGTGTGCCTGAAATGATGACACGTTAGCTCAGAGTCCTAAATAGGCCAATCCAGTAGTTAGGTGTTGTTCTGCTGTGTGACATAGGAAGATTTTTAAGCAAGGGATGATGCAGTTACATATTATTGGAATTTACTCTAAAAGAAGTGATTGACCTGTTGGCATTTTAGGATTTTCTCTCCTCTTTTCAAATCCTGAGCAAATATTTCCTGACTAGTTAATTTTCCTAAGTGAAAAGCCGTGTCAGTAAGAGAAAATAACTAGCCATGTGATTTGTGGCACATGAACCTAATCACCCTGAGCCTAGTTTTCCTCGTCTGTAAAATAGGGATAGAGATGTTCATTTGCAGAGTTGTTTCATGGAGTGGAGATAATTTAGGCAAAGCTCCTAGAACAATGCATGGCTGGTAGTAGAGTTTTAACCAGGTAAATGGTCCTATCTATCTAGTCTGGAGTAACATTTTGGATGAAGTTCTATGTAACACTGTCATCACCCAGGTGGTTGTAGTATGTTTGGAGAGGAGCATGCAGAATGAAATGTCCTGACTAGGTGGCCAAGGTGGGCTGCTTTCAGAAGAGCTTCTTCAAAAACAGCAGTGCTTGCTAGCCTAGCTATTTAGCCAATCAGACACCACTAATTCAGCATCTTTCCTAATCGGCATCGACAGCAGATGGTCAGTTGGCCATTTGTCCAAGACCAACCCAATGTTGATGAGGGTCACAATGACTTTGGGACCATGCATTGGAGGACATTATCATAAACTAGAGGCCCAGTGCACGAAATTTGTGCATGGGGGTGTGTGTCCCTCAGCCCAGCCTGCACCCTCTCCAATCTGGGACCCTGAGAGGGATGTCCAACTGCCCGTTTAGGCCCGATCCCACCAGGATCCCTCGAGGTCCGACTGCCCGTTTAGGCCCGATCCTGGTGGGATCGGGCCTAAACGGGCAGTCGGACATCCCTCTCACAATCCAGGACTGCTGACTCCCAACTGCTCGCCTGCCTGCCTTCCTGATTGCCCCTAACCACTTCTGCTTGCCAGCCTGATCACCCCCTAACCACTCCCCTGCCAGCCTGATTGATGCCTAACTGCTCCCCTGCCAGCCTGTTTGCCCCTAACTGCCCTCCCCTG
Source organism: Plecotus auritus (assembly GCF_963455305.1). Taxonomy (NCBI): domain Eukaryota; kingdom Metazoa; phylum Chordata; class Mammalia; order Chiroptera; family Vespertilionidae; genus Plecotus; species Plecotus auritus. The sequence goes on along the minus strand of NC_137770.1, from coordinate 37,134,803 downwards.
CAGGCCTGGTCACCCCTAACTGCCCTCCCTGGCAGGCCTGGTCACCCCCAACTGCCCTCCCCTGCTGGCCTGATTGCCCACAATTGCCCTCCCTTGCAGGCCTGGTCCCTCTCAACTGCCCTCCCCTGCTGGCCATCTTGTGGTGGCCATTTTGTGTCCACATGGGGGCAGCCATCTTGTGTGTTGGAGTGATGGTCAGTTTGCACATTACTCTTTTATTAGATAGGATAGAGGCCTGGTGCACAGGTGGGGGCCGGCTGGTTTGCCCTGAAGGGTGTCCCGGATCAGGATGGGGGTTCCCTTGGGACATGGGGTGGCCCGGGCAAGGGGCCTGTGGTGGTTTGCAGGCCAGCCATGCCCCCCAGCGGAAGCCCTGGTACCTGGGATTTATTTATCTTCTATAATTGAAACTTTGTAGCCTTGAGCAGAGCCAAGCCTCCTGCTCACTCTGTGGCCGCAGTCATTTTTGTTGGGATTTATTTATCTTCTATAATTGAAACTTTGTAGCCTTGAGTGGAGGCCTGGGCCTGCCAGGGTGTGCAGAAAGCTTGGCTTCCTCCATTGCCAGAGAAACCCAAGACTCCTGCTTGCTCTGTGGCCACAGCCATCTTGGTTGGGTTAATTTGCATACTCGCTTCTGACTGGCTGGTGGGTGTGGCTTGTGGGTGTAGTGGAGTGATGGTTAATTTGCATATTACTCTTTTATTAGATAGGATAAGGGCTGTGTGGACCTCATGACTTTTGTAATGAGGTTTTTGCAACTTCACCTTCCTGCCTTAGAATATTAGCTTTCTGCAATAGAGCTCTGTGAACAAGACAACTGCTTCTGAAATGGGACATAAAGAGAGTCTCTTTGCCTCAGCATAATCTAAAATGGCAGATCACGCATGAAGCCACCCAGGAACATGAGGTGTCTCCAGGTCTTCTGATCTGCAGACCACAGTTATGTTCTTCAATGTGAATGGGAGCATTTGTAGGGAACGGGGAAAGGCAAGGGAAGCCATACGAGGCAATCATGGGAACGATGGTGTCAGATGGCAGGGCACACCACTGCGGTAACCCCCAGAAGTAATTATGGACATCTGGATTGGTGAAAAGAACTGAAGGATGGCAGGCACTCTGCATTTGGGACTCGGTTTTCCCAAAGGAAGATAAATGGAAAAAACATGTTTGCTTTAACTGCTGACTCATGGTACAAAGTTTTAATTCAGGCACTTAATTGAAAATACAGCAAGAATGTAAAAGATTTACATAGAAAATATTTTAGTACATTGGCAAGACATTAATTATGAAACCAGATGGTCGTGGTAGAAAAAACAACCAAGAGGCCTTATTTTTGTTTTGTTTTCTTAGCATGAAACATTTTTACTTTATGAAGTTCAGTATTCTGGTATATATAAGCAAAACCATCTTTCTATTAAGATTAATATAAAGAGTGATTGTCTGGTGTTTCAGGATATAAAAACACACACAACAGGGATTGTTATTATATAAACCTGGAATAGAAGAGCATTTTTGTGATAGAAGCTTCATGGCTAAGACAATAGTTCTCTCTCCCCAGAGGCCATTCTAATGAGACCATATTTCTCAGCTCCTATTAACCGTGACCGCTGTCTCAGTCAGGGGTCATTTGCTTGCAACAGAAGGTTGGAACACAACTGCGTGAAATTAGTTCAGAAAAGAGAGCTTGTTGTAAGGGTAGAGGAGACTTTCAATCTCAGAAAACTCATGTTCAGGAGGTATAAGGTAGAAAGTTGACCTAATAATATATCTCTTCATCTTTATCTGAAGGCACAAGGTGTCCTCTCTCCATCTCCCTCTGCACACCTGTTCCAAAGGCCTTGGCCGGCCTGCTTGGTAAACAGTGGGCCCACCATGGCTGCCTATTGGACTGTAAATCTCTGTTTACTATTTATCCCATCTGTTTCTTTACTTCTTTTTCTCCCCTCTCGTCTTCTGGTTTTGTTTTTTTCTTACGTTTAGTATTTTAAAAATAATTCCATTTTCCATTCTCTAAGAGCTTCTTAAATATACACTCTTTTTCTCTCTGTGGTTACCACAGAGATCACAAAAATGTGTCCTTGACTTATTAGTTTACTATAAATTAATACTGTTAATTTTTCTTGGACAACAAAATAGCTTTACAACATTCAACCCATTTCCCTGTTTGGGCTATTGTTATTGTTGTCATGTGTTTTATTTCTACATACTTTGACTCCCACAAAACATTATTATTGTTGTTTTAAACAGCCAATATTTATTATGTTTTACCCACATGTTTAACTTATCCATTTCTCTACATTCCTTCCTGTTTTACCATGTTTCCGTCTGGGATTATATTCCTTCTGCCTAAAGAGCTTCCTTAAGTAATTCTTTTAACTAAATATCTGCTGCCAAAACATTCCCTCAGTTTTTGTTTGTTTGAGAGCCTTTATTTTGAAACTTACTCTGTGATCTATGAGTGTTTCTTCTACTAGTGGTAATTTCTCTGCTCAAGTTTACACAAATGATTGTTTTTTTTCCACCTTCAAGGCTGGACTTCAGTATTTACGAATAAAATTTCTATTTTATGATTTGAAGGTATATCTTTTGCCTAAAAGGAAGGGTTCAAAGCACATTTTATAACTCAAAACCTATAATGTGTCAGGTCTTAAAGGCCCACCATGTGTCATGTGCTAGTCACTCTGATATAAAGTCAAATAAAACATGGTTTTGTCTTTTAGCAGCTCAGAGTCTTTTAGGAAATCCAGGGAAATAAATGGTTACATCAGGAGTGATAAGCTCTGCTATAGAATTTGCACAGGTTATTTTAGGAGCCAAAGAATTAAAAGTCAGGGAATATTTTCCAAGAAAGACACCTTGGATTAAATTTAAAAACAAACAAACATATTTTATTGACTTTAAAGAGAGAAGAAGGTAGAGGGAGAGAGAGAGAGAAACATCAATCACTGCCTCCTGCACCACCCCCTACCTGGGATCAAACCTACCACCTGGGTATATGCCTCAACTGGAATTGAACCAGAGACCTTGTGCTGCATGAGCGATGCTCAACCAACGGAGCTATACTGGCCAGGGAACCTTGGATTGAATTTTAAAACAGTAGATATTGTTAGACCCATGTATCAGTTAGGATGCACTTGTCTGTAAGTAAGAATATCTAAAATGGCTTAGATGAGAAGTCCAAAGGCATTGACATTGATTTAGCTGTGCATTTATTAACTAGAGGCCGATGCACGAAATTCATGCAAGTGTAGGCCTTCTTTCCCCCAGCTGCCAGCTTCACAGCCCCGGCCCTGCCCCCCACTGGCACCTGACCTGCTTTGGCCTGGGGCTGCCCGCGTCCACCCCCCGCCCCAGTTCCCCAGTTCTGCGGAGCCCCATGATCAATCACCCCACAGAGGGTGGCCTGGGCGTGGGGTGATGGCGGTCTCCCCCGCCCCCCCAATTGCATTGCACCTGCCTTGGCTGGCCTGGCGCCAGTGTGTGTCATAGCACGGTCATCCGGACAGTCGTTCTGCTGTTCTGCCATTTGGTTGATTTGCATATTATGCTTTTATTATTATAGATTCTATTTTTCTGCTAGGCCATCTTTAGTGTGAGAGCTTTTCATCCTCGTGCTTTATGGTCTCATGATTTCAACATGGCAATCACAGCTCCAGGAATAATATCCATGTTGAAGGTGGGAAAAGAGAGAAAGATGGCACCAGCCACATCTGTCTTTGTTTCCTAGAAGTCCCACAAAAAACTTCTTTTTGCATCTCATTGGGCAGAAGTGGTCACGTGGCTACTTCCAGCTGCAAGGAAGCTGGAAAGGGAGTTTCTGGCTCTCGGGCCTTGGAAGAGGAGAGTAACAGGGAGCAGAGTGCTGGGAAAGGCTGCTGGATTAGTCAACACCGTGTATGCACAAATCTAAGGTAGGGGAAGTCCTTCCCAGGATAGAGAACAAACGTGTAAAAGTTTGGTGTTGTAAAATGTTATTCACATTTGCAAAACTGCAAGCAATTATGGAACAATGGGGCATGCTCAAGCAGGAAGACAGTGGCCAGAGCACCAGGTACCCTGTGGGCTAAAGAGTCAGGTCATGAAGAGTGACAGAAGGGTCTCAAGTAGAAGAGGGAACTGGTCCAAGTTGTGTTTTTAAAAGATTGCTCTTGTGGCAATGTTGAAGTTGGCTTGGGAGTGATCCAAAGAGGGGTCAAAGGAAAAAAGTAGGAAGCTATTGTAGTAGTCAAGACAAGAAGAGCTAAGGAAGAACTGTGGAGATAAAGATGAAGGCATGAATATGAGCTATCTTCCTATCTAATAAAAGAGAAACATGCAAATTGACCATACCTCTGCTACGCCCACAAGCCACGCCCACCAGCCAATCAGGAGTGAGTATGCAGATTAACCCAACCAAGATGGAAGTTAATTTGCATATCCAGGCACAGAGCGAAGACTGAAGACAGTGTAGAAGGAAGCCAAGTGCTGCAGAAGGGAGCGAAGCTGCGGAGAAGCAAGCAAGCAGGACGGCGGAGAAGGGAGGGAAGCAGGTGGAGAAGGGAGGGAAGCAGGTGGGGTGGCGGAGACCACTTCAGGAAGCCCTATTCTTTTTTTTTTTTTTTTTTTTTTTAATATATTTTATTGATATTTCACAGAAAGGAAGGGAGAGGGATAGAAAGCTAGAAACATCGATGAGAGAGAAACATCGATCAGCTGCCTCCTGCACACCTCCCACTGAGGATGTGCCCGCAGCCAAGGTACATGCCCTTGACCGGAATCGAACCCGGGACCTTTCAGTCCGCAGGCCGACGCTCTATCCATTGAGCCAAACCGGTTTCGGCAGGAAGCCCTATTCTTGCAGGAATCTTCCTGCAATGGGCCTCTAGTACCTAATAATAGACAAACATGTAAATTGACCCTACCTCTGCTACACCACTAGCCAATCAGGAGTGATATTAACACAACAAAGATGGAGGTTAATTTGCATACACTGGCGCCGAGTGATGGGGGTGGGATGCTTGTGTCATTGCCATGGCGATGATGCAGATGTTCTGCCCCACCCCCGGTCTCTCAGGGCCTCTGGGCAGTGTGGGAAGGCGGGGCCGGAGCGGAAAGAGGTGGCTCTGGGGCCTGAGTGGAAAGGTGATGCCGGCAGCCCCCTAAAGGAAAGCCCATTCTAGCATGAATCTTCATGCATCGGGCTTCTAGTATAGAAAATAATAGCTATTCCAAGGTAGTATTGTATAGTTATGAAGAGTTTGGGTTTTGGAATAAGACATAACTGGTTTCAAATCTGCTCTGCCTTTACCTAGCAACTCTGGACATATCACTTAACCTCTAGGAATCTTTTTCCTCATTTGTAAAGTGGGAGCAGACCAAGGACAGTATCCACTTTACAGGGCTAGTGATATAATACAGTAGATTGTTATCATAGACTAACATTCACTTCTTCTCTATATTTATATATGAATGTACTCAGACATTTATATCGATGCACACATTGAATGAAAAGAACAGATCTAGAAGGACCCCAAGTTTCAGGTTCTGACTTCAAGGTTAGTGGTGGTCACTGTGATGGAGAATAGTGGAGGAGTGACAGGTTTGAAGGAAAGAAATATGAGCTCAGTGTTGGAAACATTTGAGTTTAAGGTAATTTGGGAACAGAGTATAGAGTAACAAAAACAGAGGTCATTATTGAAAGATTTGGGGCAGGGAGAGTATCTGGGAAGAAGACAGAAAGGAATGGCTGGAAAGGCAGAAGAAAAACCAGGAGAGTCACATTTAGGCAGGGGGAGGAGTGACCAAGTGTACTGAGTGGTAACAGCATTTCTATTTTTTAAAAATTTCTCTTTATTATTGAAAGTATTACAGATGAAACCCTTTGTTTGTGTGGGAGTTTCCCCCCAGCCCCCACTGACCCACTCCACCCTATACCTGCCCCTCCCAGGCCTTTACCACTCTATTATCTGTGTCCATGGTTTATGCATCAGCAAATGAGTGATACACAGTGTTTTGATCCTGGCTTTCATCATTGCAGGTCACAAGAAGCCTCGGTGAGAGCATACCTCTCCAAGTGGTAGAGACTGAAGCTACAGGACGTGGGTTGAAGAATGAAAGGAAAATGAGAAAGTAGAAATGGTGAACCTAGGGTGCTATCTCCAGAAACTTGGCTCTGACCAAAATAGAGCAATTGGAAAATAGCTGAGGCAGGGGAAAGTCAAGGGATGGTGGCCTAGTTGGCTCAGGCTGCCTTAATGGAATAGCACAGCCTGCATGGCTAAAAAAAACCCGGAAATGCAGTCTCTCAGAGTATACTGGTATATAGAATATTGTGTAGTAAGGTAGAAGAGCCAGTAAGGAGGGCATTGTTATAGATATAGGAGAGAGACCATGTGTTATTGGAATGATGATCATGAAAAGCCAAGTATAGCCTTGGATCACAGAGGGAAGGAGGAGGGATTAGCGCCAGTGGAATGAATGCATCTGCAGGAGTTTCGGGAGGAAGTCCGGCTTGGTGTAAGAGCAAAGTCCTTGAAGGTGGGGAGTTGGGATTTGAGGCAAGGCCCATCTATGCAAGGAGATTATGGACTGATATGGCTCAGGCTTCCCAGCTGAGTGATGATGTCTAGTTGAGGTAATGTCTTACACATCCTTGAGTTTGCTAATCTGTTTAGCCATTTTGTATCAACTGTCATCTAGAGACAGCAAATGGAAGCTTGAGTTGAAATTCCTTGCCTTTGAACCCAGAAGTACAGGCTGGAGGAAATACAGTGACAGATCACGTTAAAATAAAAGGGAACTTTTGTTGACAGGACAGTAAGAGTTGGTGGTGCTAATTGCATTTTTGGCTGCATTAGTACAAATACAATATCTATACAAAAGAAGGCGAAAGTCTCAGTCCAATCTGCCTATCGGGTTTTAATTAGAGAGTTCTGAGTACTACACTCGAGAAGAGCATAGACTTTGCTGTAGTCACACAGAACAATGAAGTCATGCCTTGCCATGGGACACGTGGGTATAGCCACTGAGGAATGTTTAGCCTGGAGAAGAGAAGATTCAGCAGTAATAAGGTAATTGTGGATTTAATCAGTCTATTTATGTTGTCTTTTATGTGCTTTCACTTCAAATGAGGTTTCACACCTGTGGGTTCATTGCTTCCCTATAACTTCCCTCAGGAAAAGGGACATTATTACCCACACTTCACAGATAGGGAGACTGAGACACCTAGAGGATGAACACAGGAGACAGCTTAGGACTAACATCCGACAGCTTGCTCCTTAACCATCTCATTCTCAACGTTCATAATAAATGTTTCCTTTCTGTCTCCTCCCATAAAAACCCTCCCATCCTTCAGAGCCCAGCTAGGTTCCCTTCCAAAGAAGCTTCCTCCATATCATCAAGTCTTAACTGATTTTCTCTCCCTTGAAATTTGACAGTGTTCAAAACGTCTAACTAAGCATCTAAACAATATAAACGAAATGGCATCTGTTGCTAGGGACTTGGTTATATTTTATTTTGTGTTATTTACTCTAGTGTCAGATGTGTAGGCCATCTTCCTGTATGTAGTAGAAGTAGGGCTGTGTTTTATTCTATGTTCTTATCCCTCAGAGGGCCCAGACCAGTGCGAAGCTCTGAACAGGTGCTCAATATTACGCCAATATTATGTTGTGTAGGGGACACTCTCACCGTCTTCCAAGGCTGTCCCCCATACACACAGTCTTGCAAAGGTAATCCAAAACAAAGGGCAGGCACTGTCTGTGCTTGCAAAGTGTGCAGAAATGCAGGACACCCATGGAGAAAGAATTGTTTCCCAATGGCAGGTAATTCTCAAATATTCCCAAGTATTAACACTTTTAGCAACTAATACGAGTTGCCAATGATCTCCTTGACATTTTTTTCTGGTCAGTAAAGTAGATCATCAGGACTGGAATCCCATGAGATTTAAAGTGATGGTTTTATTTTTAAAATATGGTCTGCAAATATTTTTATTTTTCCTGAATGAATCCTTGCAAAAGAAAGTTATTCATGACTCACTGGAAACATCTACTTTTCCATTTTAAGTTTTACTTTGTCCCACTACTGCTACTGAGACTTTGTGAATTTGAAGGCAATTAAAAATTTTTTTTTTGCATTAGCCATTCCACTGGCTATTTATTCAACATCAATTCCAGTGCACTGGTACATGGTCCTCGGTGATATAGACTCAGCCTCCTCCCAACTCATCCACTCACGTAGGCCCTGCCCCAGCCTGATTCTGGACGCACCTCTTTCTGTGTGTTGTTTCCCCTGCCGGTAAGCTAGCCTCGTTGTTGTCGTTGTTTGTTTTTGTTGTTTGTTTGTTTGTTCTGCTTGTCCTTCAACACCAGACTCATTCTTTGCCCCCTTTGCAGAGCATTGCCTATGTCCCCTAAGCAGAATTACCGACTTCTTCCTTTGTGATCTTTGTTTATCTCTGTGAGGGCAGCTCCCATATTACACTGTAACTGTCTATTTACACCACCGTCTCAGTCAGTCTCAGGGCAGAACCAAGCCACTGTATTTCTAGTGCTAAACATAGTAGATGTTCAAGACATTTTTCTCTGAATAAATGACTACTCGTATGTTACACCTCCTGGTCACAGCAACTGGAATAGACTGATGATCTCAAGGAAAAATAAAGAATGTTTTTATGGCTACTGGAGACAGATCCATGAAGGGCTAGAAAAACAGGTTTGGAAAACGAGCAGGACACAAGGGAACCTAAGAGAGGAAATCCGCAGGGACAAATAAATTCTCATTGCCACTCATATCCCTACATTCGCCTCCCGCCTCGCCTGCCCCTCTCCATCCTGAGAGTCTCCCCTGCTGGGGAGAGCATCTCATTGTCTGAGTCTGGGTCCATGCACCCCTTCTGTCTGCTCACTCCATGGACAGGCTGGGATGAGGTCCGCCTACCCTCATCAGCTTGCAAGGCTGCGGGCTGGGGACAGGCACTGCTTTCCACCAGGATTACACACAATGGGAAGCAGTGGTTCCTTCAAAGGAAACTGGGATGTTATCAGGAAAGGATGAAATATGTCTAAACAAAACAAAACAAAAATTTAAAAAGTGACAAATCTCTACTACTCTGAATGAAACTTTTCAGAAGAGGAGACTCTGTGATTTAAAAGTTAATTTAATATTGGATGGTTTGATTACCAGCAAAATCACTCATGACATTTAGCACCTTTCTTTATTTTCCTTGATGAACTCAGAGCTCTCGCCTAAATTTAATAATGTGTTATGTATCCCCTGGGTGTCTGATTTACTGACTTGAGCTGAATGATTGGGCTCGATGCAAAAAAGAGCTTGCAAACTTCGCCTATGGCTTTCCAGCCGTCAAGGAACTAAGCTCTTTCACTCCCTGGAGAAGCTAAAAATTCTCAAACCAAGTGCCCTCTGCTCTGGTTTCTGCTTTTCAGCATTTCTCCTCTGCTTTCACATACTTTTGCTGTTTTAAAATTAAATCTAAGAAACTCATTCCATATTTTTCATCATCTGCTTTTGAAAGTGAATGTTCTGGATTTATGGTTTGGGGTACTTTGATGTTAGAGTAGCAAACTATGCTTGCTTCACTTGTTTTTGTTTCATTTTTTTTTATGTCTATGAAGCTTTGAAAATTTGATTTATTAAAACACCACAGTCAATGTAGGGGAACTGACACCATTTGCATTGTTGGAAAGCGTCATGAAATATCAGACGATAGTTCCCTACGGAGAGGTTAGAGCTGTTATAATGTCTCCCCCACCCCACCCCACGCTTTGGTCTTCAGGGAAGTTTGGCATTAAGCGAAATCTCAAGCTTATACCCCAAGGATATTCATTCCTAGTATGTTACAAGATTTTGGGATGGGATCCCAACCGCTAATTTTGATTTCGTACCTGCCAAGATGTGCAAAATGATAAGCTCTTTTTTCTTATCAAGAAACAGAAATGCTCCTTCCTCTAGAGTCTAGCAATCCTGGTTCTGATGTGTTAAAATTTGCGTTTTACATGGTATCCCTTTAAATCTACTGAGTGCAGTTTGGACCTTCCCAGAGCTGGAGAATGATTGCCTTTAACACACTGGGGTCTGCTGTAAAAGCCTGAGGAGGAGTGGGGGCAAAATGAGGAAAAAGGTGGAGAGAGAGAGAGAGAGAGAGAGAGAGAGAGAGAGAGAGAGAGATAAGCAGACTATCAGAAGAATGTAAAGCCACAGAAAAGATGTCAGGATTGGGAGAGTCCCTAAATGTACTTATTATAGTTCCCTCTACAACATCACCAGATTTCAAGAAAAGGAACCCTTATGTGCTATTTAAAGAATGACTGTGTGTGTGTGTGTGTGTGTGTGTGTGTGTGTGTGTGTGTGTGTGTGTAGGAGGCATATGATAAGGATAGGACAGGGAACCTTTCAGGTACCTGAGGTTTAGAAAACAGCCAAGTCACATGGGGCCAGAACTAGAAAGTTGGAAACTAGGGGTTCTCTCTCTCCATTTGTCAGGGGTTGTACAATCTCTTTTTTCTCAAAAGTTACCATTCAACACACAGTACGGTATAGTCTATTATAAGTTTCTTCACTCAACAAAAAAATAGAAAGGCAATTAGACATGTCAGGAAATATAAAAAGGCATGCTCCAAAATAAAGCAAATTAAACTGTGGCATGATTTTGAACTGATGGATTGAACTCATGGATTGTCAAGAGAGAGAATCCATTTAGCTTTGGTATTAGCAATATTCTTCTTAGCACAACACAGGTTTAATAACATAAGAATTGCAACATATTCCTAATGCATCTATTACACTACTGAAATAATAACAATAATTAATTTTTATTAAAATTCTTACTATGTGACAGGCACTGTGCTAAGTGCTTTAGATAGATACTTTCATTAAATCTTCAAACAACCCTATGTGGTAGGTATTATTATCCCTATTTTTTTTCAGATGAAAGTTGAGGCCTAGAGAAGTTAAATAACTACACCAAGTCACACAGCTCTTAAATGACTAAACTATTTGAAGCCACACGCTTTACCTCTTGATATATTGTTTCTGCTATACTATATTATCCCAATCAGGAATGAATAATATTTACACATTTACAATTCTCTCTCTCTCTCTCTCTCTCTCTCTCTTTTGTTAATCCTCACCCAAGGATATATTTTTCCATTGGTTTTCAGAGAGAGTGGAAGGGATGGGGAGGGACAGAGAGAGACACATCCATTGCCTCTCACACTTGACCCGAGCGGGGTCAAGGATCAAGCCTGCAATTGAGGTACATGCCCATGGGCCGATGCTCTACCCATGGAGCAAAACCAGCCAGGGTAATTCTCTTTTGATTTTAAAAAATTATTCTATAGATAAAGCATGTAAAACAATTATTATTACAAAAATAATGTAAACATTATCAACCTTGGTCACATAAAAATAATAATATAAAAGAAAGTTAGGTGAGTCCTGGCTGGGTCACTCAGTGGTTGGAGTGTTCTCCTGTATACCAAAAAAGTTGTGGGTTCGATCCCTGGTCCTGGCACGTAGGGGAGGCAACCTATTGATGTCTCTCTCTCTCTCTCTCTCTCTCTCTTTTTCTCTCTCTTTAAAAATCAATAAACATATCTTCTGGTGAGGAATGAAAAAAAGGAAGTTAGGGAAAAAGAGATAAAGAGAAAGGAAAAGAGCACTTATTTCCTTATATTCGTCAGAGGGAGAAATATTGCTTAATGTTACTGCATCAAAAGAACTATATTTTTAAAGTTACAAACATAGCTAATAGAACTAAAAATAAAAACATGTTAACAAAATTTGGAAGAAAGTTTAATATAAGTGAGCCAAATTTATTACTTTTCAAAGCAGTATTCAGTAGGTTGTTCTTGGAGCGGATAAACCAGGAAACAGTATAAACATGTTATTTGAATTACGTGACTACCAGAAAACAAAACCTATAAACAAGCAGACGAAAATCAGTTACCTGTAAAGAGTGGGTCTGGCCTGGGAATCATGGAGTGAGATTTTTATATTTTCTTTTATAACTTTTCATTTAAATGATTATTTCCATGTGCACATTTTACATTTTATAATAAGAACCATATCCATGCTATTCCCTTCGGTGAGTGGACATCTAGGTTTCCGCCCCCAAAAAATGCATATGGAAGTGGCTCTAAGCAAAATGAGGGGCTTCTTTCAAAGGCTGGAATTATAGTCTGTGTAGGGGGTGCTGGGTGAGCACCATTGCTCCAGTGGTCTGGGGTTTCCTTATACCTACCTGAATGTCTTTTACACCCCACCTATCCGAAGGTACACCTCACAGAAGGGAGAAAATGAGGACCCTCCTGTCTCAACTTCTCATCTTCTTTTATCTTTTTTTTAAAAAATAATATATATTTTAATTGATTTCAGAAAGAAAGAGAGAGGGATAGAAACATCAATGATAAGAGAGTCATTGATCAGCTGCCTCCTGCCTTCTGCATGTCCCACACTGGGGATCGAGCCTGCAACCTGGGCATGTGCTCTGACCAGGAATCAAACTGTGACCTCCTAGTTCATAGGTCGATGCTCAACCACTGAGCCACGCTGGCCAGGCCACTTTCTTTGATCTTTGACTACACTTCCAGGTGAGCAAGTGTGGTAGGTTCCACTTCCTCTTCCTTCTGTGTCTTTCCCTCCTGATCCCCAGCACAAGTCTCACGGCTTGGCCTTCATGGCCGATGGGGTGCAGGAAGAGAAAGCAGCCTACTGATAAAAAAGTGCACTATAATTTCAAAAGTAACATCCCTCTTACATACATAAATTCATAGGAAAAGTTCTGCAAGGATACCAGCCACTCCAATAGCTCAGGCAAAGCTGGGGAGAGGAGTGGGGAAGGGGAGAGTTATTCATGCAGGACATGGGCAATGGATAGTTCTTCTGTGTGTGTTATGGACATTTAGTTGGTGCTTTCAGATGTCTTACCCAAAACATCTAATGTTTTATCCAACGTTTAAAAATCTCATTGCAGTAGCCCAGTGAGATTGGCTCTGCTATTTTTTTTAAATGATACTTTCTTATTTAGAGAAATTTTTGGTTTACAGAAAAATTGAGAGGGTAAGTACAGAGAATTCTCATGTACTTACCCTCAGTTTCTCCCCAGTTTCTCCCGTTATTAGCATCTTGTATTAGTGTGGTATATTCATTACAATGGACAAGCCTGTGTGATACATGATTACTAAGTCACTTTACAGTTCAAAGTGTACCTTAGAGTTCATTCTTGTGTTGGCATTCTATGGGTTTTGACAAATGTAGACTGACATTTATTCACCATTGCGGTATCACACAGAAGAGTTTCACTGTCCTGAAAATCCCCCGGCTCCACCCAGTCATCTCTCCCCCAGTTGATTTTCTAAAACTCCGTGATAGTCCGGATTCCCAGGCTTGCCTTGCTGGCTGTTCCCACTTGCCCATGAAGTGAAATCCAGTCCACCGCACCTGTTCTTTCCGTTACTGACTCTGCTCTGTGTGATCATAGCCTCATGAGTGGTCTTCAAGCACCTCATATCCTGCCTCTGCCACCACTTGTCAGGGGAAAACCCAGGCAGGATGAGATCCACATTCCCAGCTGTCCCTGTCTTCCAAGGAAGAGAAACCCTACACCAGTAGCTAAAAAATGAAACCAGATATCCCAGGGAAGGGATGAGGGATGTCAGGTCTCTGGTGGTCCGAAAGTGGCACCAGGCCAGAAGCCCCACGTCGCTGGGAAAGCCAGCCGTGAGATGTAGAAAATGCCAGGTAACATCCCAGAGGCTGTGGGGAGGGGGCCTCAAATGGCAGGACTTAGGATTTGAGCCCAACTTCTATTGCAGAGTGATTAGGAGTTGTTGGAGATCTTCTTCTGCTTCTGAATAAAATCAAACCCTGACCTCCAAGGCTGGCACGGTGGGGGGAGAGTGTCTTGTGGAGACAGCTGAGAGTAGGCTGAAAGATATTTCTCTAGGCAGCGGTTTTCAAACATTTTTAACTGTGACCTATGGTTAAAATATACCTCATATTGACATCTAGTGCACACACCAAATCCTGCACACTGCCAACAGTATCAGCTTCACCTGCGGCTTGCTAGAAATGCAGAATAAAAAGCTCACTTTTGACATAAATGAGTATCTGAACTTGAATAAGGTTCCCAGGTAATTTATGCCACACAGGAAAATTGAAGAAGCACAGCTCCAGGGGACCCCACGCTAAAGGTAAGCCGCCCATACCTATCGGCCTCAGGTGATCTTGCTCCATGGCTTTCCTCTATTTGAGATCAGAGCCCGTAGGAAACTGTCAGCTTAAGTTATCCTGGGATCCTGCCTCCCACCCCTCTCAAGACCCCCCCAAATAATCATGATGGTGACGGAAACAACAACTGATTTGAATTGTAGAGCTAAGCACGTGCTGAGTGCTATTCTAGTGACTTACAAGTATTAACTCTTTTAATCCTCATAACAAAATCAGTTTGCATTATTTTGCATTTTACATATGAGAAAGCTGAGGTGAAGAAGGTTAAATAACTTTCTCAGGTCACACAGCTAATAAATGGGGAAACAAAAGTATAAAACGACAACAGGGAGAAAGCAGGAAATGCATAAGTGATTAAAAAAAAAAGTCAACAGATTTCATTAAGAGGGAGAGTGCATGGGAGAAGGCTACTGAGTGAAACAGGTGGAGAAAGTGGAAAGCTCACATACTCTCCCTGGAGGGCTACAAACGTGATTGGAGCCAGTCTACCTGACAAAGTCACTGAGAGGCTCTGCTCAGAATCAGCAGGTACGGCCAAGGGTCAAGGTGATAACTGGGAGTGAAACTAGATGACTGCCCCTGTTGCCATAGTGGTATAATCCCACCCCCTTATTGTGTAAAGCACGGGCAGCTGACTCTCAGCGCAAAAAATCTGCCAACTCTGCTCCAAAAAAAGTCTGACCTGCAAGCCAGGAAAAGCTAAGACCTCCCAAATACATACTATTCTTCTCATTAAGACATGGAGGGCTTCCACAGTATAATTTTTCGGTCAAAAATTTATATCCAGCCATAATATCAAGTGTGAGGGTAAGAACATTTCAGACCTGTGAGGACTTAGCAAGCTTATGTTCCATGCCCTTTTCCATGTGAAGTTACTTCAGGATGTACTCCAACAAAATAAGCACATAACCTAAGAAGGGAGAAGCTATGCAGTCCATAAACTAACAAGTGTGACCCAGATGACAGGGACAGACAGAAGGTCCCAGGATGATAGCAGTAGGCTTGGGGGCAAGTCCGCATTGGTGCAGGTGGAGAGGTGACTTTAAAATGGAGGGTTTTTGTTTTGTTTTGTGTGGGGGTTTTTTTGGTGGTTTTTTTTTTTTTTTTTTTTTTAAATCCAGTTCACTCAGAAAATATGGTAAGATAGAGAGTTTGGAAAATTTTTGAGAATATGATAACGGGAAATGGTGAACTTAAAAAAAAAAAAAAAAAAAAAGGACAGTAAGAAATTCCATGAGATACAAGTACCTCAGTCAACTTGACATAATTCAAAGCAAATGCTAAATGTCTGAAAAGAGAGGCCGTTAGTCCTTGTTCTAGAAACATTGTACTTAATATGGTTTTGGGTTGATGACAGGAGCGGCAAGGAAGGGAATATAATTCCAGCACACAGCTTGCCCAGGTATCGCACAATATTTAAATGGTTATGAATGTGTAGATACCTTTCACTGGTGTCTAACTTTCAGAGTCACCCTATGTACAAAGCAGAGATAAGTTAATTGAGGTAATTCAGAATATAAAAGTCAACAACTTGTGAAAGGTAAAACATAACCAACAGAAAGTAGAATGTAAGAGAAAGGAAAGCTGGAAGGCAGAATGGAATAATTGCCTTGTTTTTATAGAGTAGGAAATCAAGTAACACTGTTAGAAGTGAATGGAAACTCGTAGGACTGTGAATTGGAAGAAATTTTTGGAGAACAATTTGGCAATATATCTAGGCAGACTTAAGATGCCCCCGCTCTACTTCCCAATAATCATCCTAGAGAATCTCTGATGCGTAAGCAGAGGCCCACTGCAGCATTGTTTGGAGTAGTTCCGAGGAATTGATCTAGACTGAGAAGCGGAGAGGATTTTGGAACTAGATGGTCATTTATTAGCTGTTGAAATTTTAGGCATGTGACTCCCTCTCTGGGCCTCGGTTTTCTCACAGGTAAATGAGGATTGTGATAGGATCACATTAGGTAAGCCATGTAAAGTACTTAGAACAACCTGGCCAGTGTGGCTCAGTTGGTTGGGTGTCATCGTTGCACTGAAAGGTTGCTAGTTTGATTCCCGCCTGGTTAGGGTACCAGCCCAGTGTGGGAGCTCCAGCCCCAGAAGGAGGCATGCAGAAGGCATGCATTGATGTTTCTCTCTGTCTCCCTCTCCCTTCCTCTCTCTCTAAAAATCAGTGGAAATATTTTTTTAAAAAGTACTTAGAATAATTCTGGCACATAGTAGGCACTCAGTGTTATTATTACTATTACACTATGATTATTTTTCACCAACAAGGCCTGAATAAATATGCTGTGCTACATTCATAGAAGGAATACATGAGAGGACTACAACTTACATGTATCAGTATGGATATATTTTAAAAGATCAGGTTGAATCAAGAAAAGCAAATTTTAAAGTAAAATTTCAGAGTAATAATACCATTTATATATGTTTTTAAAACAGAAGGGAACGCTATATATTATTTATGGATACATACAAATGTATATATAAAAGATATTTAAGAAGTAGCATAGGTATTATATTATTCTCTAGACTTATATTTCATAATAAACATTTAAGACAAAATGAAGTTGCTGAAATAAGAAAATAGGGATGTCATACTTTATATAAAGTTTAAAGTGCAAAGTTAACAAGTAAAAGTATAAGAGTATAAGTATTAAATATTGGAAGGAGGAAGAGGGAAGGGAAGGTATGAGATCATTTTCATTTTTTATATTGGAGGGTTAATAGATATTGTTTAAAATTTATAAACTAAGAAAGGGTGTATAAGCATACTTATCTGGAATTATGGAGGTTACCCCCAAAAGAATTAAAAACAGAAGTTAAAATAAATTGAATCTACAGTGTAAAAGTAGGTAAATTCTTCTGTACTATTTTATTTGTTACCATGTGTTTTGTATTATTTTGATGAAATTTTAATTCAAATTTAAGCCTAACATAGGTATAAAAAAAGTCCTGAGTTCTCCTTGAGATCAGAATTCTCTAAGGTAGACAACACCCCATCCCCCATGATCAACATCACCAACACTGGGCAACAGTGAGGTTTTAGCAAGTGATCCTCAAGAGGAAAGCTAATTCTAGCCAACAGCATTGAGGTCCTGTTGTACCTGAGTAAGTATTCCTATGGTCAATGGTGACAGATGGGCTTGATCGCATTAAGGGAGCCTGTGGCTTTCTGTATGGGGACCCAAAGGCCTTCTGAGAGACCCCTGGCTCTGCCCCACTCTGTCAGAGTTCTGGCAGGAAATGGAAGCAGTTGAGATTTTGAAGACAATTTCATGAAGAGATACTATACAGAGGTCTGGGCAGGATAAAGTCAACCAACAGGGAGAACTGAGCAAGCAGGCACTAGCAATTAGGGGAAGCCCATTAGCACAGCTTGGCCTCCAGGGGTTTGCGGGAAGGAAGCTCTGTGGGAGCTGGAGCCCAGGGCTGTAGAAACTATTGTTGCTTTGCCCTGAGTCTGCTCAGCTCCCATCTGAGTTGACCTGTGGGAGGTGAACAGTGTCCTTCATGCTGGCAGCTTCCCACCCTAGAGCCATGTGTCCCTGCTTCCCTGCCCCAGGGCCTTCCCCAGCTCCATGGCCTCAGATAAAGCTAAAATGTTGAGATGGAACACCCCAGGGGCAGCTCTCAGCTCACCAGGGATGGTAGTCTGTTAAGAACCCCAACTTCCCCATCTCTTGGCTGGAAGATGCTGAAGTGAATTCTACATTGTTCCTCAGAGAGTCCAGTAGGATTGAGCCTCTTATGCCCACATGGCCACTGCTCATTAATCTCCCCTCTCTTGGGTTTCTTCCTTCTCTCATTCCTCCTTTCCCCTCCGTGGGCCCCCTGGCATCACCTCCCCAATAAATTACATTCAACCAAGTGCTTTTCTCAGTGTTTGCTTTTAGGAAGAAGATGCCAGACCAAGACACGATGGGAAGAGGGCTACCAATAAAAACTGTAATTGGCAGGAGCAGGGGAAAATTAAGACAGAAAGGGAGATTTTAGAGAAAAAAAATTAGAAAACATGGCATATTTGTTTTCTGCAGCTACTGTAACAAATTACCACAAACTTTGTGGGTTAAAACAACAGGATTAATTCTCCCACAGTCCTGGAGACCGGAAGTCTGAAATCAGGGTGTCTCCAGGGCTGCAGTTTCCCTGAAGGCCTTGGGGGAAATCCTCTCTTCTCTTCCCAGCTCCTGGTGGCTCCCAGCAACCTGGGCTTGTGCTGCATCACTCCCATCTCTGCCTGTCTTCACATTGCCTTCTCTTTGTGTCTGTGTGTATCCTCTCCTCTTCTCTAAGGATACTAGTCTTTGGATTTAGGGCCCACCCTAGTCTAGAATGACCCCGTCTTAACAAGTTACATCTGGAAAAACCCTATTTCCAAATAAGGTCACATCCTGAGGCTCCAGATGGACATAAATTTGGGGCAGGAAGACACTATTCAACTTACTACAGGAAGGGAGTGGGAGAAGGTGGGGATACTCGGACTTCCATTTCCTCCCATCCACCTTTCCCCTGCAAGTGGCCAAACTCCTCCAGAACCAAGAGGGCAAGGGGCTGGGAGATGCAATATGCAGGGGCAGCACCCGGGGCCCTAAAGCCTGTCAGAGAAAGGTGATAACAATTTGAGGGTGGGGGTGGGGGTGGGGGAAGCAATGGGGAGAAGTCAGTGCACCTACCTCCTTTGGAATGGCTCTATTTTTTCTATAACAGAAAACCTAAGGTGTCCTGACACCCATGAAGGGCCCATGGGACCCTCAGTTATCCTAAAGGAGTACTACCTGTCCACAGTAGAAAGGATAATTGTCAGTGGGGAAGAAAAGGCACCAAATCCTCCCAGGAGAGGCACCCTAAGATCCACAGTTAGACTTTTCACATCACGGGGAACCCTGACTTTGTTCAAGGTGGCTGCCATGAGCCTTTGTGCAAATTAGAAAAAAATTGTCTTCTTTGGGCATTCAGCCAGGCTCAGTGAGTAAAGCACATATTAAATTCCAGCTTCCACTTACCTCCTTGGGCACCATACCTGCCAGCCTTGCCCCAACTCTCCCGGATGGCAAGACTTAGCTGGGGTCCTGGTAAAAATAAAGATTTGCTGATCACTCCCCTGAAGATTCTGGTTCAGTGGGTCTGAACTGTGATACTGGGTTCTGCACTCATAATGAGAACCTCTGTGATTCTAATGATCACACAAAGATGAAAAATGCTGATCTATCTCAAACCCTCCTTTCCAGATGAGGTCAGGGGGATGAAGTGGCTTTCCAAGTGCCACGTGGCTGAGTCAGTCAGCATCTTTGGAATAAATGTATGGACGTCCCAAGTAGTCGTGTCATATAGATGAAGTGTCCTTTGTATGTATGAGCGCCCCATCAGTCAGGGTTGGCCAGAGGAGCACTGGGAGTGATGGGGAATGAGGCAGTTAGTGAAGGGATGAGACCATGGGCGACTGCGGGAGCTACAGCAGGACTCCATGCTGGGCTGCTGTCTCTGTATCTCCTATTGACCCTGAAGTTGCTATGGGCCAGCAGGGGCTGTAGTTGGGGAGAAAAGGTGAACATGAACAAGAGTACGGGTGAACTGGCACCCACCTGGACAACTGGAACCCGTAAGGCAAACTGGAACCACCTGCCTTTGTCCCTCAACAACTCCAGCCGGAATACTGGGTTGCGCTGCAGAAGAAGCTGGTGCCCTTGGCCGTGGAGGAACACTGGCACGTGGCCCACGACTGGAGCAGCTGAAAAGGGAGCTAGAGGAGCCGTGGGTCGAGGCTGCCCCTCACCGTGCCAGGTGAGCCAGTGGCAGGGTGAACAGTGCTGGGCACCTTCCTTCTGAGCAGAGACAGGGATATACCTTCAGACCCACAAGCTTTTCACGTGGCCAGCCCCGTCCCAGAACCAAACAGAGAAGGAACTGCTGAGGAAGGTGATTTATGTGACACAGCACAAAAACCATGTGTTTTTGCATAGAGCTTACTGGGTTGAAAAATACTCCAGTGACAAGAAAGCTCTATTGGTTGTTACAGTTCTACACAACATGTAGGAGAATGCTTCTCACATAGTAGATCCTCCATAAATATTTTCCATCCTGATGAAACACTGTCAATATTAGCTGTCTTAGTCTGCAGTCTCGCACGAGTAAGCCAAGACAGCTGTGCAGCCTTTACGGCGTGGAAGTGATCCCTCGAGACTGTGCCCCCGCCCCCCCTTAATTGCTTCTCCATTGCATCGCCTCCGTTGCCAAGTGCACCGTGCACTTAATATCCTTCCACACTTAAGATGGCTCAGAATCTGAAACCTTGTCAAAAAGGGTAAAAGAAAAGTGGGGGAGAAATTAAGATCCACAGAAAAAGCCCTTGAAACTTGGAGTGGAAAACATGACAAAAAATAACCTGTCACCGTGCTAGCCAAGAGGGCGCTTATTGTATCCCCGCCTCGGTAACTGGTGGGGCCAGAGCGGGTGTTTCTGCCCAGGTGAAGAGGCAGCCAGCAGCCCCCAATATTTGCAGCACCAGAGATTTTTCCAAATCCTGCTTCAAATCTCATAATCCCTCCAGTCCTTAACTGCTGCGGCTGACATCATCCGTTCCTTCGCTTCAGACAGGCTGGCCACTGCTGCTTTACAGCGCTGCTGTGGTCCAGCAAGCACGTGGCTTTCAGGCTGGCTTAGAAACCCCAGCTGCAGGTGGAAAAGCACAATTGAAAACATTATGCTCTCTTTCCCCCTTTATAAACAGGTGTCATTACTTTTGGATGTAAGCAAGGGCGTAGCTGTCCTGGCTCCCGGAAGGATTTGTGGGACGCTTGTCCATGGTGTTGAAGGCATGGGTCTTTCCTGCTGTACAGAGACGGTAACTGTGGCCTCATTAGAAGTCTGAGAAGTGTCAATTTTCAGGGAGTTGCCTCCCTAAAAAGCCTAGAAAAGAATAGAAACAGAAAGTTACATGAAAGAGCAACGTGTAGCAATGTTCCAGTCTATGTTTGCTGCTTCTACTTGCTTGTGTTATTTAAAATTCTCTAGTTCCCCTCACAGGATTTTCAAAAAATGAAGATTTTTCCTTTCTTTTTTGTAGTCCCTCTCCCCACCTCTCTTTCTCAAACTGTGTGTGTGTGTGTGTGTGTGTGTGTGTGTGTGTGTGTGGTTGCACAGTAATCTGGAAGCTCTGGTTAGTGTACTGGTAGAGATACATGTTTGTTCATTCATTCATTCATTCATTCATCAGTCATTTCATGAGCAACTGCTATGTGCTGTGGGTCTAGGTGCTGACTCTCACTGTGCCAGGTGAGCCAGCTGATCAGTGGCAGTGTGAACAGTAGACAATTAAACACACACTTTTATTTCATTTATTCTTGTGTACTCAGAAACATATGAGATAAAACTCCTGTCCTTGGATTTCTCCAGTCTGTTGGTGGGGACAGCCTTTTAAGCAGATAAATTACAACATGTTTACAGCAAAGTCGGAGTCCAGTGCTCCGTGAGCACAGGACGGAGCAGGTCACTGTGCTGAGATCACATTCCCCAGTTATTTCAGAGAACCACCCTCATCCACACATTTTCTGAGCCATAACATATCCATCCAGATCACTTTGAGAGGTAACTCAATGGAATGAGGCGGTGTCTTTTAGTGCCAAAACATACCCTTCTGTCAGGGAGCAAGGTTGTGGATAGAGAAAAGCACAGGAAGCGGGAAGAGAGGAGGGAGGCCGTGGCTCTTCGCCCACTAAGGGACTAGCACGTTTCAAGTCCCTGGCATGTTAGTGAACTGTTAGTTTGCTAAGAATTTTAAATACGTGCGTGTATTTGTGTGTGTACACGTGTGTGTTCCATTGTCTACTTTTCTAAAACTCCTCCCTTGCTCTCTCCCACTGCTTTTTAGAATAGAAGAACTCACAAGACAAGGAGGAGTCTTGCTTCCCTGTCCTTTTGGTGGATTAAACCATCACATTGACATTCATGTGAATCATTAGGAAATCTACATTTCAAAGTCTATAAAATCCCACCCAGGCCTCAGCAGGGAGGGGAGAACGGACAGTTGCCAAACTTCACACTCCCCCAGTCCTTGCTCAGTTTGGACCCGAGTGCAAAGAGCTGGAGTCCTGCACTCATTTGGAGCTGGCACAGGGCGACTGGCTGGTTTGTGAAAAAGGACCTCACGGCCATCAAAAGCTGTTAGAGTGTCACGTGGTGATGAGCTTAATGTAAATGAATCTGAAACATCTGGATCAAATGTCATTCCAAACAAACAGGGTTATGAAAATGGGTGGGTGAAAAATATCTTCTGGCCAATAAGCCAAAAATATCGTTTGGTTATTTCTGAACCCAAGGGTCTGCACCTGTGGTTGAGAAGGGGGCCCAGGTGAGTCTGCTCTGTTGCTTCTCCCCACCCAAGTCTACAGCAAATGCAGATGGAGCAAAAGGGACTGACCACATGAGCCATCACCTTTCTATTGCAAAAACGGGAGGCATTAACTCATTAAACAACTATTTATTGAGCAACTACTAAAGCTAGACCCCAGAGATACTACAGAAAACAAGACAGACCCAGACCTGCTCTCTGGAGGCGTGCAGCTCAGAGAAAACTTAGAGGCACACGTTAGGCAGGCCATTAGCATGGGACATGATGTTTGTTACTGGTGCTATGGGAGCTCAAAGCAGCCCAGTGAGTCACCAACTAAAGGTTAGTGGACTGAGAGGGTGTTGCAGGGAAATGGGCCTTTGTGCTTGGAGCGTCAGCGTGGCTGGCTGACTCGTGCCCTCCTCAGAGCCAATCTCAATGCCTGGAAATGAATGGCTTCACCAAACAAATGCTGAGAGGAGAGTTGGGTAGGGAGGAGAGGAAGAGTGTTTGGAAGGAGTGAACAGTCCTTGCCCGAAGTTGAGGTTGAGAAAAAAGTGTGGTAGGCTGGTGAGAGGAGGGTTAGGAGGGGAAAGGGAGGGAGGAAGGAGGCTGGACAGAAGGTGGGTTCTGCTATTGGAGGATCTGGTAAGCCCAGTTAAACATTTAGACTTTGTCTGAAGGACAGTGGAACATCCTTGAAGAATTCTAAGCAGATAAATGACACAATCTGATTTTTATTTGGGCAAGATTTCTCTTGGCTACCATGTGGAGAAAGGATTCAAATAGAATACATTTGGAATCCAGGAGGCTGTTGCAGTTGTCCAATGGAAATGAGATGGCCGGTCTGGCCTACGATGGGGACATATAGGAGGCAGAATCAGGGATTGTTTGAAGGTAGAGGGTGAGGGAGATTCCATGAAGGGGCCCATCCTGAGTAAATGAATCATCTGCCAGTGATTTGTGAAGAAAGTGCTCCTGAGTGGGAGCAGCAAAACAGGGAAAGGAAAGCAACTAAGCAAGGGTGTGACTGTTAGGCAAAATCTCATAGAGGGTAGATTGTCCTGACCCCATAGCAGGGGGTAGGAAGAAATTCTAACATATCTCAAACGTGTTTTTTTTTTTTTTTGTTGTTCATTTACTCATTTATACTGAACTTGTTCCACAAAGAAAGCTCCAAGGACACATAATATACAATAAGATTGCTTAAGTATCTAATAAAAGAAGAAAGAGAATATGGGAGGAACATAAGAAAGAGGCCAGGATGGGGACCAAAATGTGTACTCTAATGTACTCATTCCCCCCAGGTGGGCCTCATGCTTGGCTATAAAGTGAAAGGTAAATGAAGTTGGTCAATTGTACAATTTGGTGTTCAGAAAGTAAATACCAACTTCAGAGGTGCAAATATTTTTGACAATAAGATGACATGGAAATTTCTTCGAGGATTTTTCTCAAGAGGCCACTGCATGATTGTATACTTAACCTCCTTACAACTTTCAGAAAAACAACAACAATGAATCTCAGGACAATTTTTAAAATAAAGAACCTCAATAGAGGCTGATGGCATCTTGTAAAAAAACACAGTTCAGCAAAATCCACCTTTTGGGTGATGGATAACTTGTGGGCCAAGTCACCAGTTCTCAGCTACCTTTGCTTGATCCAGGAGTAGATTTTTTAAATACCTCAGAGTATTGCTTGAAAAAAATAGTAGATGTCCTCTTTGTTCATTGCAGCTGAATGCTTACTAAATTTGAACTCACAGTGCACTTGAATTTCCTTCTCTATTCTCTATTTCAATTGCAGTGAGTCTCTGTTTCCAGTTGAAGATAGACCTATGGGCCTTGTTCTGAGATTAGGTTTAACAATATTTTGTAAAAATGAAGAAATCAAATAAAGATGCAGGCCTGAATCAGCAGCCATACTACCTAGGCTTAGAGGTCAACCAGGGAGCACCTGTGGGCAGGACACAGTCTCACCAGAAACTGCTTTGAATCTATGCTGTTGCGTTAAGTTCATGATGAGATACCAAGGCCAAATGTCCTATTCCTTATACCACAGTTGTAATAGTTTCAGCCTGGAAAAAAATTTCAAGGTGGTACTTCCAGATATCTCTCTATAAACAATCTTTGATTCTGGATCTAACTTGACTGTGCCCCGCCTGCATCATGATTAAAGGGGAATAAACTTAGAAAGGTCTCTAACAGTTCTGGAGCCACAAAGTCTTCCCACAGTGCTTCATTCAATCAACGTTCTAAAATCATCTATACAGGGCCCAGGTAAAAAGTGACCCGTGCACACAAAAACTGGGGCCATTGGCATTACTTTCTGAGGCTGATAGAGATGAGTTCTTCAGGAATCTGCTAGCATCCAGGTTTCTTCTCACATGGGTATCTTTGGGCAATGTATTTCCTGCAGTTACTTATGAAGACAGCCCACCAAATGGCACAGTATCAGCATTTCCTATTGATTTTGTCTATGAAAATGTCTTGGATTTACCCCTCCTTCCTATGTTCTCTATCTTCCAGATCCAAGATTGTGACCGGTGTCGCCTCATCTTTTCTTGTACCCTGATGTTGACATCTCTCATTCAGTTCATTTTGCACACAATAGCCAGATTGTTTTTCTTCCTAAGAAACCACTGCCATCATGTGATTGTTTTTCTTTCTAAGAAACCACTGCCATCATGTCACTTTCCTGCTTAAGAAATTAGGCAGTTAGCAATTTCCTGTCCTGCTGAGTCCAGGTTTCTCTCACTTTCAGCACCCTCTATAATCTGGTTCTACCATACATTCCAAAACTTTAATAACTAGTATCTCCTTTCTCCTCTGAATTAACACAGTATTTGCTCATTCTTCTTCCATAATACTTGTCACTTAGAAGCTTGCACTATACTTTTCTGCATTTATGCTTTCTGAACTTTTATTTTATATATCAAATGCATATCATTTTAGAATTGGTATATTTTTAATGTATTAAACCTTTTATCAGTTTGATATGACCCTATTTACCATTAGAAATTCTTCTTGTTTGTTTTTCTTAAAAATCAATTTGATGTGATAGTAAAACAGACATACCAACTTTGTCTTGATAGATGTTTTTATATCCATTTTAAACTTTTCTGTGTCCTTATAAATTTCTATAACAGCATATTTGTTTCTTACATTAATTTGATTACCAACATATTTACATTTATTTCCATCACCTTATTTTTACCTTCTATCTGTCCTGTTTCTTCTGTTATTTTCTTTTCCTTATGACTTGCCTTATTTTGTGACTATGAGTTCATGAATTTATATCCTTTAGGTTTTTCCTTGGATGAGAATTTTTGGTATTACATTATTCATTTTTGTTTGTCTGAAAGTGTCTTTATTGCATACTTATTCTTGATAGTTTTTCTGGGTATAAAAATTTTAGATTGTTTAATTTTTCTCCACCACATTGGCTATATCACTCCACTGTCATTTGCATTTTATTTTATTGTTGAGCACTACATGCTTTTTAAAAATATTTGTTCTCTTTTTTTTCCAGGTGTTTTTACAACTTTCTTTATGTCTTTACTGTTCCTCAGTTTTATTATGATGTGTCTAGATATGTCTTCTAGTTATTTATTTTAATTGTGATTCAATGGTTTTCCTGAGTATCAGATTTGACATATTTTAGTAATTTTGGAAATAATTAAAACTCCTTTTAGACTTATGGTAGACTTTCTCAACTTACCCATGATTTTTAGCCACTTTTTAATAGTTCTTATCTTTTTGTCTCCTTGTACTAACTTCTGGGTAATTTCTTCAAATACCTATTTCAGTTCACAAATTCTATTTTATTTGTTTAATCTACAATTGAACATATCCACTGAATTTTTAACTTCTAGAAATTCAATTTTTATCATTCCATATTCTTTGCTTATATTTTCAGGTGTTTCTATTATTTCTTTAAACATATTAAACCTATTTTTTTATTCTGTATCTGATCATTTTAGTACCTGAAGTCTTTGAAGGTCTAATTCTGCCGACTGTCATACTTGATGCCTTGTTTGTTTATATGTTTTATGATTTGTGACTGTGAGTTCATGTTCTCAGTATTTTATCTGTAGGCATTATTTGAAACTTGAGTTACAGTTGACAACTCCAGAAAAGATTTGTGCTTGATTTTTTTTTTTTGTCAGTTGCCTAGGGGTGAGTACAACTTGCAACTACTTTTAATTAAATTCTCCACTTGAGGTTTTTAGCCTACAGAGATAGTATGAATTTAGGTCATAAACCTATATGAAGACTGACTCTACCCAGTGCCAAGTTTCCTTTTTTATCTCTCTGAGCAGTGTGAGCTTATTTTTAATCTATTCTATCTCAGATATGTGGCTCACTAGGATACCAGCTTTATGTGAAGTTCTCCTATTTTATTCCTTAGGTTGATTGGGTACTGGAATTCCTCTTGTATCTCACATCCTGAGCTGTTATAATAAAAGCTCAAGGTCACCAGAGTTTGATGGATAGCCTTCCAGCGTTCCTGCTTTCAGTGCATTTTTTGGACTCTGCAGATTCGTTGCTTTCATTTAGTTCAGAAAATCATTGTTTAAATAATCATGTTTATTATTTCATCAGAAAGGCTTTTCAGATTATCTGTTTGATCATATTTCTAGAAAGCGAAAGAAAGGCATTCATAGTTTTTTTTACTTTTTTAGGTTATAAGCTTCTTGAGGAAGGCTTATTTCTTATCAGTTTTGTGTCTTGTTTTCCATGAGCATCGTCCATGGTCCCTAGCACAGTGTTTAAACAATTAAATGCTGTGATAGTTAATTTTATTTGTCAACTTCTCATGGCTATGGTGGCAAGTCATTTGGTCAAACACAGATCTAAATGTTGTTGTGAAGGTATTTTAAAGATATGATTAACATTTACAATCAGTAGATTTTAAGTAAACCAGATTACTCTTCATAAGGAAAGAGGATATTGTCAATAAGTTGGAGGCCTTAAGAACGAAGACTGAGGTTTCCCAAAGAAGAAGGAATTTTGTGTGCCATAGGAAACCTTTGTTCCAGTCTCAGAATTGAGACTACTGCTCAGAATTGGAATAGGTTTCAAGAGATGTCCAGGAGAAACGCCAGGGCCTCTGGGGCTGCGCAATGTAGTCTGTCCAAGGTTGTGGCAGAAAGTTCTTGGCAGATTTTACAAACTCTGCTGGCCAATAAAACATGTGGTCCAGGGTTTGAAGCATTTCTGGACCATTTCTCTCTACATTTATTTTGTAATCCAGATCCTAGGTACCTTTTCTTGTCAGGTTGGCAAAAAGTCTGGAATAAAAAAAAATTTTTTTCAAAAAATGTAAAGGTTACCAAAGAAATAAGAAGCAGTGGTGGACAGATGAAGGGAGACATTAGCATACCTTCTGAAGGATGGAGAGCCTAGCAAATTCCACCTCTATTTCTCCAAGCTCATAATTCATGCTTACATCCTCACATGGAAAACGCTTTGCTGCTTTCTAGGCTTAAGAGAAGTTGGGCTGATTCTTGAGATGTTGTCACATGGATGGTTTTGATTAGGCTCAATGGTGAAAATGAAAGCTTTCAGTTGTTTTGTGTAGCATTGTGTTACAACATTAAGGTAATTTTTAAAAATTGTAATTAATTTAATATGTCTGTTTCTCCATGAGAAAGACTTGGTGCCAGGCCAGGAAAGAAGGTTATTCTGGCACTGAGAAGTATGAAACTCTTGCCCATGGAATGTTGTGGTCAAGGCTGCTTTCTTTTGGAAACTCTAGATCCTTAATCTGGGAGAGGCTATATGGGCACATAAGTGTATATTTGTAAAAACTCCTCAAGCTGTATAGGTAAGGTCTGTGGCCTTCACTGAGAGTGAGCTGTACTGCCGTCACTCAGTTTAAAGAAAAAAATAACGAAGGACCTAACAGTGTAGGGGGTGGATTGGTGCTGAGTCCATCTTTGAACTCCCATTAGCATGTAGGAGTCTAGTGTCTCCTTAGTCGAACCTTCTCCATCTACAGTTTCCACATGTCTTCCTGACCTCTCCATAATATCACCTTAACCACAACAGGAACATCATCACATTTCGCCTGCCCACCAACTGATGGGAATTCCACTGGGATCTTCTTGATGGGTATGGGAAAGGCTGAAGGCCAAGCCAGGGAAGAAGGTTATTCTGACATTTAAAAGAATGAAAACATTGGCCTTGTACTATGATACACAGATGTGCACTCTGAATTCACAGACTGACTCAAATCTCAACTAGGAACTTTGACAAGCAACTTCTACTTTTCTCAAATCCCTCTTCTAATTTGTAAAGGAACCCCTGTTTTATGAGTTTCCAAACTTCTATCAGGCTAGAACAGATATTGTATACCTCATGCTAAAGCAAATACAGGGCATGCCTTGGAGCTATATGAAGACTGAGTTTTGATTTTATCATCTGTTTATTTCTCTGGCATAGCTAATGTTGTGCTTATGGTCAACAGACATGAATGCGGAAGTGCTCTGAACCGGGACATTTCAGTCCACAGCATGCTCACCTTGACTTCTTTTTCATTTCTGTTCTCTAGTTTAATCAAATTCATAGAAGCATTATTTACTGAAAACAAAGTAAAAACAAGCTGGGTTCTCTCCAAGAGAGCAAAACTTGAAATATTTGCTAAAGGAATGAAAAATGCATCTACCTCACTTAACACAATTATCTTCTATCCTCTTCCTCTTCTCTCCTCATCCTCCAGCCCTGTATATTTCTTCAATGCTGTGCAAGTAGATATGCTTCAGGGAAGAAAAACAAGCAAACATAAAACAGGAAGCATGGTTGAGCTTCATGCACGCCCTTAGCCAGGCCTGCATCACCTTGTAGATTTAGGTAAAACATCCTCCCTCACTGTAGGAATAATAAGCTTTTGTAAGTAAATGAACACATTCACCAGATTTATGGGCCCTGAACATTTTTGTACTTTTCAAAATGGCCAAATCCCTCTAATTGGTCGTTATCAGTGTAGCCTCAAAATATACTGTTCTCCTGCCCCCGCCCTGGCAATTTCAAGGTGGGTGGGGGGTGGGGAGTTAAAGTGGAAGCAAGGCATATACAGACATAGTTTGTGGTTTTAAAAAAGGCTTTAAAAATGTTAGTTGATCCTTGGCTTTTGTCTCTAAGCCCTCAGGGGGAAAATGTGAACTTGTTTCCTCGCTGAAAAAAATATCATAGCACTTGACAGGCTGGATTCTTTGATCCTCAAATGTTGCAGCCATCTCTCCAGTGCCCTTCTCCACTCCATGCCTCCTCACCCCCCACCTCACTGGGGCTTTGTAACCTGATGCTCCTTACAGAGTATTTCCACAATAGCATTAAGACATGCCCTCTCTTAATACTAAGCCTGTGCCCCAACTGCCCTCCTCTTCGTCCCACGCACAGTCCCCTCCCGAGGCTTCCACCAGGAGGGTTGGCTGGCAGGAGAAGTTGGCTCAGCTGTTTCAAATTAAGGGCAAGGGGAGGCTTCCTTATAATATATGACTTAATCAGTGTCCCTGAAGTAAACAGCCCAAACGGAGTCTGGAAATGACCCCAAATTGAATTTTATAAACCTCCTTTGGGTTTGGAGCTGAGAAGAAATTTGAATCTCTCATAGGTGTCTGATAGGTTATCATGAGCAGATGGATAGCTGTTCTTGGAGTCCATACAAGTGAAGCATGCCAGGTGGTGGTTGTGAACTATTAGGGTTGCCAGATAAAATATAAGCTGCCCAGCTAAGTTTGCATTTTGAATAATTAACAAAAAGTTGCTTTAGTATGAATGTCCCAAATATTGCACGATGATCATAGTGTTATTATGAAGTGAAGGAACTGCGATGTTCTTGATATTGCCTCCTTCCCACTGAGGCAAGACTGATTAGCTTCTGTGAAGCTCCATCTGAAAACCTTGGGTCATTTCTGTTTCCATTTGTCCATAATTTCTTTAAAGTAAATTTTTTAAAAAATTTATTTTAGAGAAGAAGGGAGCGGGGAGAGAGAGAGAGGAAAAAACATGGATGTGAGATAGAAGCATCCATCTGTTGCCTCCTGTATGCACCCTGATTGGAGATCGAACCATAACCTGTATATGTTCCCTGACTGGGAATCGAATTGGCAGTCAAACTGGCGACCATTTAGTGCACTGGATGATGTTCAAACAACTGAGCCACATGGGCCAGGGCTGTTCATAATTCCTTAATACCAGTTTCTCGTCACTCTTACTCAGGCGAGGACCTAGAGTTAGCCTAATGAGGAAGCAGGGAAATTGCTGCCTGTAGGCACCACCACTCCATAAGCCAGAACTGAATACTTAAAATGTTGTCACCATGTGGACAAGTTTCTTTGTGTCTTCGCGCTTTATTACCCTACTAGAGGCCTGGTGCATGAAATTCGTGCACTCAGAGGAGTCTCTCAGCCCTGCCTACACTCTCTTGCAGTCCGGGAGCCTTTGAAGGATGTTCGACTGTCGACTTAGGCCCGCTCCCTGTGGGCAGTCAGACACTCTTAGCACTGCCACGGAAGCGGGAGAGGCTCCCGCCACCGCCACTGTGCTCGTCAGCTGTGAGCCCAGCTTCTGGCTGAGCAGTGCTCCCCCTGTGGGAGTGCACTGACCACCAGGGGGCAGCTTCTGCATTGAGCATCAGCCCCCTGGTAGTCAGTGCGAGTCATAGCAACCAGTCATTCTGCTGTCAGGCCAAAACCGGCTCTCCAACATCCCCCGAGGGGTCTTGGATTGTGAGAGGGCATAGGCCAGGCCGAGGGATCCCACCGGTGCATGATTGGGCCTCGGAAGGGACATGGGAGGTTGGCCAGCCGGGGAAGGACCGCAGGAGGGCTCCAGGGTGTGTCTGGCCCATCTTGCTCAGTCCCGATCAGCCAGACCCCAGCAGCAAGCTAACCTACCAGTTGGAGCGCCTGCCCCCTGGTGGTCAGTGCACGTCATAGTGAGTGGTTGAGTAGACTTAGAATATCATTAGCATATTACGCTTTGATTGGTTGAATGGCTGACCAGACACTTAGCATATTAGGCTTTTAATATATAGGATTAATTGTGTTACTTGATGTTAGTCAAAGGAATCACTATCTATCATTATATGAAAAATAGAAACATACAAAATGAGCGTTTGAGTTGCTCCGATTTCCTCTATTAGTAATCACTTAAAGAATTATATCATATTTTTAAACATTATAACAAACTACCACTCCAATTTGCCTTCATTGTTGTTTTGATAGAGATGTCAGAGCTGCTTTTTCATAATATTGAGAAAGACGTCAGAAGGCTCAGGGAGGTGGTAACATTAGAATAGATTTACTATGTTAGACTTGAAAATCTGCTACCCGACTATGTTCCTTGGAAGGAGGGTATATTTCACAAAGGGTATGAGGAATGCATTGGTGGGAGGCATCTGCATTTTTGAGCTCAGTGGTTAGTGGTGGGAGATGCTGCCATGGCCCTAGAGAGCCCCTGGAAAGGCACAGTCCAGGGGCCCCAGCATCCCCCTTTTAAACTCCAACTTCTAGTTGCATGTACCCGACCCCAAGATGCTTGTGCCAGTGGTGAACACTCCTGATTGTCCCCTTTTCAGGATACCTCCTTTTTCAGGGGACAGAGTCCTGCTAGGAGGTACATACCCAAAAGGGAAACTTTCTTGACCACCCCAGGCAGAGTCAGAGATAATGGACTAAGCAGGAGGGTACACAAGCAAACACTATTCAAAGTTTATTAGACAGGGCTAAGAAAAAGGAAGCCCAAAATTATGTCTCATGCCAAATTGGAAGGACATATGAGGATTAAAGAGATTTCTTAAGAAATACAACAGGGAATGCAGAGAGGCCTTACAGCAACCAGAAGGAAACACTGTGGCAGTGAAAGAGCAGGTACGATTTGAAAGAGTCAACAATAAAGGAACCAGGAGGTAGAATTCTGGCACACAACACAAACCCCAAGGAAGACTGAACTAGGAAGGACTAACTCCACACACAAGGTATAACAAGAAACGGCAAGAGAGGAGACTGTTCGAATGGTGCAGGCAACCTGCTTGCCTGGAGAATTCATAAGAAAAGGGGTAGATGTATGAACCTCACCAACACAGGAAGGAGGCAAAAACAAACTGAGGTCAACATAAATGATGGGATGAGAAAGGGAGGGAACGAAAGGGATTAAAATAAGAAAGGAAAACTAAGCAGGCAAAGATAGAGAATTTAAAATTTTATTTTTATTTATGCCTGTTCCCACATTTTATTGTATTTCCCTGGCAGACATCCCACACTCTGGTAAGTCTGGGGGAAAGGGAGGGGTTGGCAGAATAATGTTGCTTTGGGGATTTGAATCTTATTACTTGGTGCTGTTAGTGTTGGGAAGGCATTTATAAAAATTACATGCTGTTGTGGCAGGTCATTTTTAAAAAAAAATGAATCTTGAGCTTCAAATCTAGGACAAAGGTGAGGGTTTTAGATTAGTCTAAAAAAAAAAAAAGAAGAAGAAGAAGGAAAACAGGACTGAGGCAAGAGAAGGTGGGGTGCTGGTCAGCAGCAGTTGTTTTGGAGGGAGCTGGAAAACTTGCGAGTTACAAAGAATGAGAAAAACCCAGCTGCCAGATCCCTGGTGGAAGAGAGACATTTATTTCCTGGAATTTGTCTTTTTGGATGCTTACTTCTCTAGGGATTTTCCATTAAATTGACAGTATTGGCCACAAGCTTAGTCAAAATGATTCGTATTGTATTTGGTATTAGATACTTTCATCTATATATATAAAAGCCTAAGCAACCATTTGACCAGTCAACTGTTCAACTGGTAGCTATGATGCACACTGACCACCAGGGGGCAGACACTCAATGCACAGGCATGGAAACATGGAAAACACTGATGAATCTCAGAGGGAAGAGGGGAGAGGGGAGAGTGGAAAGAGATTAACCAAACATCTTATATGCATACTAGAGGTCCGATGCATGGATTCGTGCACTAGTGGGGTCCCTCGGCCTTGCCTGCGGGGATCAGGCTGAAATCAGCTGTCTGACATCCCCTGGGGGGGTCCCATATTGTGAGAGGGTGCAGGCCAGGCTGAGGGACCCCACTGGTGCACAAATCTGTTCACCAGGCCTCTAGTATATAATAATAACAATAACCTCTGATTATTATTATTATTATTAGTGTTAGAAACACCTTAATCAATTTATTTAACTTACATTTTTCTTTTTATAAAATTTAATTTTTTTCATCACTATTCCCCCTATACCCTCTTCTACCTCCTCCCCACAATCACCACACTTTTGTCCGTATCCAAGAGTTCTTTCTCTTTTCTTTCCTCTGTTGCTCAATCCCTCCTGCCTTTTTTTTTTTTTAATCTGTCTGTATTTGCTCTTATCTTCTGCTGGGGAAAGTTTTGGCTCATTTCACTCCCTCCACATGCCTCCTCCCCATTCTCATCTCTCCTTTGCTCCTCATCTTCTTTTTTGTGAGAGGAACGGAGGCATATTAGGGCCACACCTATCTGAGATTTGAGCTGCTGCTGACCATATTCCTCCCACATCCATTCTATAGCTAGAGCGGGTCTCCAGGGATGGGATCTGCCGTCCCACTCCGGAACGTGCACAGCTGCCTTTGCAGCAGCTTCTCAACTTCTCACTCTTCCCGAGGGCAGCATCCTTTCTCCAAGTCCTGAACTCCAGACCCCCTTCCTCTTCCTTCTAGCTGCGGCCTCCTAGAATCAGTTTTCAAAACATTCACCCGATGGGAGAAGGAAGGGTTTCAGGGGCCCATTTCCCCAAATGATTTTTTGCTAAAAAGTCAGCCTGGGAGAATATTACAATCCAAATGGTCCACCGAGATTGCCTTCGGGTGCGATGTGCTCATTAGTTGAGTTCCCTGGGGTTCCCGATGGGGGCAGGCAGAGGCAGCCCAACACTCTCTCTCCTGTACCTCCTGGCCTTGCCCTGGTCTCCCCAGACTGCTGGTGCTGCCTTCCGAAGAGTAGATTCTGTAAAGTGGTTATTTCCCCCCTTTCCAATCTCAGAAATCTCAGACTGGTTCTGAGCCTCCCCATAGCTCCTGCCCTTTGCTACACAGTTTGATGTGTGCTGTTGTGCTTTAATTATGAGAGTGCATATCCAAGACCATTGGAAAAGATTTTCGCAGGGGAAAGTGTTTGAAATGAGTCTACGTCACACAGCAACTTGCTTTAGTTCTGTTAGTCTTACTGGACTATGTGCGTTTCTGGTATTTCGATTGATGCAGACCAGAGAAGTAGTATCCTCGTGTGTATCTCTTTTAACTATGTTTTTAAGACTATAAGTGGCTTTTCACTTCCAAACTCCCTCATACACATGAACTTGAAAAGATACAGACTAGACTCATATTTCCTGCATTAAAATACTTGCACAAAAACACTGTTCTTTGTGGTTTATCAAACAAGCTAATACGTCTCCTGAGAATTTGAAGTTCAGACATGAACAACTCCGTGACCTGTTTCGTGTGTGAATCATTTGAGCTTGGTGGGTTTCCTCCCGGGGAGACGTGATTGCATAAAACATTCTGCTTCTACCTGCAACGTTTCATGAGGTGGGCTTTCAGCAAAGACTGTTAGTTTTACAATGGATAAGCAGTGTTTGAAAAAATAAACTCGGCATGGGCAAAAAGCTTTCAGCTTCTTGCATAAATTCTGTCTTCTCAGAAGACCAAAGGGCTCTCATGAGCTCATGAAATTTGAACCTCAAAGATTCAACTAATTGATATATTCCTGTTTCCACAGTTAATTCCCAGTGGCCAGTTTCACACCCATAACGTGCAGGAGACCTGGAAAACCTGGGAGATATTCTCAGCCTGTCAGGATACCCTTTAAAACACACACACTTTTACATACGAGCCACTGGACTCTCAGTTTTAAACAAAATTTTGCACCAACCAGCTCAACTCTTAGTCCTGTCAGATCATCCCAGGGGATTTAAGTTCTGAAATCTAATTCCCCTTAAGCAAAGCTATTTCATAGGCTCTTCATGATTTATTTTTATTTTTATATATATTTATTATTGATTTCAGAGAGGAAGGGAGAGGGAGAGAGAGAGAGAAACATCAATGATGAGAGAGAATCATTGATCGGGTGCCTCCTGCACGCCCCACACTGGGGCTTGTGAGGGCTTGAGCCTGGGCATGTGCCCTGACCAGGAATGGAACCATGACCTCCTGGTTCATAGGTCAATGCTCAACCACTGAGCCACGCCAGGCAGGCTATTTCATAGGCTTTCAGAAGGGGAAGAGACTCGACAGGTCTTTCAGCCTCACCCATTTAAACAGTTTCAACACAGGAAAGGAGTCAGGTAGAAGGAATCCTACAACATGGGGGAACCTTGTCACAGAAAGAAATGATGTTTCAGCCTTCAGACTCCAGATACCATCCACCATCAAACTCTGGGAAATGGTTGACATCAAGGGACAAGAAGCGGGGTCCGGGTTAAAGGTTTGACTTTGGTTTGGGTTTACAATGAAGTGACGTTTTCCTACAACCCATTTCTCTAGCTTTTAGACAGTCTGGAGCGCCTGGCTTTGAGACCGCAGCTGAGATGAACTTAGCACAGTTTCCACTGCCTGCAGCCCACAGCTTCATCTCTGGCTCCTACCATTTGGCCTGTGTTCAGCTTCTCTCCAACTCCTGCCTCCTCCCGGGCCTCCTGGGAAGACTCTGTTGCCTGATCTTTATTGCTCTTTTCCCACACTCCATTATACAGCATGATATCTGTCTCTGAATTTATTTATTAGGACTCATATCTGTAATATACAACCCTATGCTTCCTGCCTGACACAGTATCTTCGCAGCAGAGCTCACGAGAGGCGCTGCTTGTCATAAACAGTCATGGAAAGCCGGCACCCAGAAAGGAAGGGCCAGGGGCTGGCAAAAAAGCGAATGCTCTGGAGGCCCCTCAGAGCCAAATAGCTTTTTCCAAACTTCACACTTACAGTCCAACGCTCCAGACAGGCAGCCACAAGCAGCTCTTGGCGGGGGAGCGTGTTTGCAACTGGCAACCTTATACCCACATGTCTGGCCCTCAGATAGTACACTAACTATATTTTTAAAAATTGGCATTTGCCTAATAAACTTAATCCTTACAATTGTTCTTATTCGAGATGGTTGAGCAGTCTGCAGACCTACAGTGTGTCTTTTTGTGTTGTTGTTAATCCTCACCCGAGGATATTTTTCCATTGGTTTTTAGAGAGAGTGGAAGGGCAGGGGAGAGACAGAGAAAGAGAAACAGCGATGTGAGAGAATTGGTTGACAGAGAAAGAGAAACAGCGATGTGAGAGAACATGGATTGGTTGCCTCCCACATGCACCCTGACCAGGGGCAACTGAGGTACATGCCCCTGAACAGAATCAACCCGGGAGTCTTCAGTCCACGGGCCGATGCTCTATCCACTGAGCCAAACCAGTTAGGACCACAGTGTGTATTTTTTTAAAGCAGGTAATGCAGTCACATGTTCATAACTCACAAGGATATGAAAAAGTATACACCGAGAAGTGTCACTCCCCCTCCGACCCTGTGCCTGTGCAACCACTTTTATTAGTTTCTCATATGACCTGTTCAATGCTTCTGTTTATTTTTTCGAAATAAGCTTTTTATTTTAGAATCGTTTAGATTTACAGAGATACTGCAAAGATAATACTGAAAGTTCTCGTACATTCTCACCCAATTTCCTCTACTGGTGTTGTGTTACAGTGCCATTGGTCACAACTGAGAACTGGACATCGGTACATTACTACTAACTGAGCTTCATACTCCGTCCGTCTCCCGCTAGCTTTTCCACCAATGTCCTTGTTCTGGCTCAGGATCCCACCCAGGATACTGCTTTAGTCAACATATCTTCTTGGCTCCTCCTGGCTGGGGCAGTTTTTCTGCTTGTTTTTGTTGACTTGGGCAGTTTTGAGGAGTGCTGGGCCGAGTATTTTGTAGAATAGCCCTCAATTGAGGTTAGTCTGATGTTTTTCTCATGATTGGATTGGGTGGAAGACCACAGAGGTATATTCTGCTATTCTCATCACATCTGATCAGCAGTCACATGCTGTCAACACAACTTATTACTGTTGGTGTTGACCTTGATCATCTGGCCAAGGAGGTGTTTCCAAGGTTTCTCCATTTGAGGTTATTACGCCTCCCCCCCATCTCGCCCCCTGCTCCCCTGCCGTTTTCATGCTCAGCTCTTTGGAAGCAAGTCCCTAAGTGCAGCCACACTCCAGGGGACCAACCGTGTTTCTTATCTGTATTTTATAAATGGGCAGGGCCCTTATGAACACCAAACCTTGTGCTGAGACTGTTCCTCGGAGTAGAGGCTCTAAAATCAGACGTTCTCAGTAGGATCTCACCTCCTGACGGGACTCACACCTTCTCAGAAGCAGTTCATACACTTACCAGATTACTGGGCTTTCACTCTGTCATTTTAATATGCTTTTATAGCAATGCCTCTGCATGGAAATCTGCTTTTACGAGGTGAACACCACAGTGCTATGTGCACTGGGAAAATGCTCTCTTCATTACAGTTCGGTGGCTTTGCATAGGATTTGGTTTTGATCCGAGTCCTGAAAAAAAATGTGTGGCTCACAGGATGGCCAGTATTTGGTGGTGGGTGCGGGGGGAACATGCACACAGGCTTGTAATTGCATGTGTGTTTTAGCTCTGGAACTTCCTGTTGGGAGAAAATAATCTTTGAACCTATTTCGGTTTTACCACTGACTCCCACACTGTAGGCTTAGGAAGTTCACTTTTGCCTCCTGGGGCCTCAGAATTGCCACCTGCCAAGTGGAGAGGACAACAGCAGGTCCCAGCAGAGCATTTTGCTAAACACGTTGTAACCTGGACAGAACGGAGTAAGGATGGGCAGCTTTTGGTGCCAGAGACAATGTGATGGGAAGACACTGGAGCACAGACCTGCCTCTCTGTCCCTGTGAAGGGTTCACGGGGCAAGGAGCATGGTTCATTACAGCATTCCCAAACTCTCCGGGGCTCTGGGAAAGAGCTCTACCCGCATATAAGCAGATATCATCGGCTCTGTTACTGCAGCAATAATGTGGAAACTTTCCTCTTCTTCAGTCAGCTTATAAAAATAAACAAGGAAAAACAACATACTCCAGTGAAAAATATCTAAATATTCTTTAAAAATATGTATATATTTATTGATTTCAGAGAGGAAGGGAGAGAGAGAGAGGAAGAGAGAGAGAGAGAGAAACATCAATGATGAGAGAGAATCATTGATTGGCTGCCTCCTGCATGGCCCCCACTGGGGATTGAGCCCACAACCCGGGCATATGCCCTGACCGGGAATCGAACCATAACCTCCTGGTTCATAGGTTGATGCTCCACAACTGAGCCATGCCGGCTGGGCTATCTAAATATTCTTGAAAAAAAAATAAATATAATCTCAGGAGACAGAATGTTCTTAATGAGAAGCAAAATACCTAGGTCAACTGATATGGTTTGTAGAACTAACTGACACAACAAAAATCATTTACCAAAGTCTGGCAGCTCCTATAGGACTCCTCTAAAGACTCACTTCTGTTATAGCACAGTCTTAACTGTAGGTAAACTATACATGCTTTCAACCAACAGGCAGTTATTGGCCTCCACACTGAGGCAGGTACTGTGTTAGTCATTCATCCTAAAGAACATGAAAAATATTATTCTAAGTGTCAGCACTACCTTCATGACTCATTAAAATATTTAAAATACATTTATCCAGGACCAAAATATACATCTTCAAGCCAAAGATTATATTATTCCTTGGCCACACCCCTGCAACAAGTCATCTTTTCTCTTCCACAATCTGCCTGGCCCCAAAGAGAGTCAGGAGAGGAAAGTATTTGCAGGATGTTGTGGGTCAATCAAATAAAAAGGGTGTGACAACTTAATGGGGGGTTGCGATATTTTGATTGGTTTATATCGGGTGGGAGTGACAGACAGATTTGTGTGGAGCAACCATGTCATGCTTCTTTTACTTCCCTTCATCACAAACATGTGCCAGGAAACTGAATGTTCTGGACAGGCTGTGGAATTATGTGGTTCCCACAAAGCCTGGTGTCTGGCAGTGGCTGGCAGACAATGGTCATCTCTAAATATTCTGAGTTCTCTTAATCATGAAGGCAGATGTCTGAGCATTTGGTCATTTCTGTTCAAGGCCTAAATATTAAATCAGGCCTTGTCTTGTCCTGCATGCTAAGGGAGCTGTTGGCTGATAATGAAAGAGACTCCCCTTTCTAAGAATCTACCCGCCTCACCTCTCCACCTTCTTTTTTTTTTTTAAAAAAAAAACAACACAAACTTTTATTGATTTCAGAGACGGGGAGAGAGTGATAGAAACATCAATGATGAGAGAGAATCACTGATTGGCTACCTCCTGCAGGCCCCATACTGGGGATCAAGCCCCCCACCCGGGCATGTGCCCTGACCAGGAATTGAACCATGACCTCCTGGCTCATAGGCCGATGCTCAATCACTGAGCCAAGCTGGTGGGGCAACTTCTCCACCTTCTATCACCA
The DNA here is from genome assembly GCF_963455305.1 of Plecotus auritus. Classification (NCBI taxonomy): domain Eukaryota; kingdom Metazoa; phylum Chordata; class Mammalia; order Chiroptera; family Vespertilionidae; genus Plecotus; species Plecotus auritus. Next base: position 37,094,738 of record NC_137770.1, on the reverse strand, counting down.
CTGTCCCCTCCCACCAACATATTTTTCTCAGCTGTGCTTGGCTACCATCCCCAGTCTTTTCACAGTGGAAGTTCTAGTGAACTATAAATTGACTGAGATGGGTAACACATTGGTCCAACACCAGCCATTAGCAGACTAACTTTGTTTTACAGGCATGGCCCAGGTAGATTGAGAGGACAAGTGATTTTCTTTCTTTCTTTTTTCTTTTCTTTTCTTTCTTTCTTTTTTTTTTTTTTTTTGATGATGTAGAAGAAAAATCTAGAACAGCAAAAAAATCTAGATTGATTGGCACTACAGAATAGTGGTTAATCATGTGCTTCTAAGAGTCATACCCTTACCCTTACTTGATGATCTTCAAGTTGCTTAACTTCTTCCTGTTTCAGTTTCTTTATCTGCACAACCGGAATTAGAATAAGAGTACCTACCTCATAAGACAGGTGGGAGGATAAATGAATATGTTTAGGATAGTGCATAGGAATACCTGGTATATAGCAAATGCCTAATAAATATTACATCTTGGAGAGGAACGTGAGCAGCCAGATGTTAGCACGAGGGCACTGGGAATCCTGGGAATGTGGCATGGCAGGTAGAAGAAACATCTCAGAGGGAAACAAATTCAAGCACAAGGACTCACAATCATTTGCTAGCAATTTGCTTCTCTCCCTAAGTGTAACACTCACAAACTCTTCTTAACCCCCCTTCAAATACCTTCCCGGATTCCATCCACATCAACAAAGGGTTGTCTGCTCCAATTTCTGTGGCGAGTATCATTTTACCCTTAAAACAGGAGGGAGACTCCTTGCATTTTCTGCCTCATGGGTCAGGTGTCGTCAGGGTTTTCATTCATTTCATAGTGGAGAAGTGTCTAGGATCATGTCTGCACTCAGTTGCTGCAGTAGCTTGGATGACAAGTAATTCGACTATTGAACCTCCAGGAGAGCAGAAATGCTTGAGTCCAGTACAGACACAAGGACAGAAACAAGGTCAAAAGTTGAAGCTTAGAAGACAGAGAGAAAAGCAATCTTTTTAAGTCTAGACAGCATATTAACAGCAAGGGCTTAGTGTGTTGCTCTCTGTTTATAGGAGGTTTTTGCTGACAGCACGGAACCTGAGCCCCTTTTCCTCTCCATCCGGCAAGTTCCCTTCTGCTGTGTCATCAGAGGGCCACCTCCTCCCATGAGCCCTTGGAGGATGGGCCATCAGACCTGTAGCAGGTGTCTGCAGGGCAGGGGGAAACAGGAAGGGGAGGAACAACTTGAGGCTTTATATTTTGGGGGTTAAAAGTGAACCCACCTTGTCAGTCCAATAGCAGCTCACAGTCGTATTTTAGTCTTCCCAAGATTTTCTTCTAGGAATTTGTAGTAGTAAATGAGAGAGAATGGGCAGATCGTCAAACATTTGCTGTATGTAATTTTGTTTTTCTAAAGAAAGCGGGTGGAGAAATATTTTTCCTTCAGTTTTAATCTTCTTTTAAAATTATGAAATGATTTTGCTTAGCGTATGGGCAGTAGCTTGTGGGAGTGTAAATTCATTTCACCTTTCTGGAAAGCAGTTTGGCAGTATATAGTAAAAAGCCATCAGAATGGGCATATCCTTGACCCAGAAATTCCATTGCTAGGAATTTATGCTATGGGAATAGTAGTATAAATATTTATAACAGAGAATGTTCCTCACAGAGTTATATATACGAGTCCCCCAAATGGAAATTATCTAAACACTGTGAAATAGAGGATGGGTTAAAGAGAATACCATGAGAATGCCAAAACAGCCACTAAAATCCTTCCTTAGAGAAGTATTTCACAGCAGTGAGCTGCAGGCAGTGCCTAGGATCACAGACTTCAGAGGCCTCGAGTTTCAGCTGCCACCTGAGAAGGCTGATACTGCCGGTGGAAATGAAGTCCTTTCACCTAGCTGCGAGAAAAGCTTTTTGAGAGACTTATGTATGGGAGGCTGAGATTTTGTGGTAAGATTTATTTGGGTGGAAACAGAAGGCTGCCCCCAATGTCCCATCTCTGTCCATTCTGCTGGCAGGGGGAAAGTTCAACCTTGTCTTCATCAAGCCTAACACAAAGGCCAGGTCTCAAAGTTCTGTGCCGAAACTCAGTCCATGTCTGTTCCCATCCTGCCAGCTAGTCTGTTCCTGGCTGCAATGGGTCTGATGCTGTGCCCAGGCGTGCACTTGGAGCTGCAAGGTCTGCTGAGGGCCATGTGGCTGCTACAGGAAAAGAACTCACAAAGGGGGAGGGGGAGCATGTTACACAGAGAGAGAGATAGAGAGAAAGAGAGAGAGAGAGAGAGAGAGAGAGAGAGAGAGAGAGAGAGAGAGAGAAACTTTGTTAAGCTTGGGTTATATTATCTCAGGCCTGGGAAGGAGCAGGTGACCTTTCGAAATAACCAGTCAACTTCCTGATCATTCCCAGGCTTGTGCATTGGATCTTCCCCCTAACCAGTCCATTTCCTACATCTTCTGGGGTTCTGCGTCCCTTACCCAATCCGATCCTTTCCCCAGGCTAGACTCCTCCCCTTTATGATAGGGTCTTAGTTACTACTGTACAGCCTCAAAGTGGAAAGACAACCCCCCCCCCATGCCCCGCACCATCTTGACTTTTACTGGACATGTGCCCAGCAGAGGAATTTTTCTTTTATTGTTTGTTCCTCCCTCCACAGTCTGCAGGGCACAGGCCAGTGGCCCCCTGGAGAATGTATGAAGCCATAGCTTCCTAGTGAAGCAGGTCCATTATCCGATTCAGCTCCTAGTTTATTATGCTTAATAATGTCTGATTCCCTTCCTTTGTTAGCTACCTACACTAACAATACCAAGTTCACAGAGGTATTATACAGATAACTGAGGTAAAAAAAAAGATAAAAATGAGAGCAAATATGAAATTAATATGATGACAATGATGGGTGAAAAAGCAGATTTCAAAATAGAATGTCAAGCATAGTCACAATGTATTATTCAATTATTATAGACTAGTGAACTGGTGCACGGATTCGTGCACATTGAAAGAAAATTAATTAGAAGGTGGCCAGTGGGGCGGGACTGGGTGAGATGGGCTGGACACACCTTGGAACCAACCTCTTGTGGTCCCTCCCCGATGTCTGCGGAGTGAGCAAGGTCCCTCCAGCAGGTGGGGTCCCTGGGCCTGGCCTGCAGGGATCCTGCCAAAACCGGCTCTCCGACATCCCCCAAGGGGTCCCGGAGTGTGAGAGGGCACTCTGCAAAGTTGCTGTGGTACAGGGTGTGGAATGCAAATGCAAGTGTGCAGTAAACCAGATTCGGGCCGACAGTGCCCCAGCAATGACACAACCCATGGCTGAAGGTGGAATTGCTCAGCCCTGTGAGGAATTGGGCTCCCTCCTCTCTGGTTTCAGGGTGCATCACTCGAGAACAGCCGCTGCCAAGTCAATGCAGCTCAGCAGCTCCTGCGTTGAGAGTCTGGTGGTCAGTGCACGTCATAGCAACCCGTCAGATGGGCGGAGGTACACTTAGCATATTAGCCTTTTATATATATAGATGCACATCTTTAATATGTATATATGTACTAGAGGCCCGGTGCACGAAATTCATGCACGGGGGGCGGGGTGTCCCTCAGCCCAGCCTGCACCCTCTCCAATCTGGGACCCCTGGAGGTATGTTTGACTGCCCATTTACAGGGATCGGGCCATGGGGGTGTGGCCTGGGTGAGGAGCTGACGGCTGTTTTCAGGCTGACCACAACCCCTTCAGGGTGGGTGTTGCTGCTGGGGTGCCTGGTCAGCCTGGCTGAGGGGCTGATGGCTGTTTGCAGGCTGGCCACAGCCCCTTCAGGGTTGGGGGGGTCCAGCTGGGGTGCCTGGCCAGCTGGGTGAGGGGCTGAGGGCTGTTTTCAGGGTGGCTACACCCCCTTCAGGGCCAGGGTCCCCACTGGGGTGCCTGGCCAGCCTGGGTGTGGGGCTGATGGCTGTTTGCAGGCTGGCCACACCCCCTCACAACCCAAGCTCCCAGCCCCTCCTTTTTTTTTTTTTTTCAGCACCTCCTTGAGTGGAGGCCAGGGCTGGCTGGAAGCAGGTATCTGGGATTTATTTATCTTCTATAATTGAAACTTTGTAGCCTTGAGCAGAGGCCAGGGCCGGCCAGGGCTGGCCAGAAGCTTGGCTTCCTCTATCACCAGGTGCAACCTAAGCCTCCTGCTCGCTCCAGCTCCATGGCTGCCGCCATCTTTGTTGGGTTAATTTGCATACTCTCTCCTGATTGGCTGGTGGGTATAGCGGAATAATGGTCAATTTGCATGTTTCTCTTTTATTAGATAGGATATGGCATGTATGTATATGATGTGCATAGAAAAAAGAGTGGAAGGATATACACAAAATGTTAAAAGTAACTAGCTCTGGGGAGTGAAATTGCAGAAGTTAATTTTCTTATGTTTTTGTATTTTTCAAATTTTAAAATTCTGAATATATATGGTTTTTGTCATCAGAAAACCTCATAGCACCAGGGAATAAAACCCACCATTTTAACCCTCATATAAAAACCAATGCTAACTCTATTTCCTGTGAAGAACAAGAATCTGCATGGGAGGGTAATGTGCCCAGGACAACGGGGCTCTTTAACCTGGACAGACCTGCAGAAAGGACAGACCTCTCATGGGCTCCCCGCTGCCGGAACCAAGTTCTCCTTCAGTCAGTGAGACCAGCGCTGTGGAATGTGCTTGCCATTGTTCACCTGCGGCACCTGAGTGAATGAGCACATTTCTCAGAATTTGTGTATCGGGCTCTGGTTACAGAGCTGTACATGTAAATAGCTATTTTACCCTGTTCTGAATGGGAAGGCGTCTGTTTGATTAAAACAGTTTATATAACTGAAATCTGAGCCTGAAGGAAGGATTTGGCCAGGACTGTGGATTGCTTTGGAGGGTGGGTTGGAAAGGAAACTTCCAGAGGGAGAGGCTCTTATTTTGAGGCAGGGACTTAGAACAAACTGTTCCCCACACTCCGGCTAACCACATGAACACACAGTGGGATCTAGCCCATCCCTAGAAATGGGTTCTCTTCTTTCCTCCAGGAGAGAACCGAACCGTTCCTCTCCAGGGACCAGACAAGGCTCACACACCGGCACGGAGCCAGTGGGAATGCCACACTTCACAGTCATCCCGTGGCCTGTGCTCCAGCGACATGCCCACCCCCTTCTGGTTCTTAAAGCTCAAATACATTTTCATAAAGGCTTTTGGGGGCAGGGTTTTATTTTTGCAAGAGTGGGTGTGTTTGTTGTCTTTTTTCCTCTTTGAAACGATTTCATTTGTTCCCCTTCTTTCCTTCCTGAATTTTAATGGGCCTGAGAGTAGGATTCTGCCAGACTTTGAACATTCAGACAAAAATCGGTCCAAGATCTTCCTCTCTCGAAAGCCAGCGGGGTCCATCTTCCAGGCCTTTCTCCCACACCCACTCGGCGTCAGCGGGGAGGCTGTGTGGGGGCCGCGCTCGCTTCGCTTCCTGTTCCGTCTTTCACCTCATCTGGACTCTGGGTAGATTCGGTTCTCATCTTTTAGGTTCTGTTATTTCAGTCTTTGGTCTCAATGCATCTTAATCAGGAAAATTCTAAGTCCTCAGCAGGGAGAATAAAGTCATAACTCTCTTCTTAGCTTTATATTAAATCCTCTACGATCCCCCCTGAGCAAGTGGCCCAACTCTCCCTCTATTTTTCCATCTTCAAAGGAAAAAACTGGGAAGCATGTTCAGTCCTCAAATGCAGTCATCTCTGAAAGCCACTTGGAAACAACTTAGGTTGTGTCTTGTTATCTCAAAAGATATACAGAAAGTATCAAGTAATCCAAATCGCATCTATCATGCCCTGACCGGGTAGCTATTGTCCTGATACACCAAGGTTGCAGGTTCGATCCCTGGTCAGGGCACATACAAGAAGCAACCAATGAATACGTAATAAGTGGAACAACAAATCCATTTCTCTCCTTCTCTCTCTAAAATCAATTTTAAAAAAAAAGAAATTGGAATCAAATTGCATCTATTGTAACCAAATCAAATGTGTATTGGTCTGTGTGTATAATAGAAGTGTGTATTCATAAATGTACACATTACCAAGGAGGTGTATGCAAACTCTGACCACCCTCACACATACAGTGATTTCCACTGGGGTCCCCCCTCAATTCCAGTCCCTTCCTGGCCCTTCCTCCACTAAAATCACCCCTTTCTAATTCAGATCCCCCACCTCCATTAAGACTTTGTCCGAAGTTCACTTCAGAGGGAATACAATCTTGTTAAAACAGTTTTTCCAAAGGTGTGAATCACTGCTGTGATTAATCCTGCTAAGGACAGCTGCTCATTTCTTCTGTTCTAGGATGTCCTCTAGTTTAAGACTCACCGCCAATTTTATTTATTAACAGCCTCTAGAGAGAGGAAGGAAAAACTGTCCATGGGCTGTATAGTACATTAGCAGGGAGATTCATTCCAAGTTCAGGGGAGGAAAATGCAGACGTGCACTGATGTATCTGCACAGGGGGCATTTGTTCACTGAGCTTAAGTCAGAGTGCAGACCCTAGTGGACTGAGTGGAAGAGGTCCCTCCACCACCACAGGTCAGCTGTGTGACATGGGACAGTGGCCGGCAAACTCATTAGTCAACAGAGCCAAATAACAGTACAATGATTGAAATTTCTTTTAAGAGCCAAATTTTTTAAACTTAAACTTCTTCTAACGCCACTTCTTCAAAATAGACTCGCCCAGGCCGTGGTATTTTGTGGAAGAGCCACAATCAAGGGGCCAAAGAGCCGCATGTGGCTCGCGAGCCGCAGTTTGCCGACCACAGACCTGGGGCAAGTAACAGCCTCTCTGTGTCTCAAGTTTCTTTGACCATAAAATGGGGATAATGATACGTATTATACAAGGTTATTGTAAGGACTAAAGCATTTAATAAGTGCAAAGTGCTTAGAACAGTACTTGGTACCAATCAACAAATATTAATGAAATTCTTAATCCAGGTGAATCTTTCTTTTTCTTGTTCCAAACAAATGTGATAAAACGTAGAAAACTTCTCCTGAGATAAAATACAAAATCTTTGCAGACACACAAGGGGGGTTTCGAGGCTCTGTGAAGTCCACTTATGTTCCTGATCTACTTGGTGAAACCCAGAGGGAGCCACTTCAGGCGGCATGGGTAGTGGCTCAGAGCCTGGGCTTTGGAGTCAGGCCAACTCAGGTTTTAACTCTGACTCAGCCACTGACCAGCTCTGGGCCATAGGCAAGTTCCGTGACCTCTCTCAGCCACACCTCCTCGCGTATAAAAGGTGTAAAACAATAGCACCTGCTCTGTGGACTTAGCCCATTGACAGACACGGGTTCTATACAGTAAATTGTGTCAGGTGTTTGGGGCACAGAAATCACACCATTTTCTGAAAATAGAAATTATTCCATTGTTCCCGGTCTATTTCTAGACACTTCCCCCTTTGCAAATGAGCTAGGAATTGGCAGTCTGGTACCACAATTCTTAAAAATGTCCCCTATAACATGAATTAGGGGAAGAGTAACAATAGCAACAACAAAAATTAAACAGTGAGATGACATGTTTCCAAATATTTAAGAAATTGCAGCGTTACCAAAGGGGTCTGAGTAGCCACTCTCAGAGGGATAGTGGAATACCGTAGGAAGATCCCAGAACTTGTTGCTGGATGCTGGATTTAACCCCTCACCTGCCTCAGAAACTTAAAATGGTGACATCTCTGCTCAAGGGTCACCCCCACTCACATCAGTTTTGTACACCTGGAGCCTGGTGCATTTTAAGAGATTTTTCTAAATAACCATAGACTTCAGCTTTCATCAAGTAAGGCTTATCTATATGCCTCATATATTTGTTTTTCAAAAAGGCCACAAGGAACTATACTGAAATGTTAATAGTTATGATGCCTGGGAATTGGAGTTATAGGTTATTTTAATTTTCTTTGTCTTTTTCTGAACTTTCTGTAATTTGTTTTACAATAAGCAAGCATTGTTTAAAGAATTAATTCAACAATTAGACATTTGTCTGTATGCTAAGTACCCTGCCAGGCATTGAGAATACAGGTGTCTATAGTCTAGAAGGGAAAGAGGCATTGAGTAAGTAATTATACTGGTAATTAATTGCTTCTAGTAACAATAGGCTTAATGGAAAAGTCTACAGGACTGTGAAGTCAAGAGGGTCTTGACCTAAATTAAGGTCTGGTAAGGCTTCCATGAAGAAATAATATTAGAGCTGAAATCTGAAGAAGGAAGAGGGAAAGAAAGAAAAAGGAAAATGTTCTGTGTGTAGTGAATAGCATGTACAAAGACCCCGAGGCATGGTGACTTCAAGAAGCTAAAAGTAGGCCAGCATGGCCACAGTCTGGGGGAAGGAGGACCTTCAGGGGCCAGAGCAAGCATGGCCTTATAAGTCATGCTCATGGTATTTGCATTTGATTTTTTAGGTATCATTTTTTTTCAATTACAATTGTCGTGCAATATTATATTAGTTTCAGGTGCACAACATAACGATTAGACATTTATATAACTTAGGAAGAGATCACTCCAATAAGTCTAGTACCCACCTGGCACCTTACATAGTTATTACAATATTATTGACTATACTAGAGGCCCGGTGCACAAAATTCATGCACGGAGGGGGGGCCGGGGCGGGGAGTGTCCCTCAGCCCAGCCTGCACCCTCTCCAATCTGGGACTCCTTGAGGGATGTCCAACTGCTCATTTAGGCCCGATCCTGATAGGTATTTTGTGGAAGAGCCACACTGCTGGCTCCCAACTGCTCGCCTGCCTGCCTTCCTGATTGCCCCTAACTGCTTCTGCCTGCCAGCCTGATCACCCCCTAACCACTCCCCTGCCAGCCTGATTGATGCCTAACTGCTCCCCTGCCAGCCTGATTGCCCCTAACTGCCCTCCCCCGACAGCCTGGTCACCCCTAACTGCCCTCCCCTGAAGGCCTGGTCACCCCTAACTGCCCTCCCCTGCTGGCCATCTTGTCACGGCCATCTTGTGTCCACATGGGGGCAGCCATCTTTGACCACATGGGGGCATCCATCTTGTGTGTTGGAGTGATGGTCGATTTTCATATTACTCTTTTATTAGATAGGATAGAGGCCTGGTGCATGGGTGGGGGCCAGCTGGTTTGCCCTGAAGGGTGTCCAGGATCAGGGTGGGGGTTCCCTTGGGGTGTGGGGCGGCCTGGGTGAGGGGCCTGTAGTGGTTTGCAGGCCAGCCATGCCCCCCGGCGACCCAAGCAGAGGCCCTGGTATCTGGGATTTATTTATCTTCTATAATTGAAACTTTGTAGCCTTGAGCGGAGGCCAGGGCAGGCCAGGGCGGGTGGAAAGCTTGGCTTCCTCCATCGCCAGGGGCAACCCAAGCCTCCTGCTCTCTCCAGCTCTGTGGCTGCCACCATATTTGTTGGGTTAATTTGCATACTCACTCCTGTTTGGCTGGTGGGCTTAGCTTGTGGGTGTAGTGGAGGTATGGTCAATTTGCATGTTTCTCTTTTATTAGATAGGATTCCCTATGCTGTACTTTACATCCCTGTGACTATTTTTATAACTGACAGTTTGTACTTTTCCATCCCTTCACCTTTTTCATCCGTCCCCCCAGACCCCCGCCCATCTGGCAACCATCCATTGTTCTGGTATCTATGAGGTTTTCAGTGTTTTGTTTGTTCATTTATTTTGTTTTTTATATTCTACCTATGAGTGAAATCATATGCTATTTTTCTCTGACTGACTTATTTCACTGAGCATAATACCCTCTAAGTCTATCCATGCTGTTGCAAATTATTAGATTGCATTCTCTTTAATTGCTGAGTAATATTCCGTTCCATATATGTACCACATCTTCTTTATCCACTCGTCTATTGATGGACTTGTAGGTTTCTTTCATATCTTGGGTATTGGAAATAATTCTGCAATGAGCATAGGGATGCACATTATCTTTTCGAATTAGTGTTTGGAATTTCTTCTGATAAATACCCAGAAGTGGAATTGCTGGGTCATATGGTAGTTCTATTTTTAATTTTTTGAGGAACCTCTATACTCCTTTCCACAGTGGCTGTTTGCATTTCATCTTAATAGGAATAGAAAGCTGGAGTTTTAAGCAGGATAGTGACACATAGCTATTTCCACTTTGGAAAAAAAAAAATTTAAAGAAAACAACAAAAGTATTCCAAACAACTTGTTATCTATAGTTTAGGGGTTCTTGGATTCCGATTTTAAAGGCCAATTCAACCGACTCATCCTCTGTATTAAAATATTGGGTAAAGGTGTTTTTTATAAGAAGTGGTTGTTCTGGGAACATTAGCACTGCAGCCTGTTCCTCCCTGTGTCAGTTCGGCCGTGGAGCATGCTGGGAAGGACGGGAGCACGTGGTGCAGGCTGATGGGCCTGAGCGCCTTTCTCCCAGCGGCCCCGGGGGTTGAGGCAGGAGACCACCACATGGACATTCTGTCCTGAAACATCATGTGACATGGAAATGCGAAACAATTCGATCCCCAGACCAGCGGCGGTCCAAACACAGCTGGACAGGCGGCAGCATAGAGCCTGACCGACGGGGCGGGTGTGTGTGAGCTCAGGAGTGCAGACCGGGTCGCTGCCGTGCCCATTAACGGGAGGTCAGGCTCAGGCGATGACCCCAGGGACCCCTGTCCATACGCATCCTGAGACCGGTATCAGTAACACGGACACGCCAACGTGACGTTTACATTGGTGGCGAAGCTTTCGAGTTTTTTTATTATTGTTTTTTAAGAATTTTTTAAACCCACCGTGCTCTCTCCTCTCAGGAAATCACTGTCTTCTCAGAAGTAATTAGCTGCTCGGCTGCTGAATAACATGCGATGGTCCCAGCAAATGCTCCTCTCCCGGGTTCCTAAGCCACAGGGCCTGTCCTGCCCCCCAGGGTGTCTGAGTGGCAGAGGTGACTGCCAAAACACACTGTGCTCCTGGAGTAACTCAAAGGTTTAGGGGGCTCTGGAGCCGTGGTAACAGGCATCTGGTAGTCCACCTTTCCCTGTAATGAGGAGTTATTAAGTATTCACATCGGGCACTGGGGCTTTTGCCGGCCCTCAACTGGCCTTCCAACCTGTTCCCCATTATGCCTCACACTTTATATGCCCCCGAATACAACAAGAAGAAACTTGCGAGTGTTCTATAAAACCCCCATTGACATCAGGGTGGGTCTTTGAGGCTTATGGTTATCCTAATAAAACCAAGGAATGTGTAACAGGCTGTGGCCAGCAGACCACCAACTACTTTATTGTCTAAGCACAAAGGGAACCGCGGGTAAACCTGCCGTACCTGAGGCTCCGCGTGTGGCTGTTTCTTAACCCCTGAAGACTCTGCTATGCGCCCAACTGGAGAGGACATCTGTATGTTTCTCGTTTCCCTCCATGTGATGAGTCTACTAAGTTACACACTCAGACAAGAAATACCTATTGATGGAGTGGTTATGAATTACAGATTGGAGCTTACTACACAGCAATGCGGAATTTTTTTTTTAACATTAAATTCAAACCAGATCTGTGAGGCCAGCCTTTCCTCAAACAGCATAAGCGTGAGGCAAAGGAGGAGCCGGGCAGATGGGCAGTCAGGCAGTCCTAGATGCGGTGGGAAGGAGGTCTACTATGACCCCAGAATCCTCTTCTTTTCTCCATGGCTACTCTCATGCTCAGGGGCTCAGGGGCCTTCTCCTACCACAGGAATTACAAATGCAGGGAAGAACCCCTATCAGCCAGGGAATGGCAGGAAACTTGCAAGAGTTAACTGAGGAGAATTAAATGAAGGAGCTAGTTAGCAAAATGTGGGCAGGTAAAGGCATGGGAGAGCACTCGGTAGCGATCACCAGCAGGGCCCTGTTCCCGTCCCAATGCCAAGGGGTAGAAAGTCCACCTGCGGGGATGGGGTTGGGGGGGGGATGGAAGATAACCAGTGCAGGACCTGGCATCGGCTTGTTCACTCTCTTACCTTGTTTAAATGTTCTAGTGTCCAAAACCTAATAAATATAACAGAAAAGTTAGGCTCATGTGGGTATTCTATTTTTAATCCTTGCTCTAACGCGTGTTCCAACATCAGTGGGGTGTGTGAGGGGGGGAGGGGGGGTCTGTCTTTGTTTCCAAAATCATACCCAGTAGTTGGTGGCTTCTAGTCTTGGGGATGCTCAGAGGTGTGAGAGAGAGATTCCAGGTGAGGCTGATACACGTGGGGCACTGTCTTCTGCCCTCCCACTTTGCCCTCATCCACTGGATAAATAGGGTGTGCACTGCAACATATTCACATCGAAAACAATTTTCCCATGTTGCTTATTTAGCAGTCACAAATCCACACTCCTTATCTCGGCCCTGAACTTTTGGCAACGTCTTCTCAATAATTTTCTTGCTTCTGGTCTTGCTTCCTCTAAGCCAGTATCCACTGTATAACCATCAGAATATTCTGTCTAAAAAAAAAAAAAAAAATAGAAGAAGAAAAAGAAAAAAGTCCTTGCTTAAAATCCTGCCATGATTCCCCATTACCTACAGCGAGGAGTCCAAACCCCAAGATGGACTCCTAGGAACTTCCACGGCCTCATCTCTTTCAACTCTCCTCCTTTTCTTTTAGTAACCAGTTGTATTGGTCACTTTTGCTTATGTCATTCAAAACATGTGCGATCCGCCCTGGCTGGTGTGGCTCAGTTGGTTTAGGGTAGTCCCATGCACCAAAAGATCACTGGTTTGATTCCTCCTCAGGGCATATGGCCTGGTTGCAGGTTCACTCCCCAGTAAGAGATGTGCAGGAGGCAGCCGATGGATGTTTCTCTCTCCTCTCCCTTCCTCTCTCTCTAAAATCAATAAAAATACATTTAAACACACACACACACACACACACACACACACACACACACACACACCATGAGATCCTTTCCTGGATCCTCTGCCCCCACTGCCCACATGTCTGACTCCTGCTAGTTACTTTGAGAAGCAGCTCAGAGTACGAACTGCAGGCTGAGCTGCAGAGATGCTGCCACACTGTCCCTTCTCCCACACTGCACCCCCCGATCACAGTGGCATGGCCTGTCTCCCCACAGGCACTGAGAGCACCATATGGGCAGGGACGATGCCCTACTCATGATCTAATCCTCCATGCAGTGCGAGGCGAGAGTTGCCATTAGAAAATATTTGATACACTAAACTAAATGATGACGTGCCAAAAAGGACGTGATTCCCAAAGCAACGTCCCCTAGGGTGTTAGACGCGTTGTTAACTTTGTAGGCACACACCTATACAGGTATTTAATTATCATTACCAGGTCTCTCTATATGTTCTAGGTACACCTCAGCCCCTTAAGAATGAATTTTAATAAAAAGCCAAATAGTTTTGAAAGCTGATGGTTTAAAGGACGTTTGGTGGAATGATTGGAGGCAACAGGAGAAATAAGCTTTAGGGCATATGACTGAGGGAGGTTCTAAAGTGCCCTCCAGTAGGAGAGGTAAAGGCACAGGTTACCTGAAGACAACAGTATAGTGACTGCCCTCTTATCTGCGATTTTCTTTTCTGAGGTTTCAGTGACAGGTGGTCAACCAGAGTCTGAAAATATTAAATGGAAAATTCCAGAAATAGACACTTCATGCGTTTTAAGTTGTGTGCTGTTCTGAGTACCTCACTGCGTCTCATCACATAGGCACTGTATCATTTCACATCGTCATTTATGTAACTGACGGGTGAGAGAGACCACATTTATGTAACTTTTATTACAGTATATTGTTCTATTTTATTAGTAGGGATTGTTATTGATCTCTTACTGCTCCTAATTTATAAATGTAATTTTACTATAGGAAAAAACATAGTGTATACAGGGTTTGGGTCACACACACTGCAGTTCTCATGAGCTGTATCCTCTGATGGCACTACTGATCACCTAAGATCAATATCCTACAGGCGCCTGTCTTCTGGGTGCTCTCTAGCACTCCCGGAAGGGCAACTTCATCCATGCGCTCACCCACCTGGAGTTACTGTAAAACTTACATTTTGACATTCAGCATGTTACCCAACCATCAAAATAATCTGGACTTGGCTTATTTTTTGGAAAACTATTTGCTGCAAACCAAAAAAAGGCTGTCAGTCAGAAAAAGGATGCTAATGACTGGGAGACCGCAGCAGTGTAAACACAGCAACGATTTCAGCTGGCACCACTTGACCTGTAGGAGGCACAAAGGGCGGGCTGTGCTTGTTGGCTAATGGCTCTCAGTCTGCAAACTGGCTTACCAACCCCACCGGGCATTGGCACCACCTGGGGGTCTAAACTAGGGAAGCCCATGTGGTCCCAAGGGGCAAGGCCATGATCCAGAAATTCTAACTCTTTTTGACAAGTGCCCAATGCTGGGAACCAAAATTGACATCAAATTGTTCAGTAAAGCTTCACCCCCACCCCAATATACCACCACCATTGCAACACAATGTTTTCTTTCTTTTTCTTTTTTTCGGACTATGAAGTTGAAACAAATCTAATTCATTGGCTCTGTTTATATGAGCAACAAGCAACTGGAAACCCCACATTGTAAGCAGTGCATTCTATTGTATATGAATGGTTTGGTATAATTCTGGATAAGTCACTTTTAAAACCACCTACCCCACTTACCACTTACGTTTCCACCTGAAAAGGCATGAGCAGTGACTATACAGGTGCTTCTCCTCTGACAATTCCTGCTCAGACACAGGGCCCTTCTCCAGATATTGGCTCTAGAGTAGGGATGAAGAAGGAGTGGCCACCCGCCTGAACACAAGTTCCAAATATGATAAAGCATCTATTCTATAGTATTGATGGTAAAATGTTGGCACAATAGTAAAGGCCATGATAAAAAGGTATTAAGGATATCATTCGATTCAGCAACCACTATACTTGGTATTTACCCAAATAAGTTGGAAACTTATATCCACACAAAAACCTGCACACAGATGATTAGAGCAACTTTATTCATAATGGCCAGAATTTGGAAGCAATGAAGATGTCCTTTAGTAGGTGAATGGATACATTAAAGGTGGTACATCTAGACAACGGAATATAATTCAGCACGAAAAAGATATGGGCTGTCAAGTCATGAAAAGACATGGAGGAAACATAAATGCATATGACTAAGGGAAAGAAGACAATCTGAAAAAACTATGTACTGTGTGATTCCATCTAGAGGACATTCTAGAAAAGGCAACACCAAGAAGATAGTAAAAAAAAAAAAAAATCAGTGATAATGAGGCGGGAAGGATGAATAGATAGAGCATATAGGATTTTTAGGGCAGAGAAATGATTTCATATGATACTACAATGGTGGCTACCATTATACATTCATCCAGGGGTCCTCAAACTATGGCCCGCGGGCCACATGTGGCCCGCCGAGGACATTTATCCGGCCCGCCGGGTGCCGCTGCCTGTCCTGCTTAGCAGCCGACTCGTCCCGGGCCCGCAGTGCACATAGGAATTTGTTCATAGTTGTTTTTTTTAAAACTATAGTCTGGCCCTCCAACGGTCTGAGGGACAGTGAACTGGCCCCCTGTTTAAAAAGTTTGAGGAACCCTGAACCCGTAGAGTGTGCAACACTGAGAATGAAGCCTAAAGTGAATCAAGGACTTTGGGTGATGATGCGCCAAGGTGGGTGAATTGATTGTAACATATGTTACTCTGATGGGGATGTTGATACTGGGGGAGGCTGGGTGGGTGTGGAGCAGGAGTATATGGAAACTGTGCTTTCTGCTCGATTTTCTGCAAACCTAAAACTGCTCTAAAAAACGAGATCTATTTAAAATGAAGTCTGGCATGTTAAAAAGATATGGAGGAAGCAGAGTAAAAGTGAGTCTTTTAAATACTTAATTTAAATTTCACTTTTGGTCACTGAGAAGCTTTAAGGGTCAAAGAGATACGTTGTTGGTAATGTGTCTTTTTTATGCATTCCCACCCTCATTGGACCACTTTCCTCAACATCAGAACCCCACTTCTGCCTTCCTCTGTATCAGAACCTGGCCATGTGCCAACCTGTTAGCTGCTTGGTATGTGCTTGTGACTTCAGAAGGCCCTGAAATGTGAGTGGTAGGGGTGCCTTTCCCTGGCACCCCTTTCACATGCACCCACAGACTGTGAACTGGCCGAAGGAGGAAGTTGCTATATAGCTAAAGACTGACTACCACCAAAGATTGGACCATCACTAAGGACACACCGGGCTGGGTCATCACTGCGCTACTGAGGTTTGAGCCACCTGCCGAGGCCTGGCTGAACACTGATGAAATACCCGCCTGAGACCGGCCTGGACTCATAGAAAAGACTGCAGCTCAACTCCTTTTCCCGATTTATTTACCCAGCTTGATAGTGACACACAGAAAAGAGACAGTGTGTATGGTTTAACAGCAAGAGTGGAACCAAGCAGTAATTTTGTGATAGGAACTGACCGATTTATCCAGAGAGATCAACCAAAGGACCTGTGTGCATGCATATAAGCCTAACCAGTGGTCACAGACAACAGGGGGGTGGGGCATGCGTGGGGAGGGGTTTGGGATGGGAATGGGGGGATGAGGACAAATATGTGATACCTTAATCAATAAAGAAATTTAAAAAATAAAATAAAATAGAATAGAATTTTATCAAGTCAAAAGAAAAAAAAGAAAAGAAGTACACAGACTTTGAAGCCTACCGTTCACACACAGAATCATGAGGAAAGTATCCATTTCCCCAGTATTGCAGTTCTACCTCCAGCACCACGGGTTCTTTTCTCCTCAGTCCTCCAGTCTTTGCCTGTATTTCTTCATTCTGCGGCCTCAGAATAAAGGACAGAGTAGACAAGCAAAGGCGCCTTTAAAAAGTCCAGTGGGCAAGAGTGACCCCTGCTGGATGAATGAGGACAAGCCAGCCAGGCACTGGCCTAGAGAAAGAGAAGAAAAATGTTTTAAAGTGGTGCTTCTGGAAGAGGAGAAAAAAAATGTTTTTGTTTGTGTTTTTTAAACATTATCTTTGTTAGTTTTATTGGATTAAAAACAAATTCATAAAACTTCTTTTTTTAGGTTTCTAGAAACAAACTTTGTTGTGTATTTGCTACTTCTATAGCATGTTGATACTTCAGTGATTTTTTTTTTTTTTAAGAGCTCTGTGAGCAGCTTAACTGCCTAATAGCAGAGCTGCGTCTTTTCTGTGTAATTGCCTGCCAGCGCTCCAAGTCATCTGTGCTCAGGCAGGCATGCATCTGTGTGGAGATGGGGTGTGATTCTGATAAACCTGAAAGCATATGGTAGACTTCAGGACTGACTTTTCAGAAGTGCCTGGGGGAAGGGGATGTGTTTGAGATAGGTCAGTGGGGTCAAGAACACTCAAAGAAGATTTGACACATCTTGCCAAACGTTTCCCCTGGGCTGCAGTGGAATTTGTGTGTTTTCAGAATCCTTAGTTCCTTCATTTGGAGAGTGAGTGCTTTTTTAAAAAGACCAAGTTTCCGTGTACACAGCAGATATCCTGGAGCATGGAAATTGCTCTGTTTTGGGACGTCCTCTCCACACTCTGTTGCAGGTGAAGACAGTTTGGTGTTTCAATTCACTGCTTCTCACATCAAGACGCCTAATCACAATAGTTTCTAACCTGACTGTGCCACTTCCTAGTTAGGCAACGTTGGACAAGTTCTCTAAGTTCCCTAAATCTCAGTTTCCTCCTCTGCAAACTGGAGTTGCTTACAGCGCTCACTTTAAGGGGGAGATCATGCATGCGAAGAGCAGAGATGGTATCTGGCCCACAGTAAATGCTCAATAAATACACGGTATAACTATTGAAAGTGAGCTAGACCTATACACAAACAGCTTCCTTCCTTCCTTGCTTATTCCCTTCCTTCTTTCTTCTTTCCTTCCATTGTGACACTCAAAACTGTGCTAGACACAGAGGAGCATAAGAAGCTGAAAAAGAAACCTTTCCTTACTTCAGGAAGCTTTCAGCCTCTCTGATGTCTTATCACTTGGATATTGGTTAGTGATTCTAAAATCTGTTTGCTAACACCTCAGAATAATTCCAATTAGCTTTGGGTGAAAATGTTCACTCTTAGAGGTAAAGACATAGAAAATAATGATTTTTTAAACAACCATGCTAAAAGATTGGCAATCACATATGTCAGTTTTTTAAAAAGAAAAATAATTGATGGTAGGCAAGCCTTCAATTTGGGCAAGGATAAAAATGAGTCGGTTTTAAGGTTTCTCTGGCTAACTCTACTGAAGGAAACCTCCAAGGAGTTTCAAACCACTTTTCTAGAGGCAATCTGGCCTTTGTGCTACAGACAGGCACACCCAACTCATCAGGCCTAAGACCCGTCCCCTGCCCAGGAGCCATGCACACTCTATAGCAGGAAGGGCAGGAGGCTTCAGAGTTCTTTGTGTTCTTGAGATTTGCACTGTCCCTTCTTCGCTAGAATCCCACACACTCTCAGATGGGCCCATCGAGATCTATGGCAACCATTCTCGCTGCGCTGACCATATTAAAACTAGAGTTGAGGACCCAGAGCAAAATCTATTCCTTTCAAGCCAATTTAGCCAACTGGCTTAGTCAAGTCAAGTTCTCAACATTGTCCTTTAACCTCTTGGCAAAATTAAGGGATCACTTCTCTCTTCAATAAGCAGATTGTGGACTTCAGGAGCTCCTAGCAACAAAGAGGTTAACTGAAAGGGTTTGGGTTGTTCTTTATCTGCCATGTAGATACCCAACTGGTCCTGGCCTTTACATTTGGCCATATCTCAGCAGGGATTACAGGATGAACTTGACACTTATGGGACTCCCGAGAGAAGCCTTGGGAGTTGGGAATACATTCTTTTGAAGTTTGCCATGTGTTTCAATCTATTCTTTAGGCCAAATCCTAATAATCACACCTGTCCTCTTTATGAGAGTTTGATTGTACATGAAGCAATTTTTGCCTTTTCTCCCCAAAGGAGAGATTATTATCTTAAAAATAAAAGATGGTCTTATAAGAGGCAAGTTCAAATACAGATGAAAATAATAATACTACTTAGCATTTCCATCCACCTTTCATCTATAGAGCTCAAAGTACTTGGCAAACATTAATTAATTCTCAAAACACCCTTATGAGGTGAGTGAGGGTATTATCTTTATAATAATATATAAATACTGGCTGGTTCATAAAAGCAGCCACTTAAAAGGGACAATTCCGAGGGATCAATTTCAAAAACAACCTTCTCACCTAGTGTAGACTTAATACTTTTGAGTAACACATTTGGGAGTGCCAAATTTACTAATAACATGCTCTCCTAGAGTTGGCATATGAACCCTTTCAAAATGATTTCTGTAGTGGTTTTTGACAGTATTATCTATATTGAGGATTTTTTTAATGTTAAAAATACTATAATGGTGGCTTTTTCCATCTAAATGATGTTCAGCCTCTATACATGAAAGAATTCCAAAGTGTCCTAGCACATAAAGTTGAATGGTGAGAGTTTGGGATCCTATTTCAAGTGCATGTGAACTTGAAGGGGGTGTGATGATTTCAGAGTCTTGTCGTGTTTTCTGCCGCCAACTTAAATTTTGAATGTATCGCGAGTCATAGTTCCATTTCTTGTCAGAATGGGAACCAGCCAGAATGTCTAGGTGAGGGACATGGACAGTTGGTAAAGTTGTCCTCCTAGGAGGTTCACACTGCCTGGTTCATACCCAAAGGTGGCCTGTTTTTATTTGCACTGTCTCCCTTCGCACATACACAACATCCCACTTCCCAGCTGCCAACCTGGGTCCGATCAGTTGCTAGTCAGAGTTGATTTGGGGGCGTGTCTTCCTGGGTGAGGCTACCCATATGTGAGCCAGGTTCTATCATCATCTCGTCCCATCCGCGTGGGCTCGTCCTGATGACAGTGCCCGTCCCTGTGAAGTTTGACTGGCTTTTTTGATCCCGGAAAGCCAATGCTTTAGGTTAGTAGAAATTATACTTTTTTCCGTGCCTCTAACCTCCCTGCACATCAAGAATTCTGCTGCCTCCAGGAAGCCCTCGGTGAATAGTAATTCAGGGTTTCCTTTTGTTCTGTTGAAATGGAGAGACATCCCCAGACGCGGCCTGGAGCCTCTGTGTAGAGTCTTGGTTGGGTAAATCCTCACCACTAAACTTATATATATATATATGTTGCTCTGAATTTTCTACTTATTGATCCCCATTAGGGAATTGTTCCATGAAACCGTGTGAGAAACCGTGTGGACCACTTAACTGTGCCATATTGATCCACTAAGCCCATCTGCTGGCCTCTGCTGATGGCTTCACTTAGCAGCCTCCAGAGGGAAAACCTGGTTTGGGTCTCATAACTTTGGTTGAGCTGATGGTCTCCAATCTCCAAAGTGGGATAAACCAGATTCCTTCTCTGTGTTTATCTTGGCCCGCCATGTCTCTTTATGGAGAAAATGGTCCAAATAAAGTGCTTCCTCTGTGTATTTTGACAGGAAACACTACTAATATGCTTGCCTTTTGTTACGGGCCTTGCTCTTTTCCCCCGGTGTTGTTTAAATATTTTCAGTACAGTGACATATTTATTAATCCACCACTCGGCATGGGGCATAAAACGATGGGTTTCTTTGGAAAGCCCTCCTAGAAAAGGTGGTTTCTCCAGTGAGAGTTAATAATATTACCACTCTTCATGTAAAAAACGCTGAGACAATCTCTTAAAAATGGAACACATTTATCTAAAACAGCTGGTAAAGAAAGCGCGCAGGCCCAGCCAGAGGCGGCGAGGCCAGAGGTCAGGGTTAACACCGATCTCAGTGGAACTTTGAAGCTGACATTTTACAGATTATATGTGTCTCAGTGCACAGTGGGCATGGCATATAAATTGGACTTAGAGGCCCCTATTTGTTCTCTGCATTTTTATGAGCCCACAGAGCTCTTCTTTGAAGCAGCATACATAGAAAATAAAAACTCATTTTAATGTTGTGGAACTATTTACCATAAATCACATTTACATCCTGGCTTTTCCCAAGTATAAGATCTCTCTCTCTCTCTCTCTCTCTCTCTCTCTCTCTCTCTCTCTCTCTCTCTCACACACACACACACACACACACACACACACTCACTCATGGCGTCTATGTTCCAACCTGGACAGCTTATTTTGTTAAGTCTTTGCAGTATTGTAAGCCCAACTTTCCCCTTTCTCCTTGCTTTGACTTAGAGATCAGGATCTGAGAGGCAGCTATATTTAGCCCCACAAGGACACCTTTTGTAAGTCATGTGCGGTGATTCAGCGAGAACGAGCCACTCTCTACCCCCAGGAAATCCCCTGATACCATAAATGCTTGCTGTAGCCTGGCCCTTCAGCACCAGAGAAAGCATCTGATTTCAAAGAGATTGAGTTCCACTCTGGAACTGATTATATCCTTCGTTTTATGGATTTTTTAAGTTGCTAGGTGTTTTAACTGGAGAAGGCTGGCGACCCAGAGAGAAACATGGACTGGCAGAGTCTGCCATGGGCACTTTAGCCACCTAATTAATTTTCAATAAAAGCTCACAATAGTTAATTTGCTCTAGACCCAATGTAAATCAAATGGAGACAAATAGGTTAAAATTAGAAATGTGTGATGGAAACCATGTTTATGGTCCAAATTACCTTTCACCCTGGAAATAACACAGATTGACAAGGAAAGAAAATGAGACCACACAGGCTTTTGTGCAAATTGATTCTTAAGTGAATTAAAGATTTTATTAAGGAGAAAACCGACACTCTCCCCCCCCCAAAAAAAAAAAAATCTGAAATCTATGAAATAATGTTACTTTAATATAAAGTATAGTTTAGAAATTGTTACCTTAAAAAGCACAGAATTAAGACATTGCTCCTATTATACCAAATTGCTTGGTGCCCTCTCATTTCCCCCCCACCCCCAGTCTTAGCACAGTGTAGGGTATAAGAGTAAAAATACTACAAAGTTATTAAGTTCCCAGGCCTACATTGGCAGGCATGCCTACAGAGCACCACATTCCTTTACCTCCTACATTTCAAAACACAACCTTCTAACATCAAACAGCCATTTCTACTTTTATGAGAACACAGACATGGACTTCTTATGATTTTATAATGATACTACAGGTCTCCAATTAAAATACCTAGACAATATAGATATCTTTGGCCTGGTCCATTGGACAAATATTATTAGTAAGCTTCTCTCCAGGATTTTATATTTGCAAAATATTCTGTGGGCTTTCATCATTTTAAATTGCCTTAACTTTGCCCATTTTCTCCAGGCCTCTCTGTTATTCCTCAGGCAGCCATTTCGCTTTAACCCACAAACTACTCCTGTGATGCAAGGTGAAATAAGCGAACTTTTGAACAGTTAGGAATGCCCGTTACAGAGATCGTTAGCTTTTTCCTTATCCTCTGCTGAACATGGCCATTTAAACCACCCCCGGCTTCCATTTTTAGTTCACTTTTGCCAAGTTCACGAATTCCCGCTTTCCCACTCAATCTGGTTTTCCTTGCTGCCCCAAAGGAATGATGTTGTCACTGTCATGCCTTCTAATGCACTATAAATGCCATGATGAATTGGAGGCTGGCTGGTCTCTTCTGAGCAGGAGTCCATTATCCTGTCACAGTGTTCCTTCCCTGTAACTTAATTTTTATTGTAACAAATGACTAAGTACCAAAAAATGAAACAGTGTGATGGGCCCATCTGACGGGGCCTGACTCTGATGGCTAAGCGCAGCCACGTGACAATTGCTTGCAGCTGCCTTCCGCGGGCCCTCTCCCTGATGACATCCACGGTTCAAATGGAAGTTATCAAAAGCATTTTCTGCATGTTTATGAAAGACCTTCATTCACATTGACTGACTAATGATACGAATATAAATAAAGTGCTTTGCAAAGGACACGGAATGAGAATTAAGAACAAGAGTGCAAGAGACAGTCTCAAGTTTAACTGTGTGTATGAAGCACTCTCAGATTTAACTGTGCATTAGAATCACCTGGAGATTTGTTCAGCTGAAAGGCAGAGCCCTGGCTCCCATCAAAGCAGAGGCCGATTTAGTTGGCTAAACGTGTACCTGGGAATACACATTTTAAACACACACTCTGCTAATTCTTTTAAAGGAGTCAAATAGGTTAAGTCTTGAGAAACACTTGCCCACAAGGTCTGGCCAATCAGTCTTTTCAATAAGTATCTACTGAATTCTTGACTCTTATTTTCTAACTAGAGGCCCAATGCACGAAATTCGTGTAAGGGCCTTGGCCCCAGCCCCCACCCACCGCTGCTGTGGCTGGGGGCCTCTGCTGCCTCTGCCTTGGCCCCTGCCCACTGCGGCTTTGTCTGAAAGGAAGGACGTCTGGAAGGACGTCCGGTCTAATTAGCATATTATGCTTTTATTATTATAGATAAGGCACCATTTAATCCCTCCTTGGATTTCTAACTAAGATAGTTTTCTCAAATCATAGTTCCAATTTGATTATGAACTGTTCACAGTTGGCCCATTTACACTTCATTTATTTTATAGATTAATTATCACCAACATGTCTAGAAGATTAAAATATTCTCTGTTACCAATGGTAAGAGAATCTTAATCTGGAATCCATAAATCCCTGAAAAATCCAATAAATTTGATTTGTATGTGACTAGAGCCCTTTTTGGGATTGGAGGGTTTATAGATTTCACCCTATTCCCAAATTAGTCTGTGACCCAAAAGAAGTTAAGGAGCACTGACCTGAAAGTGGACAAACTTAGTTGTATTGGCCTCATTCATATGAAACTTCCATATCAAATAAATGGTTGGAATGTAGACAGTAGAACTGATTACATGTCTAAACAGTATAACTGATATAAAGATGATAGCTTCATAGGTAGTTAACATTTTATAACAAAATGAAGCTTATTTCAAACCTTCTCAAACATTAGAATTTTGTCTGATATTTGCAGTTTGATATGTAGTACACATGGATTGTCCCAGAAGCATTGAAACTACTTCCCTAAGAAATATTTAGAAACAAAGGATAGAATCACTGGCTTTTGCCTTTAGTGTTTCAAATGGTGCCGATTTTAGAGGCAGGGTGAAATTGAATAAATTCTGAAAGATCATGGAATCTCTGCATCCATTTATCTACCAGTTAAACATCTATTGAGGACCCATCAAGAAAAATGAAAACTATCATATGTTTATTGGAGCCTGAGGCAAGCAGATTTGTGAAATATCCCAGGTTCATCTAAACATATGCACACCTGTAAGTTCTCATGGTGGAATTTTCCAGTCATTAAACTCCCAATTGGAATGATTCCAGTAAAAATCACAGTTAACATTATCAATCTATTTTATTTATGGGAACAAAGTATCTGACTGAAAATAAAGTTTGAACATCACTTAGTGAAAAAGGATGGATGAGAGTGGGAGATGGTTGGGGAAAGAAGCAAAATAATAGGTTTCTGGTTAAAAGCACAAATCCTCAACCCATTGATTCCCAAAAAGGAATAATGATAACCTTTTTGGATAATCATTGTTGATGTTTACAAGATAATAGAAGACATATCAAAGCAATAGCAAATATGCTCGCAGTACCCAAATGACTGCTGGTAGTGAGGCGGGATGTTCTTTAAATGCTCTCCAAGTATTTCATTTTAATCATAAACCTTAAGGTGTTAAAGGGGTTAATGAGGTCTCAAGTCATTGTCAACTAATTACCTTTAAGTTGTTGTCATCACATTCTAACTGTTACGCTTCTGCTCACTCCACCACTGGGGGTGCACAACCCTAAAGTCATTGACTAACAACAAACAAAAAACGCAAAACCGGGTGGCTCCCCTAGCTGCTGCTTAGTTTGTTGACCTAAACCATGGCTCTCGCCAACACACACATGTGCATGCATACAAACACACATACTTGGATGCAAAAAGCTTTTAGGAACTTTCATCTTTTTTTAAAGGGCAGGGAAAAATCAATAAAGTGGTAGCCTGGCCAACAGTAGGGGCTGGATGGAGCAGCATGGGTGGCTGAGCTGTATGAGAAACAGATGTAAGCTCTTTGGGGCTAGGGCAGGTCTTTCTCTTTACAGCTACATCAACCAGCCAATGGAAGGCAATTAATAACCCTACCATCAATCACCCACCCCTTCCCCAAATAGATTTGGTCTATTTGTGGATGCCAATATCAGAAAGGGGCACCCACCCAGCTGGGGAACCTGTGATTTAGGCTCACACTTCACCCACCTAGTATTCTTAAAAATGATTTGTTTCATGGTCTGAATCAGCAGGGAAATGCTTTCTTGCGGCTCTGATTTTGTGCATTCTATCATGAGACAAATTGAAATTCATCTGTTGCCATTTACATTCACTTCTTTTGAAAAATATTTGTTTTCCTGGCCTGGGAATCCTTTTGGAGTTGACAAAAGACCAGGACCTGACACAAATGGGTCATTGTTGGCGTGGCCAGTCAGCTTTCAATAGAGTTGAATGTTAGAAACTTAGAAATTTGAAATGATTCAACCTCTTTGAACAATTGGCAGTTTCTCAAAAAGATAAGCAAGCATCTACCCTACAACTCAGCAATTCCACTCTGAAGTATTACCCAAGAGAAAGCAGAAGATATGTCTACAAAACTAATCATATAGGAATGTTCATAGCAGCATTACTCATAATAGCTCCAAAGTGAAAACAATCCAGATGTCCATCAACAGGAGAAAGGATAATCACATTATAGCATATTCATACAACAAAATACTTCTCAGCAATAAAAATGAGCGACTGGTACAATATGGAGAATCTCAAAAACATTAGGTTGATCAAAAGAGGCAGATAGGAAAGCATATATACTGTATGATTCATTTATATGAAGACCATACACGGGCAAAACTAATCTATAATGACAGAAGTCAGAAGTCAAAAAGAGGTTGCCTCTGGCAGGTGGATAATGAATGGGAAAGGTCACTAAGGAACTTTTTGCGGTGATGAAAATAGTCAATATCTTGTTTTGAATGATAGTTGTGTTTGTGAATACAATGGACAAAATACATCAAACTGAACACCTAACACCTGTACCTGATATTGTGTAAAAATTATACCTCAAAGTTTTTAAAAATTAAAAAGTTGAAGATACTGGAAATAAAAAAGAGATATTAGGAAAAAATGGATGGAGAAATTGAAAAATAGGCAATATAAGGGGACATTAATGATGCTGGGGGAAGTTAAACTCATTAAGGAAGAGAATGCATGTAGATATATGTAGAAATACTTAGCTAGCTATCTAAAATTCCCTTGGGTGCTTACTATGTACCAAGCACTATGTTTTTCCCTTAATTATATATTATCTCATTTAATCTTCTCTTTTTCTTTGACTCTCTAGGACATAGAATTGTATTCCTTGATTTATGACACATTCTCATCATTAGTCCATGCATGGATAATTTTATTTAATTAGCTGGTTATTCTCATTTATAATATGTACTTGCAAGCCCACCACCCAAACACAAACTAGAACCTTGACTATAACCTGTTATCTACTTATGTGATCCTATCTCCCATTCTCCTACCTTTCCCCCACTCAAATTAATCATCCTGAACTCTGTGTTTATAATTTTCTTTCTTTTCTTTTTTTCAATCCTCGCCAGAGGATATTTTTTCTATTGATTTTTAGATAGAGTGGAAGGGAGGTAGGGGAGAGAGAGAGAGAGAGAGAGAGAGAAACATTGATGCGAGAGAGACGCATTGATTAGTTGCCTCCCGAATGAGCCCCGACAGGGGTTGGAGATTAAACCCACAACCCAGGTACCAGAAAGTGAACCTGTGACCCTTCAGTGTGCAGGCTGACACTCTAACCATTGAACACACCAGGGCCCTTTTACTGTCTTTTTACATATAATTTTATTAATGCTACTAGAGGCCCAGTGCACAAAATTCGTACACAGTGGGGGTGGGGGTGTCCCTCAGTCCGGCCTGCACCCTCTCCAATCTAGAACCCCTCGGGGGATGTCTGACCCCTGTGGGATTGGGCTTACATAGGCAGTTGGACACCCCTCTCACAATCTGGGACCACTGGCTTCTAACCGCTCACCTGCCTGCCTGCCTGATCGCCCCTAACCACCTCTGCCTGCTGGCCTGATCACCCCCTAACCGCTCCCCTGCTGGCCTGATTGCTGTCTAACTGCTCTCCCCTGCCGGCCTGATCGCCTCCTAACTGCTTGCTCCCCCACCGGCATGATCACCCCTAACTGCTTGCTCCCCTGACAGCCTGATTGCCCCTAACTGCCTCTGCCTCGGCCTCTGCCATTGGCTTTGTCTGGAAGGAAGTTGGACATCCGGAAGATGTCTGGTCAACCCGGTCTAATTAGTATATTACCCTTTTGTTAGTATAGATGTGAATTCTTGCACATATAGATTTAAATGTCACTTGCTTTTAACTTTATGAAGAAATATGCTATACATAATATTTTGGGGTTTACTTTTTTCACTTTACATTATATTACTAAGATTCACCTAAATTGTTATGTGTCTCTGCATCATTTAATCTTTAGTACAACCCTGTGACATAGGTATTTTGTCCACATTTTATTGAAGATAAAATTGGGGCTCAGAGAAGTGAATGTGCCAAAGGACACACGGCTAGGAGGTGACAGAGACAAGATCCAAAGCTGGAGCTCTTAACCAATATGTTCTTCTACTTTTCCCATTCTATAGTGCCTGCATATCTCTATCTATACTCATACCTCTCCTTGTCCATATCCACTGCTATACATATAAACATGTATATCAGCAGGGAACCCAGGTTATGGAGTATGAAAGAATCAGTCAAGTCTACCTAATAATTTAGGGGTCCTTACAGTCTGGTAGAGAAATATTAAACATATACATATAATTTCAAGGTACTTATTTCTCTAAAATTCAGAATATACAAGCAGGTAATGTCTTAGGAAAAGTATCTGAAGGTACAGCAGCCTGCGTGCAGGCAAGCACACGTGCACACACGTGCCCAGGCACTTTCTGGAGTGTGTCTTAGAACAACATCCTTATTTTATTTAATCTCATGCACTAAAAGGGCACATGCATGGGCATTGTTTAGCCAAGTCCTTGCTCTGCACCTTATAACTGTATACCAGAGGCCATGGAAACTGGATCACCCTCTCAGGATGCCATTACCGCCAAGCAGAATCTCATTAAAAATCAATTCCTCGGGTCCATAAAGCCAGTTTATTTTATCTTCCCGGAGTGCCTGCTGCTAGCAGTTACACAGTTCCATTGTGTGGCAGTCTTGTCTGTTAAGAATATTGCACAAACCAGCTATTTAAAGATTTTCAATTTTTTATGTTAAACTTTATAATTTTGCAGGAGTTTAAGTTTACAGGGTTTGTTTCTCAAGTGCAGGGTATCTTGTTACATGTGTTAGAAGTAGCCCTGGCAGTCCTAGGGTCCCACTAATTAAATATTTGCCTTTATAAACTAGATGCTGTCCAGTGTGAATGTGCAGATTTAATTGGGTAACGGGTCGGAGGAGGGGGGGCGTCCAAAGCTAAGAAAGCCCGATTTGGTCAATTTCTTGTTCGTTGATGCTTCCTGATGGTTGAATTGTGCCTATGGCCTCCTCTAGTAATAACACACAAGAATCAGGTGGGGAATTTGCTCTTTGTAAGTGACTTCAAGTGTCTCTAAACACCCTAAAAATCAGTATGTATCGGCCAAGTTTTATAAATGGGGAGTTGAAAGCACATAGAGGTTTAGTGACCTGTGCAGGTCACACCCTGAATGAGCAACAGAGGTGGGAGAAACTGGAGAGGCGGCTCTGGCCCCATCTGGAATCTTTTAACTCTTCTGACCCCCTTCAGTGGGTTGAGGGGCTAGCTGATTTCAAAGATCAGTGAACTTTTTGGAACAGGGCTTGGCAGTGAAACATAGAGGCTTGGATTCCTTGGGTTTTAGCTATCCCAGGATGCAGGCTCAGTTTGCATTTTGGAAGTGTGTGTGTTGGTGCAGAGAATAAGGAGGGATGGAGAAGTGCAGGTCAGGCTGAGACTGGATACAAAAAGGGTTAAGATCACTAAAGCCATCAAAGGCTCCTTCTCTCCATGTTGGGACTCAATAAGCCTATCATTTTTAAAAAGGTTTAGAAGTTGACACTGGGAGGAACCAAGCCCAAAATAAACCTCAATATAATCTTCAACATTTTTCAATTTTATAACATTTTAAAAGAATGGGACTTTCTTCTGTTATGAACTCTTGGAATTTTGACAATTTCATTTCTCTTTAAGTAACCATTCCTGGGGCACCATTCTCCAAGATGCCTTATGGTGGAACTCCATGTCTGTAAGATGGCAAAGGGTGTTGGAACGAAAAGAAGTACTTGTTCACAAATATTTGCCGAGTTTTGCGACACTGGATCTCCTTCCTGGAGATTCATAAGCACATTAGCATTTTAAAAGTTCTGAAAGGTCCTGCAAGAAGGAAACCGTGTTTTAACTTGTTTGACCCTGAACTTCCCCCACACTTCAGGAAAACAAATACATGTAGCAGCTCATGGAAAGAAAGAATCCACAGAAGACATTTCAGGGAAATGATGAATGCTTCAACATTAAAACAAAAAAGCGAGTCCTATGTCCAGTCCACTGTAAAATTTTCCATCTAAATCCCAAGTCACAGAATTCTGTCACTGAAAAGGAATCCGGCGGTTTAGTCCGATAGCCTCACTTTACAGAGGAGGAGGCACAAAGCATTCAGTGACTTATCCAAGTCACGTGCCCAGGTAGTGACAGAAATTTGGCCATACCCAGGATCTCCACCTCCCAAGCCAGTGCTTGTCTGTGTCACTCACCACGCTGCCACTCAAAGCACCTTCAGTTCCTCCCCACTCAAAATCGTCTGTGACTTTAGAATAATTTTAGTCTGGACTTGAAAACATAAAGCTGAAGAATTGCTACATCAGTGTTCTGTGTCATGTTCGCCTAGGACGAAACTTTGTGCTAGGATAAAGTATTGAGAGAGCTCGAAGAATACAGCCCCAAGAACTCAAAAAAAGGGGGTGCTCCAGGATAGGGGGAGAGTTTTTAAAAAGATCAAGGCTTTTAAATATATATATATATATATATATATATATATATATATATATATATATATATATATATATATATTCCCCCAGAGAGAGGAAGGGCGAGAGAGAGGCAGAAACATCAAAGATGAGAGGAAATCATTTATTGCCTGCCTTCCATGCGCCCCCTACTGGGGGATCCAGCCCAGAAACCCAGGCATGTGCCCTGACTGGGAATTGAACCATGACCTCTGGTTCACGGGTCCACGCTCAATCACTGACCCATACAGGCTGGACAAGGCCTAAGGCTTTTAGAAAAATTATAGATCCAGAGAGTCTGCAGTGCCAAAGAGCCCCTGAAGCCGCATAAAGCCAGCAGGAGAGAAAGTTTTCAAACTTAAGGAACTTTTGAGGGTGCAGAAAGGATGGAGTTCATTGCAGGGAAATACCACCACGAGAATTGTTTGTGGGTGTCTTGCGCCAGTAGCTGGATGGGGCACTGAAACAAGCCTCCTGGACCCCAGAGAGGGCAGATGGAAACGTCGTTTTCAAAGGACCAGAAAAGGAATGGTCTCAGGAGAACATGTAACAGGAATTGACTTTATATGCCTGAGGCAGTGGTCGGCAAACCTCGGCTCGCGAGCCACATGCGGCTCTTTGGCCCCTTGAGTGTGGCTCTTCCTCAAAATACCATGGCCTGGGCAAGTCTGTTTTGAAGAAGTGGTGTTAGAAGAAGTTTAAGTTTAAAAAATTTGGCTCTCAAAAGAAATTTCAATCATTGTACTGTTGATATTTGGCTCTGCTGACTAATGAGTTTGCCGACCACTGGCCTGAGGCATCAATAAACCTGCTGTTTCCCATATTCGTGTACATTTTATACTACTAGAGACCTAAAAATCAGCATGTGTACATTTAAAAAAAAATATTCTATGAGCTTTGCTGAAATGGAGTCTAGGGTAAGAGGTGAGGAGGTGGAGATAGGTGATGGGGAACAAGAAACACGATTTTTAATATATTTTTATTGATTTCAGAGAGGAAGGGAGAGGGAGAGATAGAAACATCAATGATGAGAGAGAATCATTGATTGGCTGCCTCCGGCACGCCCCCTACTGGGGATGGAGCTCACAACCAGGGCATGTGCCCTAATCGGGAATAGAACTGTGACCTCCTGGTTCATAGGTTGATGCTCAACCACTGAGTCACACCGAAACACAATTTTTAAAGGAAAAACAAAAAACCTCATTTCTTGAGCAGAGTGGTAGAGAGTGGGGTTTAAGGGAGTCCTCAATCAAGTGGAGTCTAAATTAATACTCCACTGGCAGGCTTTTCTTTGGGCGTCTCCCTTGGCAATGTTTTATCACTATATGGTTTTTCATTCTTGGTGGAAAAAAGAGCTGAGTTGGAATGGAATTGGCTCCGTCTTAGCTCTGACAAGACAGTCACAATAATGGAAGACATCTTTTCCCTATAACTTTGCAAAACATGAAAGCAGATATTGGCTCTGAGTATGTCTGATGGTCTCACTTTATTTCCTGTCAACAGAAATAACTCTGATTTATATTTGGTCGTCAACTTCACACACTCACATACAACGCCTATCGAGAGAGCACAGAGAGACGTACTATACAGAGCCGTGATGTATGTCTATTCAGCAAAGCTTCCTGGTCCAAAGTAGACCTCAGGGACTGAGAAAGATGCTTCAGTATTCTCACTCTTCTGACACTCTATCCCCCGGTGCGTCCTGCCAGTGAGGCATATTACACGGGCTGCGGATGAGCTACATGCTGGCTTTGATCTCGGAGCCCCTCACCTATCCTCTTTGTGATCCGGAAAGTTGTTGGCTCGTAGCCAATCATTATAGTGAGATGCTGAAGGCCGAGGGGCTGATCTATGCTGGCATGTGGCACATCGTTTTATTCTTCTAGTATTTGGGTACACGAGGGGAGTGAGAGAATTTTTAAAATTCCATTTCCTTCTCAAAATTGATTGATGGCGCAGACTGTGGAAATTGAGTGACTACGCCGCTGCAGTGAATGCCATCTGATGTCGTCTGGTTTTGAACTCAGAAGCAGGCATTCTTTCCACTGCCCTGTTATTATACTTTATAATTCACTGAATTGAAGAAGCCATTGTTTTATGCACCAATAAGGAAAAAAAAGGCTGCCAATTGAAATGGGACCTAATCATTTCTGGCATTTAAAGTTTTGTATTTTATCCTCATTAAAAGGATTCTTTTATACTTATTCAGATAGATTTTTATCATGTAACCCACTGGTGCAAACGTAAAAAGGAAATATATATGTAAAATAAATTGGCTACGTTTCTCCTAATACTCTTCCAAATCCCCCTGGAGACAGAAACTTCAATGTCTCTGATTGTACACAATGCAGTGTGTTGCCCCCAAATGTAATGACAGGGCCGCACAAGGACAACAGCATGACAGTGGTCACCTGACAGTACGTCTAAGCGACAGCAATCATAAGATGCCACGGGTAGTGAGAAGCCAGGAATTTGAGATACATCCTAATGTGTGTGTTGGGGAGTAGGGTGCATCTTAGAATGGAAGAAATATGACATTTCAGTATCTAAACACGGTACAAGATTCATGTAGACAAGATTTTTAAATATTTTACAAAATTTCTACTTCTATTTCTTAGGTTCAATGATCAACCTCAAAAAAATAAGCAAAGTTTAAAATCATCCACACTTGAATTACTCTTTCATATAAGCAATTCATAGGATCCTGAATATATTAGTTTCCTTTCTGAGAGACTCTAGCCAGGGGTGGGCAAACTTTTTGACTCGAGGGCCACAATGGGTTCTTAAACTGGACCGGAGGGCCGGAACAAAAGCATGGATGGAGTGTTTGTGTGAACTAATATAAATTCAAAGTAAAGGAGCGGAGGGGAGAGCAAGAGAACCGGATAGAACAGCTGGATCCGGCCCGCGGGCCGTAGTTTGCCCACGGCTGCTCTAGGCAGTGGTTCTCAACCTTCCTAATGCCGCGACCCTTTAATACAGTTCCTCATGTTGTGGTGACCCCCCAACCATAAAATTATTTTCGTTGCTACTTTATAACTGTAATTTTGCTACTGTTATGAATTGTAATGTAAATATCTGTGTTTTCCGATGGTCTTAGGCTCTACAGCAGCGGTTCTCAACCTGTGGGTCGAACTGCTAGCAGGGTTGCCTAAGACCATCGGAAAACACAGATATTTACATTACAATTCATAACAGTAGCAAAATTACAGTTATAAAGTAGCAACGAAAATAATTTTATGGTTGGGGGGTCACCACAACATGAGGAACTGTATTAAAAGGTCGAGGCATTAGGAAGGTTGAGAACCACTGCTCTAGAGGTTTCCTTCTTTATAGTTTTGTTAAACTACTTGAATCTTTATTGTTGAAATGTGGGGAGCTGGCACGGCCCAGGCATACTCAGCCCCAGGGCGCCTTATGTGCCGAGTGGGGGCGATGAAGGATTAGAAAAGACAGACAAGAGAAGGAAAGCTGGGACTCGGTGGGACGCTGCTTCTCTGATGGGGACCGAGCAGCGCCAACGCCCACAGCTGTGTCTTTATTTTAAAGCAGATGCCACGAGGAAAAGTATGGGCGTTGTCAAGATGTTTATAACATTCCCTTGGGTTTCAGTCCCACTCAATTACATGCACCTGATCAAGCTTTGTTTACTTGCAGCCTAAATCACTTAGGCACGTGGGGCTACGCGTTCGGACCATAGGTTCAAGCTTACAACTATAGCTGTTGGCTATCATTGTGCTGGGAGGGCTCTACCCTCCAAGCTGGGACTTGCACGTGGCTATGAGAGGACTATGCCCTATCATCGGTCCAAGGCTTGAACCTGTCCAAACACTGTAGCAGCGCCCCACATTGAAAGTATTACATAGGTCCCCCTTTTTCCCTCCATTGACCCCTTCTGGCCTGCCTCCATACCCCCCGCAGGCCTTCACCACCCTATTGTCTGTGTCCATGGGTTATGCATATATGCATACAAGGTCTTTAGTTGATCTCTTCCCACCCACCCTCCCCCACCTTCCCTCTGAGATTCCACAGTCTGTCCCATGCTTCTGTGTCTCTGGATCTATTTTGTTCATCAGTTTGTTTTGTCCATTGGAATCCACAAATGAGTGAGAGCATGTGATACTTGTCTTTCTCTGACTGGCTTAGAGGTTTTCTTCTTGAAAGAAGTGGCCATTGACAGGGTATTGTTCGTCAGACTAGCAAGCCTGTGAGGCAATTTCATATTCTCGGGAGTGGTGCCTGGCAATATTTATCCGTCTTCCATTACCCCCCCCCCCAATTTCTAATATAAAATGACATGTTCATGCCTACTTGACAAAGTTATTTGGTAAAAAGAAGAATAGTAGCCGTCTTTTTTCATTTTTTGTGCTTAAGGTTAAAACAAAGTAGCTGACATACACTTTCCCACCATTAGCATCAGGAATCTTTCCTTTATGACACAGCTTTAAAATAAACAGAGGGTTTTTTAGACGAAAAATCTTAAATTGGTGGTAACCACTAGAATTATATTTGAAAAAATATTCTATATTATTTGAATAAAAATTAAAGGAAAGCATGCCAGGTTTTTTTTTTTGATAGATTAATTGGAATGTATTAAAACTCACTGAATTATTATGCAATTTATAAGCATTCGGGAACTTTAATTTTTGAAGCTAGTGGTTCACATGATCGTACAAAATCTCATAAAAACGGATTCCTCCCCCCACCCCCGCCCCTTCCCACTTAGGCACAGAGGTAGTTAAATGCTGGTGATTCTGTCTCCGTCCAGCGGAGGGCAGTAGTGCACATCTTTCGAAGCAAGATTCCCATTTCGGGTTGGACCCGCGTCAGCCTTGAGAAACCGCACACCACCAACCGCATCTCTAGTGTCAGGCTTCCTCTGGTCACAGTCCTTGGCAGGGTCAGCAGGGCCACAACGAGGTGATTTCAGGGTGCCAGATGGCAGAGTGGAAGCCTCCTCTTCCCAGTTCTGTAGACTCTCCCCCCCGCCCCCCGACAGCCACCTCCAGCCCTGGCGTGTGAGACACAGGAAAAATGTGCGAGTCTGGGACAGAGCCCCATTGCTCGGCTGCTTGAGTTCACCTTTGCAAAAAACTTCAGGGAATGTGGTTAAAATACAACGCATTTCCTTCCCAAGATTTCTCCCCAAAATGCAGAAAACAGGAGGAACTGCCATCTAAGAGGCGATGGGTGGCTTTGGTCCTACGGATCCTCTAATCCGAAAGCTGCCTCTCCATCCTACCCAGCCTAACACAGTATTTGGACAAACTGGGAACGGGACCCACCAGAATTCCCTGGAGACTGACCAGCAGAGGCGCCTGTGTTCCTAAACTTTCTGTTGAAATGGAGTACGTTGGGCAGCAATCCATCTAATATCATTTTTATTAGTCAATTTAAAGAAAATGTTAAAACGAAAACTTCTCCAAGGTCCTTAACGAGGTGACAGATGCTTCAGGATGACTTATTCTGACCTTGTGCATTACTTGAGTCTGTAGAAGCCCTGAAAACACCACAGAAAGGGACAGAATAGAAAGCTGTCCTGAACAAATTTTTAAAAATAAATTAATTTAAATAAATAAGTAAAATAGAATAAATAACAATAACGCTGCCGTGAAGGTGTAGTCCAGTAGTCGGCAAACTCATTAGTTAACAGAGCCAAATAGCAACAGTACAACAATTGAAATTTCTTTTGAGAGCCAAATTTTTTAAACTTAAACTTCTTCTAACGCCACTTCTTCAAAATAGACTCGCCCAGGCTGTGGTATTTTGTGGAAGAGCCACACTCAAGGGGCCAAAGAGCCGCATGTGGCTTGCGAGCCGCAGTTTGCCGACCACGGGTGTAGTCAGTCTTAGAATCTTGGCCATGCTTTTCACTAGAACAGGGTGAAGTGCCCGGGCTGTTCTTATTTCCGTCAATCCTGTGCTATACGCACAGTTTCAGCAATAATCGCACAACAGACACCAGGGTTCCGCCTTCCCCTTTAAGCAATAGAATGTTACCAGTACCTTCGGCGCCCTCCCTTGCTTCCTTCCATTTGCTTCTGTCTCTCTCAGAGGTAACCGCTCTCCTAAACTGGAACCATTTCTGAGCTTTTCATCTTAGGATGATTCCTGGTCTCTTCTGTCCCCTGGGTCCAGTTGTCTACCCCTGTTCTAAAATCACCGGTGTACTAGTAATTGCTGAAGCTTTATAGTAAACTAGAGGCCCGGTGCACGAATTTCGTGCACAGGGGAATGTGTCCCTCATCCCAGCCTGCACCCTCTCCAATCTGGGACCCCTCGTGGGATGTCCGACTGCCCATTTAAACGGGCAGTCAGACATCCCTCTCACAATCCAGGACTTCTGGCTCCCAACTGCTCACCTGCCTGCCTTCCTGATTGCCCCTAACCGCTTCTGCCTGCCAGCCTGATCACCCCCTAACCCAGGGGTGGGCAAACTTTTTGACTCGAGGGCCACAATGGGTTCTTAAACTGGACCGGAGGGCCTGAACAAAAGCATGGATGGAGTGTTTGTGTGAACTAATATAAATTCAAAGTAAAGGAGCGGAGGGGAGAGCAAGAGAACCCTCCGCTCTTTCGGCTCTGCGGGCCGGATAGAACAGCTGAACGGGCCGGATCCGGCCCGCAGGCCGTAGTTTGCCCACGGCTGCCCTAACCACTCCCCTCCCAGCTTGATTGATGCCTAACCGCTCCCCTGCCAGCCTGTTTTCCCCTAACTGCCCTCCCCTGCAGGCCTAGTCACTCCTAACTGCCCTCCCCTGCAGGCCTGGTCACCCCTAACTGCCCTCCCCTGCAGGCCTTGTCCCCCCATAACTGCTCTCCCCTGCAGGCCTGGGTCTCTCCCAACTGACTTTCCCTGCAGGCCTGGTCGCCCCCAACTGCCCTCCCTTGCAGGCCTGGTCCCTCCCAACTGCCCTCCCCTGCTGGCCATCTTGTGGTGGCCATCTTGTGTCCACATGGGGGCAGGATCTTTGACCACATGGGGGCAGCCATCTTGTGTGTTGGAGTGATGATCAATCTGCATATTGCTCTTTTATTAGATAGGATAGAGGCCTGGTGCACGGGTGGGGGCCAGCTGGTTTGCCCTGAAGGGTGTCCCGGATCAGGGTGGGGGTTCCCTTGGGGCATGGGGGGGGGCCTGGGCGAGGGGCCTGTGGTGGTTTGCAGGCCAGCCACGCTCCCCGGTGACCCAAGTGGAGGCCCTGGTATCTGGGGTTTATTTACCTTCTACAATTGAAACTTTGTAGCCTGGAGCAGAGCCAAGCCTTCTGCTTGCTCCGTGGTGGCAGCAATTTTTGGGGGGGATTTATGTATCTTCTATAATTGAAACTTTGTAGCCTTAAGCGGAGGCCTGGGCTGGCCATGGTGTGCAGAAAGCTTGGCTTCCTTCATCGCCGGGGGACAACCCTAGCCTCCTGCTCTTTCTAGCTCCGTGGCTGCCGCCATTTCTGTTTGGGTTTATGTATCTTCTATCATTGAAACTTTGTAGCCTTGAGTGGAGGCCTAGGCCGGCAAGGGCAGGCGGAAAGCTTGGCTTCCTCCATTGCCGGGGAAACCCAAGCCTCCCTCCTGCTCTCTGTGGCCGTAGCCATCTTGGTTGGGTTTATTTGCATATTCACTCCTGATTGGCTTGTGGGCGTGGCTTGTGGGTGTGGCTTGTGGGTGTAGCAGAGTGATGGTTAATTTGCATATTGCTCTTTTATTAGATAGGATCTTCATTTGCAGTGGGTCAAGCAGGATTCCAACCCCTGTTCTTCTTTCTCAGGAGTGTCTTGTCTATTCTTGTTCCTAAATAAATTGATCATTTTTTGTTTGTTTTTTGTTAATCCTCACCTGAGGATTTCTTTTCCCATGCTTTTTTGGAGAGAGAGGAAAGGCGGGAGGGAGGAGGAGAGAGACAGAGGAGAGATAGAGAAACATCGATGTGAGAGACACATCCATGGATTGCCTCCTGCACCTGCCCCGACGTGCAACCCAAGTTGCAGGTTCAATCCCCAGAAAAGGTGGGGATTGAATCTGCAACCCAAGTATGTGCCCTTGACCAGGAGTCAAACCCATTACCCTTCTGTGTGCAGGCCGATGCTCTGTCCACTGAGCCACACCAGCCAGGGCAGATTAATCTTAATATTCACATAGGATTCTAAGTCAAGTGTCTCAGTATGGCCCCTCAGTCTGACAAGCTGGTTTGAATTGTGGCTGTCAGTTACCACCTATGCTGGTTACTTAACCTCTCTGAGGGTCAGCTTCCTCAACTGTGGCATACAGTTAATAGTATCTATTTCATACGATGACAGTGTGATAATATAGGTGTCTGGGAAGTGTCACTATTGACTTTGAATAGCAGGAAGTTTTGCAGCCACACTGACCCCTGCTGCAATCCTGGCTGTCTCTCGCCAAATGTGTCACCTCGGGCCAGTTTATTTTTCCAGACCTCTGTGTCTACTTTTGCAAAATGGGGATGATATTAGGGTTGGCAAAATTAAATGAGAAAACCGAGGGAAATTGCTTTACATGTGGTCTAGTGCATGGTTAAGTGCTTAACAATTTCATTTCAGAGTTTTAACTAGATATAATTTTAAGAGTGAATTGCACCTTAACACTAAAAACTCTCTCCACCCTCACTCCGGAGTATCTACAGAAACACTTGCCTAGGAGTCACTGGCAGGGAAGTTTGCAAAACCACCTCTTGTGTCTTTGCAGCTTTTCTTTGCTTTCATCTTTCTGAGGTGCTGCGACCTCGGGAGAGAAACTGTTCCTGACGTGGGCCGCACTCTCCCCCCTCGACCCTTTCTCTGGTGCCAGAGCCTGCTTTGCTGGCTTAGGGCTGACGATGCAAAGCTGTTTCTTAACTTGTTTTCCAGAATCAGAGGAAAGTTTAACATAACAACATTTTATAGCTCCTGCCTAGTAACATATATTACTTAAAAAAAATAAAAATACCTTTCCCTTATCATGCATTACTCTTTTACATGTACAATTTTCCTGACGTATTGGAGTAATATTCCACAGTTTGCTATGACTTGGAGGTTTATGGCCCTTCTGTGGCAGATCAGACTAAACATAATTCATTCATAGCTACTTCGTGCTCAGGGAAATAAACCCCCAAACTTAAATAACTATGGTGTGACCTCTGTTAAATATTATTTATGGTTCTAGAACGGCTATTATGTAGATACCAAGATGTGCCAAATGTTATGAACCAAACACCAGTCGGCAAATGGGACAACGAGCATTTCCATTTATTTATTTATTTATTTGCTTTCCTTTCTCTGCAAGTGTTATTTTGATTTGAATGGATTCTGGGGTAGTTATCTGGCCGAGAGAAGCGGTGTTCATTTACATTTTATTAAACAGCACTGCAGAAAGTAAAAAGGAGCGCCACAAGAGTGTAAACATTCCATTAACTCCCTGCAGTTTAATAGGAAAGACATTGATTACCTTTGGGTATTAAGTAACTGTCCCCATTATTAATGGATTCATGTAACCCAACTGCTGTTAATTTCTGCACATTAGTTTATGGAGGAAAACCTGGTTACACATTGAAGAACTTTGCCACGGGAACTTTAAGCTTAGCACTTCCACGCTGTTAAGAATATTTGTGCCTCCCCAGCCGTC
This sequence comes from Plecotus auritus, assembly GCF_963455305.1. Taxonomy (NCBI): domain Eukaryota; kingdom Metazoa; phylum Chordata; class Mammalia; order Chiroptera; family Vespertilionidae; genus Plecotus; species Plecotus auritus. The sequence continues at coordinate 37,055,139 of NC_137770.1, read as the reverse complement.
CTTCCCAGAAGATTTTGAAATGTTTAGGGTGTCATTTCCATGTCTTGTTTGTTTTCTCAGTTATCTCCTATGCACCCAACTATACTGTAAGAAATAATATGTTGAGTGGTAGGAAAGTAATGGAATCGTTGGTTTCCTAATAATCATTCAACAAATGTTTGAGAGCCCACCATGGGCTGGTCACTCAACTTGGCACTGGCAATGATGAAGATGAATGAGAAAAAAATCCTTAGCTCTCAAAGACCTAACAGTCTGGATATGGAGCGAGATAAACAATAAGCAGTTTCTAGGCAGCGCAGTAAGAGCTGCGAGAGAGGAATGTGACACCACAGAGGGAGGAGCGGGTTGAGGCCAGGGAGTGGAGGAGGCCAAGAGGGCCTGCAGTGTGCTTCACGGAGGAGGGAGGACACCAGCTCTGAGCATAGCCTGGGGATGGATGGATGGGGAGATTTGGGCGGTCAGGTGGATGAGCAAGACCGGCACGGGCAAAGACATAAGGGGATGTTGGGTTCGGGCCTCTTCAGATCATTCAATATGGCATTGGAGGAAAAGGAGATGAAGATTTAGAACAAGATTAACCATGGAGATCTTGTAGGCTCTTCTAAGAAATGTAGACTTTCTCCTATAGGCTGGGCATAGAATGAGAGATTTTAAGTTGAGGGTAACCTAATGTTTTGGCTAACTCAGTGGTCGGCAAACTGCGGCTCGCGAGCCACAGGCGGCTCTTTGGCCCCTGGAGTGTGGCTCTTCCACAAAACACCACGTGCGGGCACGTACATACAGTGCGATTGAATCTTCGTGGCCCATGCACAGAAGTTGGTTTTCGGCTCTCAAAAGAAATTTCAATCGTTGTACTGTTGATATTTGGCTCTGTTGACTAATGAGTTTGCCAACCACTGGGCTAACTCACTGTAGCTGGGATGTGAAGAATGAACTGAGCCAAATTAGGAGCCTCCTTCAGTTTCCAGATAAGAAAGAGCAAAGCCCTGGGCCAGAGCAGTGACAGAGAGAAACCTGAATTAAACTGCCTTTGGGATATAGAATCACATCCAATCTGGACTTGGATAGAAACAGGAGAGGATTCAAGGAGGCAGGTCAGGTTTTTGGTCTGGGTGATTGAGAGCAACAGAGAGACTGTTCTTGTAAGAATGGGTTTGGGGGCCGAAACCGGTTTGGCTCAGTGGATAGAGCGTCGGCCTGTGGACTGAAGGGTCCCGGGTTCGATTCCGGTCAAGGGCATGTACCTTGGCTGCGAGCATATCCCCAGTGGAGGGTGTGCAGGAGGCAGCTGATCGACGTTTCTCTCTCATCGATGTTTCTAGCTTTCTATCCCTCTCCCTTCCTCTCTGCAAAAATATCAATAAAATATATTTAAAAAAAAAAAAAAAGAATGGGTTTGGGGAGAGGTCAGAGAGTTTCATGCTGATCACATGGAGCTTACTGTGCCTATAGGAAATTTAGGTGTGTTGCAGAGGCTGTTGGAAATATGAGTTTGGAGAAAAGTTAGGATGGAGATACAGATTCTACCATTTTTATGTGCAATGTTCAATAATGTTTTCAGAGATTCATGGAAGAGAGTACATGAGGTAATCTGTCTAAGTAAAATTGGAGAAATATCATAATTCAGATTTTTTTTAGGCAAATTATCTATATACTAGAGGCCCAATGCATGGAATTCGTGCAAGAGTAGGCCTTCATAGCCGCAGCTACCTGAATGCTTCCCTCATAGCCCCAGAGGCTGCAGCCCTGGCTTCGTCCAGGAAGGATTTCCAGTCTAATTAGCTTATTACACTTTTATTATCCTATCTAATAAAGAGTGAATATGTTAATTGACCCTTACACCATCGCAAAGATGGAGGCGCCCACAGCCAATAAGGAGGGAATATGCTAATTTACTGCCATGCCCTCAAAGATGGCGGTGCCCACAACCACAAGATGGTGGCACCCAGTCCCCTTAGCCCCCCTGGGGTGGCAGGTGTGTGGCAAGGCTGGGACCGCCCCCAGGCAGGCCTGGCTGCCCTGTGCACCTGCCTCCAGAGTCCCCCAGCCCCCTCAGCCCCCCAGTTGCCCAGGGCTGGCCTGAAGCACAGGTAACCAGGGCCAGCCAAGGCTTGCGCTGCCGGCAGTGGCAGCAGCAGAGGTGTGATGGGGCGTCACCTTCCCCTGATCACCAGGTCGCCTCCCACCCCTGAGGGCTCCCGGACTGTGAGAGGGGGCAGGCTGGGCTGAGGGACGCCCCCCTCCAGTGCATGAATTTTCATGCACCGGGCCTCTAGTTATAGATATAAAAACCTAAGTGACTGAACAACCAAATGACCGAACGTCCAGTCAACTGGTTGCTATGACACGCACTGACCACCAGGGGGCAGACGCTCAGTGCGGTAGTTGCCCCCTGGTGGTCAGTGCACTCCCACAGCAGGAGCACCGCTCAGCTGACTGGGATGAGCGGGGCCAAGAGGAGCGGGAGCAGCTCCTCCCCAGCCGCCTGCTGCTTCGCACACTACTACATCCCTCAGGGGGTGTTGGATGCCGGTTTCAGCCCGATCCCTGCAGGCCACGCCGAGGGACCCCATTGGTGCACAAATCCATGCACTGGGCTTCTAGTGTTGATATAACACAGGGGTCCTCAAACTACGGCCCGCGGGCCACATGCAGCCCGCCGAGGACATTTATCCAGCCCGCTGGGTGCCGCTGCCTGTCCTGCTTAGTAGCCAACTCGTCCCAGGCCTGCAGTGCCCATAGGAATTTGTTCATAGTTTTTTTTTTTAAACTATAGTCCGGCCCTCCAGCGGTCTGAGGGACAGTGAACTGGCCCCGTTTAAAAAGTTTGAGGACCCCTGAATAACTCTTAATCACTAAAGCCCTGAAGGAGAAAAGTAAAAAGTATCTTACATTCCATCAATTCCTATGAATGGGAAGTGTTGCCTTTTCCACATTGGATTCTACAACAAGAATGGGAAATGTTTTTTACTTATTAAGATCCTAAGAAGAATTAATCAAGTCTTTCACTGAAAATACTCAAATGGTCTGTTGAAATTACTAGCACTGCCACACCCGGAAGTTATGTTCTTGTTTAAAGCACTGTTTACTTCTACAGAATTCTGACCCAAACTGAGGAAAATAGAAAGGAATATGCTTCTACTTCATCAGTCTTGATGACTTTCTAAAAGCTCGTGCGTTTTGATGGGTAAGATTAATGAGACCACATAGTGTTAAGCACCTTGGACTTTCAGAACAAAGGCCTTTTAGAGAACAAAGTATCATTATTAATGACATATCATTTACAGTTTTCATCAGCAATGTAAGGTTTCAGCCACTTTAATGGGAACTTTAGTGCTCAATGTGGAGGGCAAGGCTGTTAGCGAAGGTTCTTGACAGTAATACCTTGGCTTTTAAGGAAAAAGATAAATCATACTCAAATTGATCAAAAAGACAAGCTGAGGGGCTCAGAAGGAGGGGAGCCACCTTCGGCTTACTGTGTTTCTCAAAGGCCTTGTCATCCATGAATCTGCTGGTGAGCTCTGCCCTCTGCTACGGGCTCCCTTCCCTGTCCCCCCGCCCCCCCCCTACACACACCTTCTGAACACCTTGATAACCCAGAAAATGCCTCATGCTCCAAACTTCACCTTTCCCTTTTATTTCCCCTCGCCTATCCTTTCTACACGCCCGAACAGTCTCTGTTGGGTTTCATCGCTGCAGGATATTTTTTGTCCTTTGGTGACCTGCTCATCCACATAATGAAATAAAGAAATTCTGGTGTGGTAGAGGAACAAACACTTTCATCTACCTACAAGGTTCTTTTGGCTGGTCTAATGATCAAATAGACATGTGGCAGATTAGCAAGAGAAAATAACCAAATTTAACACATACATTTATAGGAGAACCCCGCATACCTGAGAGAGTCATAGACTCCACATGCATGAGAGGTTCAGAGAGAGAAAGAGAACAAGGATGTATAAGGCATCCTGAGCTAGAGATGAGGTAAGGTGTCCGTGGCGGGGGGGGGGGGGGGGGGGCAGGGGCAGGGGGGGCGGGAAGAACTTCAAAGAGTCACTGCAGAATGCTAAGAACATGCTTAGTAAATAGAAATTTGCCCTATCCTAAAGATAGGCCAAAAGAGGCCATCTCTGATAATTTCTTATTATGGACAAGGCCCCTATTTCAAGTTCTTCTAGGTAGTTGAGGGGCAGAAGTTTCTTTTGAGTCCGGGCTAAAGCTGTCTTTAGCTCAAAACAATCTGCATACTACAGAGGCACATCTTGGGGTGAGTTGTTCTGAACCCCCATACTGGCTTGCTGCACTGGCCTAATTTACACAGTGATTCTAAGGTGGGACTCACAGCACAGGTACCAAAACAGTGAGGAAATTTCCTTTCCTGAATACACATCGTTAGTTAGGGCAATTATGGGAGATGGCTGTATATGGTAAACGCTGTTAACATTTTTGCAAATTCTTTACACAAGGTGCTGCTCTTATGTAAGAGTTCTTCAGGACCTTAATGTGTTTCAGATTCACTAGGGACTTCTTAATGACACTTTAAAAACTACTTCGTTTTTGTCAGAGGGAAATGAAGAAAAATTATTCTGGGCGGGGGGCGGGGGGAAGTGAAGTGAAAAAAAAAAATTAAAATTTGGTATCTAAAATGAGTCAGCTATGTTTTAGCTACAGAAACAATATCTGGAATGCAAAGAAATGCCCAATAAAAATAAAGAGGGAATTTCTTGTTATGACAGTAACTGATGACTTATATTCTAGGGCATGTAGGAATTGATTATATTGCAGCTCTACCAATAACTCTGAGAATTTAATATTGTTGAGATTACCAATAACAGGAAGGGAACAATAAATTTAAAGTGAGGCAGAGGCCAGCTGGTGTGGCTCAGTGGTTGAGTATTGACCTATGAACCAGGAGGTCATGGTTGGATTCCCAGTCAGGGCACATGCCTGTGCTGTGGGCTTGATCCCCAACAGGGGACATGTAAGAGGCAGCCAATCGATGATTCTCTCTCATCATTGATGTCTCTATCTCTCTCTCCCTCTCTCTTCCTCTCTGAAATCAATATAAATATATCTTTAAAAAATAAAGCGAGGCAGAAAGGGCTGTGGTTATATATTGTCAATTGATATTTGTTACTAAAGGAAATCTCAGATTATTATTCTGGTTTTTAAAAAATATATTTGTGAGAGAAACCAAGATGGCGGCATAGGTAAGCACCTAAACTGCTGCCTCGCACAACAATTTCAAAACTACAATAGACAGAACGGACACCATCCAGAACCACAGGAAAGCTGGCTGAGTGGAAATTCTACAACTAGAAGGAAAGAGAAAAGCTCATAGAAAATTGGAGGTATGGCAAAGGGTCTTTGTGCGCGCAGAGATGAAGGGCGGCTGAGAGCCTGGCTGACTTTCTCTGGCGGAAGGGGGAAGGAAGCCCCTGACTGCACTGAATCCCAGTTCTGACTGCACTGAACCCCAGTCCCGGGCAAAACCCCGTGGACCCAGGCTCATACAGGGGGAGTCTGGACTGTCAGGTAGAGAGAAAGGCACCCGGAGACTTGGAGACCCGGGGGAGCCCTGGGGAAGCCCCGAGTGCGCCAGTGTGCACAAAGGCTGCGGAGGTTGCCACAGGCTTTCCCTAGCAGAAGGGAGTCGGAAACTCCTGACTGCACTGAACCCCAGTTCCAGGCAAGCCCCTGGGGACCCACGCTCTTATGGGGGGGAATCTGGACTCTCAGGCAGAGACTCAGGAGCCGGGGAAGGCAGAGGTCTGGAAGCGTGCGCGTGCCAGTGCGCACAAAGGCTGCGGAGGTTGCCACAGGCTTTCCCTAGTGGAAGGGAGTCAGAAGCTCCTGACTGCACTGGGCCCCAGTTCTGACTGCACTGAACCCCAGTTCCAGGCGAGCCCCTGGGGACCCACGCTCTTGTGGGGGGAATCTGGACTCTCGGGCAGAGACTCGGGAGCCGGGGAAGGCAGAGGTCTGGAGGGGCGCGCGCAAGGGCAAGGCTGACTGGAAGCCAAGACTGTCTGCTCCGCCCTGAGACTCCACCCCATCCAAGCTGAGCACAGAGGCTATTGCAATTTCGCAAGTCTAATCCTATAAGGCTGTCTCCAGCACCGAACTTCTCCCAGCGTAGACACAGCTGATCCTTACAGCCAACTAGCCTGGAGATCAATTCCTCCCAGTGATACCAACAACAATGAAGACTTAATTACAACAAGGCTGTACACACAGTCCACAAAGGGGTGCACCAAGAGTGTCCACCTCAGGTTAACTGGGGAGGCCGACCCACTGGGCCATATAGGAAACCTAGCACACAAATATACCCTACCAACTCAGGGAAGCAGTGAAAATGCGGCGTCAAAGAAACAGATCACAAACGAAAGAAATGGAGGAAAACAAACGACTGGATATAGAATTCAAAACCACGGTTATAAGGCTTTTTAAGAATATCCTAGAAAAGGCCGATAAATATAATGAGACCCTCGAAGATATGAAAAAGGACCAACTAGAAATGAAACATACACTGACTGAAATAAAAAATATTATACAGAGACCCAACAACAGACTAGAGGAACACAAGAATCAAGTCAAAGAATTGAAATACAAAGAAGCAAAAAACATTCAACCGAAAAAGCAAAAAGCAAAAAGAATCCAAAAAGTTGAAGATAATGTAAGAAGCCTCTGGGACAACTTCAAGCGTACCAACATCAGAATTATGGGGGTGCCAGAAGAAGAGAGAGAGCAAGATACTGAAAACCTATTTGAAGAAATAATGACAGAAAACTTCCCCCACCTGGTGAAAGAAATAGACTTACAAGTCCAGGAAGCACACAGAACCCCAAACAAAAGGAATCCAAAGAGGACCACACCAAGACACATCATAATTAAAATGCCAAGAGCAAAAGACAAAGAGAGAATATTAAAAGCAGCAAGAGAAAAACAGTTAGTTACCTACAAGGGAGCACCCATACGATTGTCAGCTGATTTCTCAACAGAAACTATGCAGGCCAGACAGGAGTGGCAAGAAATTTTCAAAGTGATGAATAGCAAGAACCTACAACCAAGGTTACTCTACCCAGCAAAGCTATCATTCAGAATTGATGGGCAGATAAAGAGCTTCACAGATAAGAAAAAGCTAAAGGAGTTCATCACCACCAAACCAGTATTATATGAAATGCTGAAAGGTATTCTTAAAGAAGAGGAAGAAGAAAAAAGCAAAGATAAAAATTATGAACAACAAATACATATCTATCAACAAGTGAACCTAAAAATCAAGTGAATTAAAAACCTGAGGAACAGAATAATCTGGTGAATATAATAGAATCAGGGGCATAGAAAGGGAGTGGACTGCTAATTTTCAGGGGTAAAGGGGTATGGGGGGGTTCAGGAAGAGACTGGACAAAAATCATACACCTATGGATGAGGACAGTGGCGGGGAGGTAAGGGCAGAAGGTGGGGTGGGAACCGGGTGGAGGGGAGCTATGGGGGGGAAATAGGAGAAACAATTGTAATAATCTGAATAAAGATTTATTTAAAAAAATAATAAAAAAATAAAAAATATATATATTTGTATTGATGTCAGAAAGGAAGGGAGAGGGAGAGAGAGAGAGAGAGAGAGAGACGTCAATGATGAGAGAGAATCATCAATTGGCTGGGGACAGAGCCTTCAACCAGGGAGCCCAAGAATCAAACCGTGACCTCCTGGTTGATAGGGCAACTCAACCATTGGGCAGCACTGGCCAGGCTGTCTCTGATTTTTAACAATTGCACAGTCAGTAAATTGTTGTTTTAGTTGATTTGATTCTGGAGATACACAGAAAATCTTTGTTATATTACTGTTTTGGGAGTTCCCACTGGCCACTTAGTTTCCCTTTTGCGTTCTATTTTATCAGGATAGGTCAAAGCACATTTCCAGTCTAATTATTGGGTTCACTGTCTTCTCTCTCATCCCAGAAGACCGATTAAGCTAGGACACATTTACTGGGCAACAGGAGTATTCAAGCCTGGCTAGAATTCTGAGATAGCAAACAAAATGCTACCGCACAGGAAAACGTTTCACATTTTTGTTTTTAAGGTTTGAGGTTTTGTAGTACAAAATACCTAACAAATAATTATAATTCAGAACTTGAGTAAAGTGCAGAAATGAGTAAGACTGCTATAGTCACATTCATTACTTTTAATACTAAATACATATTTTTAAATTGACCACATTTTACCAAATTCAAACAATAGTTGAAGATCATTTAATTCATACTACATGTTGATGTTGAAATAAGTTCAAATTGTTTTAAGTAGCTAGCACTGAAAGATTGAGTTCACTTTGAGCCATATTCTCAAAGATGATTTTCTTGCTTCAATATTAAGTCTGCTAATAATAAATGAGCAAAGGATCATGTGCCTTTAAGATCATAGTTCAAAAGCATTAAGCAAACACGATAACAAAGGTAAAACAAACATAACCTTTATTCTCTTTCAAAAACCCAGAGAATAGGGCCTGACTCACTGATTTAATCAGATACCTTACATTTTGTAGTCTCACTTAAAATTTTATAGCAATAGACTGACTATTGTACAACTGATAGCAAAATACATTATTGCTCTCAACTACATAGTAAAAAAATGGAATAAATTCTCTTATCCAACATAAAGAAGGGCTAAACTAGTGAGCTGCTGGATTAAACATTCGTAATAAATAAAAATTACTCTATATAATGATCATATTTTCATAGCCTAAAATCACAGTGTGCAATCTGACATACACTTGTGTCACCTTCAGGAATTGGGAAACCAACACACTGGAATGGCTAATATATATATATATATATTTTTATGCAAGTAGTGGAACAGAATCTCTGAAATCACATTCCTGAAGATCTGACCAGATGTCATGAATGTGCATGCTATCCACCCATCATTATTTTTTAAAGAACTAGAGTAAAATAAAATTAATGTAAACTACTCAATACAATTCAGTATTTCTTTGACTACTAGAAGAAAAATCTTCCAAGGCCTTGCATTGCTTTACAGGCCTGAGCAAAACCAGTAGTAACTGGGAAGGAGCTGTAAGAGAGAGCAGGCATTGGAGGGCTCTGTCTGACAGAAAACCACATTACCACTTTCAGCCCGCAAACTGGTTAACATGGTATCACTAAGGTGTTTTTTTTCTTAAGTTCCTTAGCCATAAAAAAAGTGTTTTAAAAATTCTTTTGCTTCTTAGAATAACTTTGTATATATTAGGATATTTTTAGAATAGTAAGAATTTAACCTCTCAAATGTTCAAATAATTCTTATGATTCTACTTTCCATATCAGAATAGAGTCCTTAGCATTCATTTAAACATAATTACTAGGAACAAACCAGCTCCATTTAAGAACATAAATTAAAAAGTTTTTTTTTTTTCCTTAGACCTAAGGGAAAAGGTAGGAACTTAGCCCTTTCTCTTTAAGCGTAAGAAATAATTTAATGACACAGAGGACTGAGTCGGAACTCAGGAGGCACAGATAAGGCTCAGTAAAATCACTTTCCCTCTAAGATCCCTTCCAGCTACCTGATTCTAGGGTTAAAACGTTCCCTTCCATGTTCAAGGAGGAGTGCTAGACCAAACCTACAACACCTGTTGCCACTGGCCCTGGGAATAAATGACTACCTGAAAAGTGGGACCCAGGGATGGCTTCAGGCCCAGCCCCAGGCACAGGAGGAAATCGGGGTAACAATCAGGATTCTACTTGTTTCCTGATTCAGGAGGAATCTCCAGAGAGGCTCGATAACACGCAGCTCCAAGGGTCTCAAGGGCCTCACCACGGCCTCATTGTATTAGAATCTCTGGGGATGGTGCCTCCCAATCTACCCACATTTTAAACGCGCACGGTCTCACCCGCATCTTCATACCTCCACAGGTGTTTTGTGGGCTTCACTCTCTACCCCGACCCCCGCTTTTAAAAACAGAATGAAACCACTGTAGGAGTGGTAAAGGCTCCGGAATCAGAGTCAGGAGCCAAAGAGGAGCTGCCTGACCTTGAATGAGTTATTTAACACCTCCAGGTCTCCGTCTCTTCATTAAGTAGATGAAAAGGAGTCTCTACCGTCCCTTTCGTTCTCAAATGCTACGGAACTTAAAACCTAACGCGTCAACTCGGTAAATTGTGAAGGAGCTGGAGAGATCTTCTAAGGTTGTCATATTCTACAGCCCAAACATCCCAACAAGTCTGGTAGCCCCCAATTGGGTGCAATTACTCTCTCTGGTCCCCTCATCCACCCAGGAGGAAAAGTGAGGCTAGGCTGGAACTGGGTGAGGGGTGAGGGGTGAGGGGCGAAGGGGAGAAGCTTGCAAGAGAGTTTTGGCAAGAAGCAGGACGGATGCTTTGAAAGCAGGTATCACTCCTGGTCCTCAGCCTCGTCGTTCTGGTCCTGGTAGCGAATGTAGACGACCAGCATGACAAAGCCCGTGAGGATGCAGAGGGACCCCACGACCAGGTAGGCGATGCCCAAGAAGGGGTTCTTGCCACCCATCCAGGAGATGCTGCTTAAGATGATGCGCTTGTGGCCGCCGAAGGCGCGCACCGGGTAGTTGTAGGTGATGTTGACGCGGTAGTTGCCGCGCGGCAGGCCGGCGGAGTAGTTGCCCTGGCGGATGCGCGCGTACAGCTTGCGGAACCAGGGCAGCGCCGCCGTGCGCATCCACACCACGAAGTCCTGGTTGATGAAGCCGGTGTTGTTGGGGTCGGGACTGAGCTGGTAGACCGGCACGGGCCAGTTGGGCGGGCGCGTGGTGCCCTTGAAAGCCAGCGCCAGGCTGCCGTTCACCAAGGGCGGGTTGTGGAACTTGACGTGGTAGTCGGTCCACCAGGCGATGCCAGTGCGGTCGAGCGGCACCTCGACGTAGGGCCCGCCAGGCAGGCGCTGGTGCCACAGCGAGAAGGTGTCATTGAAGAGGCTGTTGGCGATGGCGCCGCAGGGCGCGATGGGCACGCCGCTGGCGTTGCGCTGGTAGGGGGCGCACTCGTTGACCGGGTGGCGCAGGGCGCTCTGCAGCCCGCTCAGCTGCGCGTCGTCGCGGGACACGCCGTAGCGCCGGTTGTTCTGGTAGAAGTTGGTGAGCTCGTAGTAAAGGTACACGGGGCCTTGGAAGAGCTCGGGCAGCGAGAAGTTCCAGACGCACCGGCAGCTGGGCGGCGGCGCGCGGTCCTGGTCGGCCACGCCGCACAGCGAGCAGTCGCCGGTGCCCGGGTTGCCCGTGTAGTCGTACCCGAGCTCCTTGATGCCGTTAGACGAGTAGTAGAGGCCCAGGCCCAGGCCGATGAAGGCCAGGCCCGCGCAGAAGAAGAGCGGCAGCGTGATGCTGGCCGACAGCAGCGGCTGCCAGGCGGGGAGGCGCTGCTGCGTGAACGCGGTGTTGTCGGGCTGGTGGGCGCCCCGCACCGTGGCGCTCCAGGTCATGGCGGCCCTGCCGGCAGGGACGCACGGGCGGACGGAGGGTGGCTCAGGTGGGGCCAGCCGGTCGCCTCTGCCTCCGCGCTGGGCGATCCCGGAGGCTACTCCCAGGTCAGTTTTCCGCGGGCGCAGGTGAGTTTTGGCCCTGTCCCGCCTCTGGCCCTCGCACAGGTGAGTCTAAGTTCCAGGTTCTGGGTGCATCGACCAGACCCCACAGTTTCGCTTCAGCCCAGGTGGCCCGGGCCGGCTCCGCCCCTGTTGGTAATCGGGAGCTGCTCCCGCTTCCGGAGGCGACGGGGCGGGCGTTCCCTTCCTCACCTGGCGGGCCAAGGCTCGCGTTTCCTCTGGGTCCGGTGGGTCCGGACGCCAGCTCCTCCTCCTCGAGGTGAGTGGCGGCCCCAGGCTGCCTCTGAGTGGCTCACACCTTGCTCAGGTACCACCTTCCTCCTGCCTTCCCAGGGACTAGAGTGCCTGGGCCAGTCTTTCCCAAAATTACAGGAGCTGCAGCCGTCAGCACAAGAGGGGATTGTCCTGCGGGTCCTGGAGACTTGACGATTTCAGGTTATTAATCCTATTTTATCCGGGGGGGAGGCGGGGGCGAGGGGGGGGAGGGGGCGGCGGCGAAGTAACTCTAGATCCTCGGTTTCAGTCAACTTTCAGCCACTAATTGTAATGCCCAGGGGATTACACTATGGTAAATCTGTTTTGAATTCAATGACTGCATTCATATTCTAGCATATTTTTTAAGGGAAAATGATTTTCTGGCAGGTGCCCCAACCTGACTGTATAACTAAGAAAAGTGGAAAGTTCTCTAAAACTAAAATGGCTTTAAAAAGAAAATCAGGCCTGCCTGGCTGGTGTGACTCAGTGGCTGAGCATTGACCTATGAACCAGGTCACTGTTCCATTCAGTCAGGGCATATTCCTGGGTTTCAGACTTGATCCTCAGTGTGGGGTGTGCAGGAGGCAGCTTATCCATGATTCTCTCTCATCATTGAATTTTCTATCTCTCCCTCTCCCTTCATCTCTGGAATCAATAATATATATATATTTTTAAAAGATTTTTAAAAATCAGGCCTGGCCAGGTGGATGGTTGGAGCATCATCCTATACACCAAGAAGGTTGTTGTTGGATTCCAGGTCAGGGCACATACCTAAGTTGAGGGTTCAATCCCTCATGGAGTACGGGAGGCAACCGATTGATGCTTCAATCTCACATTGATGTTTTTTTCTCTCTCCCTCCCTTCCTCTCTGTCTAATCTATTTCTTTTCAGATTATTGGTCTGATTACTTGCAGAAGGCCTGATCCAAATTCCCAAAAGGCCTAGCTGCTGTCCACAGTAAGGACTTGGAGTGTTTGGCCTAAGGAACTGAATCTGAACTACAAGGATTTATAGGGCTTATTATAAAGTGAGGCCAAATTAGCTCTGAACATTGCTTGGGATTCTGGCTTTTATATGTAGGTTGGTACAATATACACAGGGGGTGTCAGGCCATTTCAACTTTGTGCTAAATCCTCCCTAGGTGTTGAGGTCTTCCTGCCTCCCCTGCAGTTCATAAAATGCAAACAAATTAAATATTTTCTATATTATACGTCTGCACTCAGAATAATATATTGCACTCAGTGGTCATTCAAAACCCCTCGAAATATGAAAAGTTAAAATACATGCTAAATTAAACAGCAGGATTTTATTTTATTTTTATTTTTTTTCTAGCATCTGCCAAGTGTCTAAACAATGTGGAAGAGACAGAAGAGAATGAGACTAAAAAGGACCCTTGACCTCAAGGCCTTTGCAGTCCAATAAGGGACATATTACTTAGGAGTAAGAAATAATCAAAATAGTCAATAGATACCATGTAATCAAGTACCGAATTGTACTTCAAGAATGGTACAAAAACTAAAAAGTAATACTATTTCAGTAATGAAAATTTCATTCCATTTCATTGAATGGAATGAATACAGTTTGGAAGCTTTAACGGTTAAGAGACTCCTGGGGGAGACCTAGAGGATTTGAATTCCACTTCCCTCACTTCTAATCACACCCCAAGAGAGGAAAATGCCAACACTGACCACAGGTTTCTACAGTGTGATCTAGTCTCCATTGCACTGTTTTGTTTTGTTTTTCAGTAAGAGAAAAGAATAAACAGTTTTCTGTATCGTTGTGGTTGAGTTCCAGCCACCTCAAATCATTGAAGCATTCGTCGGCTTGACATGGAGTCTACAAAACTAGTGTCTAGGAGGGAATTCCGGTCTCAAAACTTCATCTAGTAGATCTTACCTCTAATAGCTGCCATACCACCACTCCCTGCAAAGTGCAAGCTTCCCTCCTGAGCAGAGAGCCTGCCCAGCTCTCTCCTCCCTGGTGGCCTGAAGTTTATTCATCCTGCTGAGTAAGGTAACACCAGAGGGCCCCAAAAGCCAAACCAGTCTATTTCAAGACAGGGAATGGTCAACAGGTGAAACACAGCTGCGGGTTCAAGTGAGATAAGAAATGAAAGGGGCATTGGGTTTGACTTCTGTGGGAACAGTATGGTGGAGGGTTGGGAGGAGCCATTCTGTATCAGGTGAGGGAGAGGGAAGTGGAGACAGCCAAGGTAGGATGCCTGTTTTTTAAAATGTGTGGGAGGGGTGAGGAGAGGCAAATGGTAATTATTTAGAAGAGTATGCATCTTAGAGGAAAAGCTTCCTTGTAGATGGTAGACAAGTTATTCTGAGGCACAGCTGAAGACAGGGGTGACACGCTCATGGATTACAAAGGCTAGAGCAGGCAGGGGGTGCTGGGTCCCGGTGAGGAAAGGTCACCTCACCTCTGAAGTTGGAGGTCAGGGAGTAAGGATGGATGCAGAGTGCACTGGGCTTTGGGTTTGGCTCGAGGAAAGAAAGTTTTCATTTAAGAATTCCTTCCTGTGCAGGAAAAGGCATTGGGGGGTGGGGGGGTGGCGGGAGGCAAGGCAAGTGTGAGATATAGGGAAGACTGCAAGGAGGGAGAGAGGGAACTGGCCAGGTACACATGAAGGTGGCTTTGTCTAGGCTGTGAGATGGCAAATGACTGGCTGTGTCCAGCAGAGGGGGGTTTTCAGGGCAGGTGAATTGGAAAGGTAAATGTTCAAAATATTTTGGTTCTTGTGGAGGGGGTGGCTAAAATGATAGGCCTTAGCTGAATGACAAAGAAAATAAAACCTAGCTGGTGGATCAGAAGAAAACACAGGGACCGGTAGACTGGCAGTCCTAATAATGGTCAAGAGCAAGTGGGAGGAAAAAAGTGCCTGGATGAGATGGGGTGTTAAAGATTTTGGAGGTGGAGCAGTGCCAAGATATGCCATGTACTAGTGTACGTCATAGTTCCTCTACTAGCTCCCAAGTCCCGAGAAGTCAAGGACTGATTGATATACATCATTGTATCCCTCCAAGTTCAACTTAGGGATACCTTGTGTCTTTCATTTGATTATACGTGTTATCTTGATGCATTTAAGGTCACTTAGATCATTTAAACTCCTCGGTACCAATAAAGAAAGGGGTTCATTCTAAACAACTCCTTATTGCATCTCTTAATATAAAGAGAACTCAAAGTGAAAGAAAAAGACTTTCCCAACCTAAATGTTTCTAAAATGACTTCATTTTTAAAATTTTATCTTCTGGATTTTATGTAAATATTTAATTTTTAATTGGTTATACTTGTGATAAAAATACAATTATTCTATTTGTTAAATTACCTCCTTTTAGAATTAGATGAAGAATAAAATAAATATTTTCCGTGTTTCTTTGTGGTTTCATAATTTTTTATGGTTCCAAAACTCACGCATCTACCATATTTACTCTCCTGTTGTTGGGCATGTAGATTATTTCCAGTTTTTCAGTATTCCAAAGACTATTTTAGTGGACATCTTTTTGCATGTCACCTTTTATTTTTATTTTTTAATTTAATAAATCTTTATTGTTCAGATTATTACAATTGTTCCTCTTGCCCTGACCAGTTTGGCTCAGTGGATACAGTGTCGGCCTGCGGACTGAAGGGTCGCAGGTTCGATTCCGGTCAAGGGCATGTACCTTGGCTGCGGGCACATTCGCAGTGGGAGGTGTGCAGGAGGCAGCTGATCGATGTTTCTCTCTCATCGATGTTTCTAACTCTCTATCCCTCTCTCTTCCTCTCTGTAAAAAAATCAATAAAATATATATTTTTAAAAAAATTGTTCCTATTTTTTCCCCTATAGCTCCCCTCCACTCGGTTCCCACCCCTTACGCCCTTACGCCCACCCCCAACTGTCCTCATCCATAGGTGTATGATTTTTGTCCAGTCTCTTCCCGCACCCCCTACACCACTTTCCCCCTGAGAATTGTCAGTCCACTCCCTTTCTATGCCCCTGATTCTATTATATTCACCAGTTTATTCTGTTCATCAGATTTTTTTATTCACTTGATTTTTAGATTCACTTGTTGATAGATATGTATTTGTTGTTCATAATTTTTATCTTTACCTTTTTCTTCTCCCTCTTCTTAAAGAATACCTTTCAGCATTTCATATAATACTGGTTTGGTGGTGATGAACTCCTTTAGCTTTTTCTTATCTGTGTAGCTCTTTATCTGCCCATCAATTCTGAATGATAGCTTTGCTGGGTAGAGTAATCTTGGTTGTAGGTTCTTGCTAGTCATCACTTTGACTATTTCTTGCCACTCCCATCTGGCCTGCATAGTTTCTGTTGAGAAATCAGCTGACAGTCGTATGGGTGCTCCCTTGTAGGTAACTAACTGTTTTTCTCTTGCTGCTTTTAATATTCTCTCTTTGTCTTTTGCTCTTGGCATTTTAATTATGATGTGTCTTGGTGTGGTCCTCTTTGGATTTTTTTTGTGTGGGGTTCTGTGCACTTCCTGGACTTGTAAGTCTATTTCTTTCCCCAGGTGGGGGAAGTTTTCTGTCATTATTTCTTCAAATAGGTTTTCAGTATCTTGCCCTCTCTCTTCTTCTGGCACCCCCATAATTAGGATGTTGGTATGCTTGACGTTGTCCCAGAGGATCCTTACACTATCTTCATATTTTTGGATTCTTTTTTCTTTTTGCTTTTCTAGTTGAGTGTTTTTTGCTTCTTTGATTTCAAATCTTTGACTTGATTCTTGCTATCCTCTAGTCTGCTGTTGGATCTCTGTGTATTATTTTTTATTTCGATCAGTGTATGCTTAATTTTTAGTTGGTCCTTTTTCATATCCTCGAGGGTCTCGCTAAATTTATTGGCCTTTTCTAGAAATTCTTGAAAAACCTTATAACCTTGGTTTTGAACTCTATATCCAGTCATTTGCTTTCCTCCATTTCTTTCATTTGTGACCTGTTTCTTTGTCTCTGCATTTTGGCTGCTTCCCTGAGTTGATAGAGTGGCTTTGTGTGCTAGGTGTCCTATAGGGCCCAGTGGCTCAGCCTCCCCAGTTACCTGAGGTGGACACTCTTGGTGCACCCCTTTGTGGGCTGTGTGCACAGCCTTGTTGTAGTTAAGCCTTGATTGTTGTTGGTATCACTGGGAGGAATTGACCTCCAGGCCAATTGGTTGTGAGGATCAGCTGTGTCTATGCTGGGAGAACTTCTGTGCTGGAGACACCCTTATGAGACAAGACTTGCAAAAGCCTCTGTGCTCAGCTTGGATGGGGTGGAGTCTCAGGGCGGAGCAGACAGCATTGGTTTCCCATCAGCCCTGCCCTATGAGGCCCCTGTGTCTCAGGGGCCTGTGGTAATCGCTGCAAGCACCTCTGAGAGAAAGCCTTCCTTGAGTTCCGCCCGCTGCCAGACAGTCCAGTTTCTCCCGGAATGAGACTGGGTCCCCAGAGTCGCGCCCGGAACTGGAGTTCAGTGCAGTCAGGAAGTTTTGTCTCCCTCCTGTTTGAGAAAGCCAGCTGCGTACTCAGTTGCCCGCCCTCTCTGCGCACGCCCGCCTTGGTACCTCCGCCTTCCGCAGTTCCTCTGAGTCTCAGTGTGCTTTTCTCTTTCCTGACAGTCCAGTTTCACCCCATATGAGTCTGGGTCCCCAGAGTCTCGCCCGGAACTGGAGTTCAGAGCAGTCGGGAGCTTTTGTCTCCCTCCCAATTGAGAAAGCCAGCCATGCACTCAGTTGCCAGTTCTCTCCGCGCACGCATCTCAGTACCTCTGCCTCCTGCAGCTCCTCTGAGTCTCAGTGTGCTTTTCTCTTTCCTTCTAGTTGTAGAATTTCCACTCAGCCAGCCTTCCTGTGGTTCTGGATGATGTCCGTTTTGTCTTTTAGTTGTAGTTTTGAAATTGTTGTGCGAGGCAGCAGTTTAGGTGTTTACCTATGCCACCATCTTGGTTTCTCCTGTCATCTTTTCTTTTATGTTACAGTTGACCCTTCAACAACACAGGGGTTAGGGGAGCTGACCCTCTACACAGTCAAGATCCATGTATAACTTTTGACTTCCCCAAAAGTTAAGCACTAATAGTCTACTGTTGACTGGAAACCTTACTTTAAAAAATTGTTTATTGATTTTTGAGAGAGGAGAAGGGAGAATGAGAAACATTGATTTGTTTTTCTACTTATTTATGCATTCATTGGTTGATTCTTTTTTCTTTTTAAAAATATTTTTTATTGATTTTTTTTTTTTTTTTTTTTAGAGAGAGAGGAAGGGAAAGTAAGAGAGGGAGAGAAACATGATGTGAGAAACATCCACCAGCTGACTCCTGCACCCCCCCTACTGTAGATCAAGCCCACAACCCAGGCATGTGCCCTGACCAGAAACTGAACCATCGACCTTTTGGTGCATGGAATGAAACTCAAGCAACTGAGCCACACCCAGCCAGGGCATTGGTTCCTTCTTGTGTGTGCCCTGACCAGGGATGGAACCTGGAAACTTGGCATATGGGGATGACACTAACCAACCGAGCTTCCCAGCCAAGGCCAGAAGCCTCGCTTCTAACATAGACAGTTTATTAACACATATTTTGTATGTTATATATAGTACATACTGTATTCTTATAGTAAGCTAGAAAAAAATAAAATGTTATTAAGAAAGTCATAAGGAAGAAGAAAAAATACATTTACAGTACTGTATTTATTGATAGCATAAGTGTAGGTCATCTGTTTACAAGATCCATCATCTGTCAGTACCTACATTAATACTGTTTTATATGCTACAAAACACTGTAGATGTTATACATTATTAACACTAGGCATCAAAAATGAAAAGACAATGTGAAAAATTTATATTTATTTACAGATATAATGATTCATGCATTGATAATGAGGAAGCAGCATTATGATTGCTTTGGGTATCCCAGTGTAATGGAAATTGATTGCCGCACAGCAGTAAGGAAATCAACAAATTTCCAGTATATTGAAAAAGATCTATAGATAAGGGTAGTTTAAACGCATCTTGTTGAAGAGTCAACTGTATTTCCTTGGGAATAGGAAGGGGGCTAAAAGTTAAACTCTTTAAGGATAACATACCACTAGAGTCTTTGACACCACCACAACAATGTATACTTTGCTACATTCACGAAAACTTTACCAACAAAAGCAGTTGTTAACCACAGAGGATATTTAGTCTATGCTAATAAACTATCAGATACTAGGAGAAGCAGAATAGGATAGGGGAAAGGGTGCTATCTGATATCAAGGAAGTCCAAGTTCTACTTTAGAATTTGTCAGGAAATAACTGTGTGACCCTGCTCAGATTGCTTTATTTCTCTGGTCTCCTGATTATTTATCTGTATTAGTATGTTTTCTAATGAGAGTGAATATCTCTTTCATTGCAAATATTTTCGTTCTTTGTCATCTCAAGGTCTCCTTTACACTGACTTATTGAATAGTTAGTATACATTGAGTACCCACCATGGCGCACTCGGTAAGCACTTTATATACATTACTAGAGGACTGTTGCACAATATTCATACAAGAATAGGCCTTCCTTCCCCTGTCTTCGCTACTGGCCCACCCGGGAGCCGCCAAGTCCCTGCTCCCGGGCCGCCTGGGAGCCGGCAAGTCTTCGCTCCTGGCCGGAGCACCGCTCCTGTAGATCCCTCCGCCCCCCTCCCCCCGCCAGGCCGCTCCGCGCCTGCATATGCAAATTAACCCGCCATCTTTATTGGATTAATTTGCATACTCGTGATTGGCTGTGGGCGTAGCGGAGGTATAGTCAATTTACATGTTTGTCTATTATTAGGTGAGATATCAAATTCATACCACAAACCTTAATGTTAGGTACTATTATCATACTCATTGAACTGATGCAGGCTAAGGAAATGGAGCTGGCCCAATTCTCATAGAGGTAAGTAGGAGATCAGGGAGTCTGAGATCAGCCTAATCCCAGCATCCTGTGTTTTCACTTACTATAATGTAATGCCTGCGCATACCTCTTAAAAGAACCCGAAAGACTTGAACCAGATTTTAGTGTTGCAGTTCTTCTTTTACACCCTAAGATAAGAGAATTCTGTCCCATTTATGCAGAGTCCAGAATGTTCTGAGTTGCCTTATTTTTGTTTCACCAAAGCTTGTTTTGAAGCCAACGTTTGTTCAGCATGCCTATTTCTCTTGCTGAAGTAAAAACAACTTCACTTGTCTGGCTATGCTCAATTTTTGCATTTATTTAATTTAATTCATGACTATTTATCTTACTGTAATAGAGCCAGAATTTTAATTGGCATTCCCTTATATGAGTTTATACTGCCCAGGATTGTTGCCTATTACTCTGCCCATGGGGCAGCTTTTATTTAAAAGGAATCACATTAAAGTGCTTCATAAAATTACAGCATGTGTTGAGAAAAGTTTTAAAAAATTCACTGTGCCTGGACTTCATTTTTCATTAAGAACTGTATTCAGCAGACTTCCTGTTTCAAAAATTATGGGGTGGTACCCCCTAGTGGAAGATACAAAGAAACTTCAGTGAACTTACTGGAGGTGCTCCTTGCTGCTGCGTGTTGGTTCTTTTGCCACTAACTTACGAAAAACAGTGGAGGCCCACTGTGAGCTGAGTTAGGAGAGTGCAGCTGCAGGGGCGGTATACAATGGACCATGAGGTGACAGTAGAAGTGGCATTGACCTTGGGTGCAGGATGGCCAGGTTAAGAGACACTGGGTAAACCAGCAAGGGTGGGGTTGGACTTGAACTGTGTGGATGGAGTTTGGTTGTAGGGGTTGTGCTGGGTGAGTTGACAGGAGAGAGACCCAAAATATGAGGAGGATGAGTGACAGAGTTGAGACAGAGGGGAAGGAAGAGCTCTGTAACTGGAAATAAGAAAGGAAGTGACCATGGGATTGGACTATCCAGTGTGAAGGGTCAAAGGGCGTATATACCCAGGGTGAGGACCGGAGGAGGGAGGGGACACCAATGCATAGCAGTGTCTGTGGAACCAGCCCATCTGCTGAGGTTCCTCCCCTGCCTCCTCCTTGTCCCTGCGGGAGTGAAACTCGCTGGTTTGGGGATGGCCTCGCTGAAGGCTGTAAGGTAGATGCTGGCTTTCCCTTCCACTCAGTGACAGAATCTATTGGAAACTTTAGGAATTCTTCACTTATATACCAGGAGTAAATAAACATTTTCAAAAAAGGCATTAGATTTAGAAACTGAATGAAATAGATGTCTGCTTCCATGTGAGGGTAAAGACATATGTCCTAACGTCCATAAACTGAGGAGGGGGGGCTGACATCTTCGGAAACTGAGGTGCTTAACAAAGTTGTGCTTAGGTGCTCTTCCCTGTATCATGGCGTCAGAAAACATACTTTCAATCCCATTTTCTAGGTCACTGTTTCAACTGTTTCCATATTGGGTTCTGCACCCTGGGAACCGGTAGTTGTCATGTGCGCTGATCAATATTGACTTGTTAATACTCAATCTGGAGGGTTTTAGGGGGCCCCGAACGTTTTCTCTGAATAGTACATCTGCATTTGGGTTGGCTGTGTTTAAAGTTTTCGTTTTGTGTAGGGAAAGTACTGTGAGGATGGCGGTGTTGTGTCAACTTCAAAGCCTAAAGGGACCAAGACCTTCCTAGACAATACCTTATCCAGTGGTTCCCGAACTGGCCAAGTAGCAGAATCATTGGGGGTTGGAACGATGTTTAAAAATACATTCCCTGGAGCCCTGGCCAGTGTGGCTCAGTTGGTTGAGTGTTGTCCCAAAAGGTCGCTGGTTCGATTCTTGGTCTGAGCACATGACCAGGTTGTGGGTTCGATCCCCAGGTGGGGTGTATACAGGAGGCAACTGATTGATGTTTCTTTCTCACATAGATGTTTCTCTCTCCCTAAATCAATAAAAATATATTTAATTAAAAAAACATTCCCTAGAGCCCACCTCTTGTCACTAAATTACCATCTCCAGGGCCCGGCTCCCAGGAAGCTCACTCAGAGCAATCTGATAATCACCTAGTTTGGGGAGCCTGATAACCCATGTGGAGATGCTCTTTGGTCTTAAGGATCTCTGCAATGCAAGGAACAGAAACTGACTCCAGTTAGTCCGTCTCAGTAAAGGGGCGGGATGTTGTTTAGAGGTGCAGAATGTCGCAGAGGTGGGAACTGAAGGAAGTATATCTGGCTCGCGGAGGAGTAGTAAGTCAGCAGGCAGCTCCCCGCTGTCTGCATTGTTTCTTGTTGCTGCTCTCCTCTGCACTTTGGCAGGCCACCTTCTTCAGCAAGGTTCTCGGCTTGCTCCTCCGCATCCCAGCCCTGTGTGTTTTGGGGTTGCCACTGCTCTGACTGGGGCACCAGTGCTGGATCACCTTACAGCTCCTCCTGTGCTTTAGTTCACGAGAGACTCCAGCGTGGACCATGGGTCCAGCCCTGGTCCAGTCTCTTATGGGAGGAGTTGGGGGAGCTTCCCGTGACACCTATCTGGCTGCCTGTACCCACCTCTTCAAAAAAAGTTGAAAGGACTCTTCCAAAGGAGGGGGTGGGGTCGGCTAAACACTCAAAGGGGGTCCACCACACCTTTGTAACTTTCCAGGGAGGGAGTCACCTGGGCTCTGCTTGAACACAAATTGTGACAAGAAACACCCATTTGTGAGGTCCATTCCTTGTCCAGTCCTAAGATTTGAAAGGTTTTTGGTAATGACCATCATGTATTCTAGGTTCGTTCTCTGGAGTCAGACAGAATCAACTTACCACCCGCCCTTTAAGAACTGCAGAGATGGCTATCACGTTCACCTCAAGGTTTTATTACCTGACTGCACGCTTAGTTCCCAGACCTGGTCCCTCGTGGATCCAGACCCTCAGAATTCCAGCCTCCCTACTTGTTACAAGGCTTGAGTTGGTAGATGTTATTAAGAATTTGCTCACTTATATACAATCATGTTTTCATTGATTTTTTAGAATTTTTATGAGTTTGAGCCAAACTGACAGCACTGTTGGGTAGCATGATCTCAAATGTTGCAAACAATGACAGTTTTATAGTTTCTTTTATACTTTCGGAATTAAGGAGGGAATGTAAGGAAGATTACATGAGGGTGGGAGGAAGCAAGGCAGGTTTGGGGTTACAGGATAATTAGCAAGGTCATATTCTCTCTTGAGGGTTCTGGGGGTCTCTTGCTGGCTTTTTGTCACAGATCTCTCAGCTGAGCAGTCCTGGTGTCACCAGAAAGGGACCAGGCCAGGAGCGGGTCTGCCTCGGACAGCGTGTAGTGTGTGGGTTCTTCATGCAGGAAATATTTCACAACATGAGTCCAGGTGATTGAGAGTATGTTTATTAGCCCTAGCTGGTTTGGCTCAGTGGATAGAGTGTCGGCCTATAGACCAAAGGGTCCTGGGTTTGATTCCAGTCAAGGGCACGTACCTGGGTTGCAGGCTCCTGCCTGGCCTGGGCCCTGGTCAAGGCATGTGTAGGAGGCAACCAATCGATGTGTTTCTCTCACATGGATGTTTCTCTCTGTCGTTCCACTCTCCCTAAAAATCAAGAGAAAAATATCCTCCGGTGAGGATTAACGGGAGAGAGAGAGAGAGAGAGAGAGAGAGAGAGAGAGAGAGAGAGAGAGAGAAAGGTCTGGGGTTCAATTCTCGATCAGGGCACATTCTTAGGTTTCAGATTTGGTCTGTAGTTGGGGCACATACCAGAGGCCGCCGGTTGATATCTCTCTCTCTCTCTCTCTCTCTCTCTCTCTCTCCTCCCTTCCTCTATCAGGAACAAATAAAAAAGAAGAAGAAGGAAGAGGAAGAAAAAGAAGAAGAAACAGGAGCGAGCCTAGTCTTGCGGGGACCCTTAGAGTTTAGGAAAGAAAAGTAAAGATGCATGCCTGAGAGGAAGGCGTGGGCATGTTCCAGAGAGAGCTCGCCTACAGTCAGGTTTTTAAAAGGATCGAAACATTTCAAAGGGAACATTTCAAAGGGAAAGAATGAAGGCAAAGGGAATACATTTTGTAAAATCAGGTGAAGCTGAGTGGGAAGTCGATTCATAAAGCACCTGCCACGAAATCCTGTGGCTTGCTCAGGGGGGTCTGCAGGCTTCCTTCTTGAGCTTTCTCGTGGCTACAGCCAAAGCGGGAAGGATGAATCCATGGGCAAAAACAAACCTCAGAAAAATCTAAATGATTTCTGGTGCAAAGAATGGGACACATTTTCTCCCTGGGGTTCTCCCAGAGGATATATGAAACCGGGTAAACAATATCTTTAACAATATCCTTGCAATAGATGTTGCGTTTATTTCCTGGGACTGTTTTTTACAATGTCAGCCGAGTGGGATTGTGGGCAGGCCCTTCCCGATTCAGTAAAGCTGTTATCGGGAGGCCCCGTGACCCAGCCTGGCTGTGCCACTCTGGCTCTCTACCCCTTGGTCCAGGGATAGATGCTAGAAGATCTAGCAGTGGTTTTCAAGGTGTGCTCTGCGTGGGGTGACATAAATGGGGGGACTCCAAGCTCCCCATCCCTTCTCAGCATCCCATTCTCTCACCTTAGATTTCTAAGAATCTCATGTTTTGCCCAAGGATTCTGTGGTTAAAATAAGAAGTTTGAAAACTGCTGACCTAAAAGAATGGGTGTGATGCTGTACCTCAAGTACTCTTTCACAAATATTGCTCATTTTCAAAAGTTTTCGACAGTTAAAGAAGAATAGTGAGTTCCAAGTTTAAACATTCAGCTAAGTCCCTAGAGCGCAGAGCTTCTACGTTGCCGGTTAAACTCAGAGCCATATGTTTTAATAATAAGCAAGCTAGGGGGGGATTGACAACTTCTTATTAAATCTGAGGTACCTGATAAGGACATATGGTGGACAGAAGGTGGCTGCACGCACTTGGAGGGGGGCGAAGAAAGTACCATCAGTGCTCAGATTCGCCTTAAGAAAGAATTTGGTGTTTGATCTAACAAGATGATACACAAAGTACAACCTCAATGATTTTTAGCTTGAAAAAAAATTTAATCTCTTACAACCAAACACCCATTTAATCCGTAAACAAATCACAGTAAATCACTCATAGAACACCTAGCTTTTTTGTTCTAGCAGGGTATACATAAGGTTAAACATCTAAAATCTGTAACCCTAGGAAATGGATGGCTTTGAATTTAGAACAACCAATAAGTAGGTCAGATGTCTATTAATGCCCTTCTGGTTCTTGATATTAAAACTATGGCATTAAAAACACCACAGAATAAAAAATAAGTAAAACGATGGCATTGATGTACCAGAGAAAGCCATCTTTCTATGCCTTGTAATTGGAGTAAACCCTGTATCTGACCCACTGATGGGCTGTTATTCCTGACCTGGAAACAGTGGGGTTAAGTGCAGGTTTTTGATAAGCCTCGGGGCTGAGGGTGGGAATGGACCTGGGGAATCAGCACTGAACCTGTGCATCTCAGCCTAGAACTGATTTCAGTCCTCAGTTCCAAAGATTATGGAAAGATCAATAAAAGTGGCTAAAACTCTTGGGGTTTTCTTATCAGATTGCTCCACAAAGTTGACAAAGAGCTTAATAATGATCAGGGGTGAAATAGCTGTGCCCGAGAGTCCCAGAACTTACATTTTATCAAGCAGGAAAGTGATAGACACCTTAGGTAGATCACCTAGTAAGTCAGGAGGAGAGTAAATGACTGTCCTTAGGGAAAAAGTGATAGACTACACTCTGTCCAATCAATACGGAGACATTTCTCATTGAAATACCACCAACAAGGGCCTTCCCTATCTAGTCACAAACCCACATGATAGCTCCACCTTTTTCAAAGAGCTCTGCAGGAAGAGCATTTATGTATCAGGACCCCTATGTATTCACCTGCAGATGATTGGAGAGTGAAAGTGGGAAGTGCAAAATTGATCAAATGTAAGCTCATCTTTATTAACCTCCCAAGTTGGCACCAGGAACCTGTAGGGCAAAACCCTAAAATTCCAGCTGCATGGACTGGTAGAACTTCACCTCCACGGAAGGCCTGCCAGCTGGGGCCGAAAGCTGAAGCATCTGGCCACCCCTAGGCCCTTTTCACCTTGTCTCAGGCAGGGACAGCACCTTGGGGCCCCAAAGCTTGGTGGGGAGCAAGGATGACCGCAACAAAGACCAGGCTTGCAAAGGACGGTTCCAGGTCTTCCATCCAGAAGCGAGGGCAAGACACCCCATTTTGCCCTTCTGAAGGCTCACACAGCCCATCTCTGGCTGTCCTTACATCTGATGGACAGGACATCTCATTCCCAACAGTAAATGGCAGAGTTCTCCCAGCCCAGCCTGTACGCTTATCAAGGAGACCAAATCCCTTGGTTTTCAAAATACCTAAAGATAAGTGTGTTTTTTGTTGTTGTTGTTTTGCATATAAATTAACTAAGGTTAGAGCTCTCTATTACAGTGATCTATGGGCGAAAACTCCAAGAGTTTATTTAGCTCGATTTCAAATATGTTCTAAATGATAGGAGAGAGTCTTGCTAGGTTCCAATCTCTGAGCAGTCTGCAAACTCAGAGCAGTCAGCCTCCAGCTGCAAGCTGTGGAGAGTCTGCCTTCCAGGCAGCCCCCACGATCTGAACGTCAGGACCTCTGCCAGGAAAATCACATCAGGAACCCCCTGCACAACTTGCCTGTTAATAGAGTGAATGACCAGGATCTTCTGAGGTCATGACACATTTACATTGAGTTTTACATTTTACATGTTGCTAGGTGCCCGTTTACCATTCTCATTGCTTATGTGGCACCACTAATCTCGCTGTGCTTTGCTGATGCCTGACTGAGATAGACAATTTGCCTGCCCTACCTTTGCCCCTTCTCAGAGTCAGTATGCTCCCCACTTGCAGAAATATGGGGTTTTGATAGAGACACTAGACACACACTGTTTGAAGTTATATATTTATCAAGTTTTATATTAATTTAGGGTCATAATTTTCATTCATTAAGACTTACGTTCTGATTCTTTAAATCTAGTATATTAGCCATCTCTCTCAGCTTTGTGTCATCCAACTATTTGATCACCATACCCCTTCATCCAAGTCACTAATAAAACTGTTGACTAGATTTGACTAAACATTTACTTGTTGGCTAGGAGGTAGATTTATCTGATGGAATATAAGAGCATTCGATGTGCTGTTACAAATCTGTTTATTATCATGGGAAGATGTCCATAGTGCATTGAAAACTGAAAGAAAGCATTGAGCATTATGTACTTCTGGTCCTCATGTATTAAAATATATATGGGTACATATAAACCCAGAAAAGGCACTGGGAAGAGGTGCCCCCCAAAAGTCAGGGTTTAGTTCTGAGTGACCAGGCTACTGGTAATTTTTCATTTTCTTTTTAATGCTTGTATATATCTTCTGAAAAACAATTTAATGGGCATGGATTGCTTTTATAAACGGGAAACAACAAAGAATTTTACATTTTTAAAAAATTCAAAAGAAATAAGGAGGAAGATTAAAGAGAGTCCTGTGCAATATCTCTAGTGACCTTTCTCCAGGTTTGATAAAATGGTTTTCAGATGGCCATGCCGAACAGAATTATTGGAAGAGGTTTTAAAAAACATCTCCCCTGGGAGAATCACCAGATGATGCTCCTGTTGCCAGTCCCTGGACCAGCCAGAGGACTGAGCCAATTCATTAGCTGTGAATACACCCAACTTGTCTGCCTCTTTATAGCTGTAGGAGCTTACGCAATGAACCTAAGCTTCAAAAAAGATGATTTTTCTAAGCTTCAGAATGGGATGTTAACACAGATCTTGATGGATGGTGGTGAGGCTTAAATTGAGTAATGCACACAAGCTACCAAGTCCAGTGCCCAACAAATGATATGTTGGTCTCCATAGTGTCTAGCCCAGGGGTCTCACCGTCATCCACAAGTCATTCCTTTCTCATCATGCCTCTTTCTTCTTCTCCCTTTCTAACACATTTTAGGTTCTTATCTGAAACCAGGAAGAAAGCAAAGAAAGTAACGGCTTAGTGTTGATGTTGCTGCCAATTTGTGAAAATATTGTTTTAATGATCTCCATGTAAAGTAACAAACCGTCAATAAATAACTTCTGTTTTAATCGTTTTATTTAAACTCTTTGCTTCCTTTTTGTGGCTTTTGCGTTACTGAAATCTCCCCTGCTTTGTGGAAAACCTGGAACTTAATTTAAAAAAGCATTGGCATTGTGCATAAGTTCTTCGTTCCCCAAAGAACTTAAAGGCAGGTGGGAAAGACCAGACAGTAAAATATCAGTTTTGCACATCATAATATGGAGTGGAGTTTTTGGTCAGTTTAATATTCTACTTGATGAAGGAAGAATGAAATAGGATACTTTAAAAATCCCTTTTAAATTAGAGCAGAATATTTTAAAAGCAGTTCTTATGGGGAGTCATCAATTTCTACAGCAGATGGTTCAAACCACCTCAGAAGGGCTGAGATCAAAGAGATATAGCCTTGGAAAGGCCACTGTGCTGGAAGGCAAG
Organism: Plecotus auritus; assembly: GCF_963455305.1. Taxonomy (NCBI): domain Eukaryota; kingdom Metazoa; phylum Chordata; class Mammalia; order Chiroptera; family Vespertilionidae; genus Plecotus; species Plecotus auritus. The sequence goes on along the minus strand of NC_137770.1, from coordinate 37,026,910 downwards.
GTGACTCATTTGACTTGGGAGCTCTACACCCAAGTGTAAGTCTTTGAGGCATTGTCCTTGAAGTTGCAAGCTTAGCTGCTCCTGGTGGAGATTGACTAAGATGGTACACAACTGTGTTCCTCCATTCCTTGTCCCACTTATGCCCTCAGAGTGAATGGCATGTGTGGACAATGGAAAATTCCTTTGATCCCAGGGATGGCTGTGGAAGGGTCATGCCATGGGCTATAACTTTCCAAAAAGGAACCAATAAATGGCACCTTCACTTTCCTTCTCTTGAGTCCAAGATTCATACAGTAGATCTGTAATGTCCCTGGTCTTGAGAGAGTGTTTAGAAGAATTATTTTCTGTGCAAAAGACTGGTCATGCATTAGCTTTGCAGAAGTCAGGGTAAAGTCTGTCTATTGGTCCCCTAATTTTCCTTTTTTTAAGAAGAAGAATTATCCTAGGTGAACAGATTGTTTCATCCAAGATGTTTCTAATGATTTTTAAAATTTTTACAAAATGTACATAATTTATGGTTACAGTTTTGTCATAAATTTAAAATGTGATCTATAGTTATCTATGCAATATGATCTTTGTAATCATATAACAATGATTAGGGAAAAGATAAAATTGTTCTATGCATGGCCAGTTGAGCAAACAATTTTGAAACTTGAAATTTATTGGATTTTACTTTTATCATTATCATTAGTAGTAGTAGTAGTAGTAGTAGTAGTAGTAGTAGTCATATTTCAGTTCTGGTCCTTTTTCTTCCTCTCAGTTTATGGCTTGTGGCCATTAGATGGCACTGTGCATTTCAAATATGAAAAGCATGTGAAATACTAATGCCAGGCTGTGCAAAGTACTGTAGTTACACTCATTAGTTAAAATTGTCACCTTTGGCCTGGCCATTTTGGCAGTGGTGGAGTGTTGACCCAGGAACCAAGAGGTCAGTGGTTCAATTCCAGATCAGAGCAATGCCCAGGTTGCAAGCTCAATCCCTGGTAGGGGGTGTGCAGGAGGCAGCCAACTGATCGATGATTCTCTCTTATCATTGATGTTTCTCTCTCTCCCCCTCACCCTTTCTCTCTCTGAAATCAGTAAAAACATATTAAATAAAAATTGTCACAATCTTCAATGAGAATAGAAATGTTTTATTTTTCACATAAAATTTTTCAGTACTAGCATTTATTAAACAGAAATCCAGAACATAACCCCACAGTTACATGTGAAACATTCCTTGCATAAATAAAATATTTCTTCCTATACGACATAAGAATAATGCATCTCAGATTTAGATTTGAGAGTGGGGCTCCTGAGTCAAATGAGATAATATAACTCTTTACTTCCCTCAGAGCATCGTGCTACTGATTTTCTAATAATGTTGATGAACTTGTATCAGTGTAGCTATCCTCTTTCATGTCATGGTTCTTATCACTGAAAGCATTTACTTACTACATAGGATGCAAATTCATTTAAAATTATTGGAAATGCTAGCCTTCACTCTGGAAAAGAATAAAATTAATTGGCTCTCTTAGGGATCAATCCCAGAAGCTAGCTTTATTAATCATTGTTAACCAGCTAATGGAGAGTGTTCCTGCAATCTCATCCCCAGACTTTATCAATCCAGACCACGGCCCCTGCTATGCTGACAGTCTCCTGTCTGCGTATCTGCAGCCTTCTCCCACACCCCAGTCACTCTGGCTCTGCCTGAGGCCTCTTGTCCTCTCCTTCCACAACCTCCCTGAGCGGTGGGTCTCACCTGTGCCCAGGACTCTAGTTAACTTTTTGGAGTTGATGTTTCCCAGTCTGTATCTTCAGCCCATGTCTCTACTTCTGCTACTTGCATGTCTTAAACTTAACACATCTGAAATGAAACTCCCAGGCCCAACTCCAAACCCATGTTCTCTCTGGAGCAATGCCACCTTCATTTGTGACCCACTGAAGAGATCTGAGTCAGGTTCTACCTTTTCTTGCTCTCATCCCCCACCTCCCATCCCATCCAATCTATTGCCTAGTCTGCCAGTCCTTACATTGCCTCTGCCACCATCTTGGTCATGGGTTGGATCATCTCATTTGGATGATGATCAGTCAACTTTCACCTACTCTTGGTCCCTTCTGACCCCTTTTTTTTTCAATATAGCCAGACTGATCTTTGTATAATGTAAATCTCTTCCTGTTTGGCTCCTCAATAGCCTCTAATATCTCTCAGAAGAGATCCAAACTCCTTAAGGCCTGTCCCCTTCTAATCTTTATCTCTTCTGCCTCAAGATCTGTACTCTGTCCTTAGACATGCCTTTTAGCACGTCAGATCAACTGTGCTTTCTTCAGTCTGGCTGCTGCACAGTGTTCCTCTGCTTGCAATTCTTTCTCTCCACCGCAATCACCTGGATAATTCCTACTAAATTCAGTCTAGATGTCACTGGTTCTGGGAAGGGACCCCTCCGACTGCTTTTCCAAATAGGCTCCTGTAGCTCCCTTCGCCCCCCGCCCTCCCCCTCATAGCTGGTGTCCTGCCCTACCTGCCACTCAGCGCCTGCATGCGTGCTGCCCAGAGGCCCAGAGCAGCTGGGGGGCGGGGCCGTCACCATCTTTGTTGGGTTAATTAGCATACTCACTCCTGATTGGCTGGTGGGCGTCGTGAAGTGATGGTCAATTTGCATGTTTCTCTTTTATTAGTGTAGATTATTGTATTATTTTCCCATGCAAACACCTGTAAACCCACTTTTGCCACACTGTGTATATTGGACATCACATCCTTATCAATATTCTACCCCATTCTGTCTTCTCTCCTATTAGAACGCCAAATATATGTAACTTTAAATATTTAATTTTTATTTCTAACATATCTATTTTATTATTTCTTTGCAGGTACTCCTTGTCTGTTTACTCAATATATTCATCTTTTCCTGTGCATCTTTAAACATATTTATAATAGCTGTTTTAAGGACCTGGTGTGCTAATTCCAACATTTGGGTCTTCTTGGATTCTGCTTCTATTGACTGTTCCTTTTCATGATAACATTTTCCTGCTTCTTCACAAGTTTAATACTTTAAAAAGTATTCTTTAGTGTTGTTATAAGGAAGTTATAGAGAGTCTGGCTTATCTTCTTTTAAAGGGTGTTGAAGTTTCCTTTATAAAGTTGTTAAATTATTGGAAAATCCTCTCCATCTTATTAGGCTTTGTTTTATTATTTGTTAGGGCAGTATTTTCAGTTTCATCATTAGTCCTGAGTTATGACCCTTTCTCTAGGCATGGTACTTACCCCTAAGGTGTGGATTCGTTGGAGTTTCAGTAGAATGCATGAACTGCTTAGAAAGGGCTCTCCACTTTGGTCGGGCCAATATTAATGTGTTTCTAGCACTGCACAGCTATGGTATCTTGGCCAGCTCTCTTACATATAGCAGCCATTCTCTGCTAGACCTCATGAAATCGCATCCTGTACATGGGCTGTAGGGGACCACTCATGAAGTCTTCTTTGTCCCCTTTTCTGCACAGTTCCTTCCTTTCCAATACCCTACCTTAAAAATCCCAGGGACCACAGCCATTCTAAACTTGATGTGTACCTCTTTAGCTCAGCAGGACTTCCGTATTCCCTTGGATTCCACTTCCTTGTTGTCCAATTGGTGTCCCCAAGGAGAAAGCTGAAATGACGCGGAGCTCTCTTGTGGTAACGGAAACACGGTCCTGCAATGTTTATTGTCAAATGCCTGAAATCAGTTGCCTCAGATATGTGTAGCTATTTTCCGTGGGAAGACACATCCAGTACCAGTCACTCTGTATGACCAGAAGCAGACATCCTCTTATATATGTTTTGGTGTATTGTGTATACCTTAATAAAGTACTAAATTTAAAAAAAAATCACTTTTATTTTTTATTGAAAGATCTTTGTTTTACCTATATCTCAGTACTATTCTTAATCTATCCTCAATAATCGGTAGTTTGCTGACATTCATTTGAATAATAATTAACATTTCTAAATCACAATGTTTAATAGTTAACATTAATATATGTAAGACTCCTTACAGTGTTTATTGAGAAGACATTTTTCAAGAGTTTAAAACAAAATTTGGGTAGAACAAAATGTATTCTAATATCCTTCTGTTTTATTTTTTTATAAAATACTAGAGGCCCAGCAAGCAATTGAAATTGTGTGAGGAGGCGCCCTGCCTCCCGCTGTGAAAAGAGGCACCCCTGAGGGGCTGGGACCCACGCCTGCCTCACATAGCACCAGCCGATACAAGAGTCAGGCCAGACCGGCACCATGGGGGGCCGGGACCCAAGCCTGATTCGCAGCGTCTCCCGGTCCCCCTGCCTGTGTCCACTCCGAGGCCACCCGAGCCACCGTGCCAGCTCGGACAGGCCCCCCTGCCTCTGCCTCTGTCTCCATCTCTGCTCTGGGCCTCACCTGCACGTGCAACCTCCTCCTGTCTGGTCGTGACCCGTTACAGAGTCCCGGCCTAATTTGCATATTACCTCTTTATATACAGAGATTTTAAAATTGATTTTAGAGAGAGAGGAAAGGAGAGAGAGAAAATTCAATATGAGACATCTATTGGCTGCTTCCTGCATGTCCCTCCTGGGGACTGAGCCCACAACCTGGACATGTTCCCTGACCAGGAATCGAACTAGTGACCTTTTGGTGTATGGAACAACACTCAACCAACTGAGCCATACCGGCCAGGGCAATATCCTTCTGTTTTAAAAAGTGGGATACAATAAAACTATAAGACAATAACACGATCTGTGCAAACCTTGTTCACTGGCACAAAATTCAACTTGTGATTTTCTTTAAAACAATAAAAATAACTTATTTTCACTGGTTATAATTTAACTGGAACATCAAAGGAAAATTACAAAAACAAATTTGCCTGACATTGTATTTCTAAGAAAGCTGATATAAAATCACGTAATTTATGTGTTCTACTTTATTATTGTTTAACAAAACATATCAAAGCAATATAAATGATACTGCTGTTTATATATATCGATTAGAGATAAGACATGTTGAGTCAGTAGTTTACTTGAGACTAGAACCTGCTCTGTGGGGCTCTGGCCCACATTCTGAAGACCCAGGGAGTGTGAAAAACCACATGGAAAATGCTCAACTTATGGTGTTGACTCCACATCTTTAAAATAAAAGTTTTGTCTGGAGTTCTCTAGCACATCTTCCAATTAAAGGGCCCATCCTTTCTGTATTTTATTTTATTATTTTTAAAATCTATATTGTTATATGTATTCCATATATCCCCTCTCCCCTTTCTGTATTTTATTTTTTACTTTCTGACTCACCCTCATATTACAAGGCTGTGTTTTAATCTTTCATCTTCAAATGTTCATTCCATACATTTATTTTCATCTCAAAGTAATGATGGCCATATTTCTGGGCAGTTATAGCAATCATTGAATAATTATAAATGGGAACAAAACACAGCATGTGGCTAAATACCAGGTAATTTTAAAACAAAAATATAAGTTACCCCATAAATATAATGCATTGCTATTAGAAAAATGGATGCAAACTAAGAAACAGCTTGTGCATTTACATGGAAATATAGACCCTGGAATGATATCGCTGCCTGCCATCAGTTATCTCAAACTGAGTCCAAGTTTTTAAAGTCATTTCCTAACTAATGTTAACAAGCACAGGTGTTTCCTGATTTCAGTTGTTCAGAGTCTTTAAAAAAAATTGAGTAACTCGGGGAAATGTGTAAAATTCCTTTGTCGGCTTCCTTTCTCCTGTATCAAGCCCAAGTTTCATCTTAGTACTGTATGTGGTGTTTATATTTCCACACCCATTTAGCCTCCCCTTCTGTTTGTTATACTCATCAGATCTCTCTTTTGTTTTCTTGTTATTGGTGGTATTTTTTTAAGTTTTCCTTCATAATTAGAATCTAACGTAAGTGGTTGTACTTGAATTAAGAGAATGTGTCAAAACTCTGCCTCTGATTGAGAGGGTCCCTAATGTGGGTGTCAGGTCTCGAGCACCAGTTCCCGAGAGACACATGGCACAGAGTGTGAGGCAGCAAGGATGAGGTAGGGGGGCAGGGAGGGATGAGTCCCAGCATGAGGCAGAGCAGATAGCATTTATATAATGCTGTAAGTATAAGACTTTGCAATGTGCTTTAAAGTTGGTTTCTCTTTAATTCTGTGCAACTGTATGACTTGTCTGAGGTCATCTAGCAATTTTGGAGTAAGCAAACCCAAGTCTTTGAATGCTATTGTTGTGGCAGAAAAACAGCACCAGGAGTTAGCCTCGATTCAGCAACCTCAGCCCCTGAGTTCTGGCTAAGAGAAGAATTCAGAGCCAAGACTCAAATTATAAGAGAAAGTTTATTTAGAAAGTCACAGAGGTAGAAGTGAGCTGTAGAAGAAATGGGCTCAGGAAATAAGGTACAGCAAAAGAAGGGCCCTTGGAGCTTGAGGGGGTGGGGTGGGGAGGGAGAAGATATATATGGAGAAAGAGAGAGAGAGAGAGAGAGAAAGAGAGAGAGAGAGAGAGAGAGAGAGAGAGAGAGAGAGAGAGAGAGAGAAGAGGGTAGAGAAAGGTGCCTGCGTTCTCCATAGAGAGAGCCTCACAGGGCCGCCCCCTGAGGGCTTCTATCTGGAGGTCGAAGGGTAGGATCCAGTAGAATTCATCAGCTTTCCAGGTATGTATCCTCAGGGTCTTGGTCTCCGCTGATCGTTCAAGTACCAGGGAAGGGCGTCATTAGTCACTGCAGCTGGTCCTGATGTCAGCCATGGCATTGCTCCACTTAGTTTTGCTGCTTTTCTGGGCCTGGAACTGAAACACAGCTGAGGCCTAAATGTCATCTCCAGAGGTTGATGTTTAAGGGTCGTGCAAGGGCTTGTAGTTTTGCCCGTTGCTAAGCACCTGGGGCTCTCCGCCCTGGTGAACCTCTGCTCCTGCCCATCATTCCTGCTCTGCGCATGCCTAGCAAACTGCCTACTTACTACACTATTGTTTCTTATGCCTGAGGTTCTTAAACCTGAGTGCAGAGCAATCACGTAGGCTTATTAAACTGTCCAAAAAAACTCCAATTCCTGGGCCTTCCAGCTTCCCACTCTACTCCAAAGGTCCCAGTCGGAAAGTCTAAATTGCCCTTTTATCACTTGGCTTCTAGAGCTAAAATTATGTTGACTGCATAGTGGGACTTATTAAATTAGTATGGAAAACAAGCAATGCCTCGATTTACCTACTGTACTCCTCTAATACAGAATCTAGAACAAACAGTTGGTAACTTTCCATGTTCAAAACTAATGTCTCAATTCAGAGTTCTAAATAGGGAGAAGGGAAAGAAATTTGGGGGGTTTTAAGGTAGAATATGTCTTGATCAGTTTTGTAGAAAGTTAAATTTTTCTCCTTGCATGAGAAAGATGATTGGGGTTGATGTGAAAAATGTAACATTTCATTACCAGGATTTCAAGGACAAAGGTCTTTTTTTTTTTATGCTTCCTCATTATGAACTATAAGCTCTTGGCAACAGAGACATTTGTTTTCATTTCTAAGAATCAAAAAACGTTCAAGTTTCACCAGAAAGACAACGGGAAATGATTACAATTTGAAAGGGTTAAAGTCAACCTTATCTGTGATTTGGTGGGCTTTAGCTAAGAAACTTTTATTAAATTGCTAAATATTTCATTACCGAAAAAAAATCACAAAGTACCAATAAATGAAAAGAAGAAAAAGCCATCCATAATAATAAACATTTATAAATTGCTTACAGCATGCAAGGCGCTGTTCCAAGTGCTTTACAAATAACTTCTATGAAACCCACAGAAACCCAGTTTACAGATGAGAAAACTGAGGCAAAGTAAGGGAAGGAAGAGTAAAGCCTGATGTCACACAGCCTGGGAGATAGGATTTGGGTGGAGGTAGAGATAGGGTTGTGTGGACTCTGGTTCAACCTCTACACTAGCCAGACTCTGCACTGTAATCTATGACCTGTGATAACTACTGTTCACATTTATGCATATATATTTCCACATTTGTACATGCGCACAATGTACACATGCACATTTTACATCCAACAGGATCCTGCTGAATTACAGATTGATAGCCTGCTTTTTCACTAACAGTATACTGTGAAAATCTGTAATGGCTACTATAGTCTATAGTTTATGGCTACAACCTGGTAAAATCTTTAAACTGAAGCTCCCTTGCGCCCCCCCCAGTATACAGTTGTGAAAAAGCATAGCCTAGAAGGCCTGAGAGCTCTTAATTCTAAGATCATTTGATTGGGTGGCGGGCACACAGTGCAATATACAGATCTTGTAACATAGAAACCCACACCCGAGACCTATATGATCATATTAACCAATGTCACCTCAATAAATATAATTTTAAAAAAGGAAAAAAGATCATTTGAATGGACAAAAACCATTTTATTTATTACATTTTATCACTTACAAAACTGTTCAATTCAAAGGCTGAAAGAATGTGTAGAGGGTTTTACAAATGACCTAAAGGCAATTCCAGAGGACTTTAAAAAGTCTGTGTATGATGCTCAGTGACCGGAATGGAATTACCGAATTGATTGGTCACGAATCAGAGAATGCCATCAACAAGAGGTGGAGAAAACCCAGTAAAGGTTGTGAGAGAGATGCTATTAGACCAAAATAATCATTTTTCCTCTCACAGGTTTCTTACACAAGCCATAAAATCTGCTAACTCAGTTGCTACTTATAGTCAAAAATCACTCATTGAACTAGAAGCAAATGACAAAAATTAATAAAACTAGAACCAAATGACAAAACCTGACCATTAGCTATATTAATAATAGATATAGAGAAAATGATTACTATATTTAAACCCTATCCACTTGTTTCTATCATTATTTTAAAATGCCAAGAAAAATATTAAAAATGAGGAGTTATAGTAAGTTCTGCATTCAGAACTACGGAATTATAAACTATTTTAGTTTGAAAAGATATTTTGCCTCATTTGGTGACAAGCTACATTAACCTGTTACTACAGAAGTGGACACAGAGACATGTTTAGATGACTAAAGGCAATGTGTCTTGGCCTTCCTAAACTATTTACCTCATCTTTTACTGTATGTAAGGTATGTCTTTTTTTTTTTTAATACACAAAACTGTAATTCAGCTAAAGACATTTATGAATCTGTTCCTTAATAGAATATCTGTAAGGTTTTCCAGGTCTTCACATTACTGCTAAGAAAGACGCTTAGGTAATGTCAAAGTTTCCAATGAAAAATTCTAATATGGGTTGATTCAAGTTAGATGAGTTATGCCCCCAAATAAAAGTCACGGTAGAGATTTGTGTGTGTTCTCTTTACACACATAAAATAGTTAATGTCACTCGATTTTCCTGTTAGAAAACAATGGCAGAAATGTTTTATGGAGTCGTTGCTCTTGATCACCAGGCCATGCCTGGGCAGCTGCCAGTACAAAGCGTTACCAACGTGACTGCACTTTGTGGGGGTCTTACTTCTATGCTGGCTCCTCTGTTCTCACCTCAACCCCTGGAATCTTACTTAAGTGGGCTGTTGAGACAAATAGTAATTTAAGGCCTCTTTTTGAGGAAGCCTGAGCCAGGGAGAGAAGCTCTGCCCATCCACTCTGTCTGCCCTGTTAAGATTCTTGCTTCCAGATTCCCTTTCCCTCTTTCCCTGTATCATTATGAGCGGTTCGTTCATTGACACACCGACTGATGTGTCGGGAGCCTTTGGCTCACTGAAGACCTTACTACTCTGACTTCATCTCACATTCCTCCTACCCCCCAACTTTGTCTCATTTCTTCCTCCAAGTCATTGAAGACCTTCCTTTTATCTGCGTGTTCAGAAACATCACAACGATGTGTGTGGACATGGGTCTGTTTTTACTCATTCTGCCTAAGTGTCCTTTCCAATATGAGACTAGTGTCTTCCTCCCATTCTGAGAAATGATAGTATATTTGTGAAATATCTTACCTTTTCCTGTTCTTTTTGGAACACCATGTTCTTTAGGACATGGTGGCTTACTTTTGCCACATTAAGGTACCTTTTATTTTTTTTTTACATGTACTTTTCTACACTTAACGTTATATGTCCCTTTGCACATTCAGAATTAGATAAGGAACAGTCATACCTCCTGGTCTGCCTCCCATTCTCTCCTGCTGGCTGGGAATCTCGATCCTCCTCCTTGTTCTCAGTGTGCAGCAGTAGTTTGCAATTCTGCTGTGCATTAGAATCACTCTGCGGTGGGCTCAGGCATTTGAAAAATGGGTCACATCTCAGCTCTACCATGTATTCATTATATGATCCAATTCACTTAACATTTCTCACCCTCGGTGTTCTTATTTGTAAGGTAGAAATAATAATGCTTACCTCAATGGTTCTCATGAGGATCAAATGAAATTAGTCAAGGGCCTTGTTACAATGCTGGCAGGTGCTCAATTAAAGATAATATGACAGCCAAGGCAACAGCTGACATGTAGCATGTACTTGGCAATGTGTCACATGCTTTATGTGAATTATTTTCTCTTCAGAGCCCTTTTAGATAGCATGTTTATTATCTGTAAGTTCAGCACTCTAAGAACTATTTTTATTTACCTGTGTTACATCCCAATCTTTATCCTTTGGTATACATATTTTATGTACTGCATAGCATATTTATATATCTTATTCTAGATTTCTAAAATGTTATTGATTATTGATTTTTATGTTGTTTGCTATCTGTCATTTTTACAACCCTTTACTATTCCATTGGGTCCTTATTCTGTAATTTACTTAGTCATTCCACCATTGTTGGACCTTGTCAGGCAAAGAACTGCTTTCTTACTCTGAAGCTTCTGATGTATGTTGTTGAAGGCCCTCCACGGCCTGTGCCATTTCACAGTAACATGGGCTAACTTTTGACCTGGTTGTGTCAGTTCTAAATTCTCTAACTCTCTTTTAAAGTGGAAGCGGGGTTGTGTGAAATGTTCCTTAAGAAATGAGAAAAATAGCAGTGATTCAATCAATTAGGCAATCAATCAGAAAAGCATTTCGAATTTGTACTAGGAATCGTATATGGAGAAGTACAAAGTTATGGTGTAACTAAGACAAGAAACAGTAATAGTGATAAGGAAAAAAAATAACCTCTAGTCTACAAAAGGACCTATGCTACAGATTTTGAAACAGGCAATACAAGTATGCAAGTTGCTATATTGCATTACATACAAGCTGCTAGTAAGCAGGATGGGATGTACTAGTATATAGGGAAGGGACTTCTTGCTCACCTGCCTGCTTTAAAAATTAGGACCAGCTCTGAATAAAAGCTGTAACACAGGTGAGGTTTGTATTGGCAGAATGTCCCCTTCTAAAGGGACCTTGAACCATGTGCTGTCTACTACCTGCCTAATGTCCCACAGAAGCCACTTAATGACACGTGATATAGGCTGGAGACAATCAGAATCTTCCCCCAGGTTGATTTAAGGATGTTGATAGAGAAAAATCTTCATTCTACTGGGACCCTGAAGCTGAAAATCTGAAGTTGTAGCTGCTGGTGACCACCTGCCCTGGTTGAATGGAGGCAACTTTGGACAGCAGGCCGAGAACCACAAACATAGATGCTTCTTTCTAAACTAAGGCCCATTTCTTCCCCTGTGCCTTGGCTGGCATTCCCTCCTGAAGTCCCAGAACTGTCTGACCGCTCTCCTCTCTTGTATGGCTCACCCATACTACTACAGCCTCCATCTAGTGATTCCACCTTTCTTCCCAGTCTAGCCAAATCTCTTTAAAGAAAACAACAACAAAAACATTTAATCACCTTTATTTATTTATTTTTTGTTTGGTTGGTTAATCCTCACCCTAGGATATTTTTCCATTGATTTTTAGAGAGAGTGGAAGAGAGAGGGAAAGACAGAGAGAAACATCTATGTGAGAGAAACACATCAATTGGTTGCCTCCTGCAGGAGCCCTGACCAGGGCCTGGGCTGGGGAGGAGCCTGCAACCAAGGTACATGCCCTTGATCGGAATCAAACCCGGGACCCTTTGGTCTGCAGGCTGATGCTCTATCCACTGAGCAAAACCAGCCTGGGTGCCAAATCTCTTGAAAGATTGTCTATTCTGTCCACTTTCTTATTTTTTACCTTAACCTACTCCACATGGGCTTCATTCCCTGCTCCTCTACCAAAAAACAGCTCAAAGATGACTAAGGACCTGTCCATTGCCATCTCCATATGGCCTTCTTTAGTCCTTGTTTCCTTAATCTCTCAGCATCATTTGACCTAGCTGACCAATTCCTTCATGCTTGGTTGGTTTCCAGAATACCTGGACACCACATCCTCCTGGTTTTTCTCTCAACGCCCTGGCTGCTCCTTCTCAATTCCCTTGCCCATGTCTCCTCCATCTGTACATGTCAGAGTTCCTGCAGAGCTCTTGCTGAGGCCCCTTCGTCTCTCATGCTACACCCTCTTCCTGTCTTTTCCTGTAACAGAGGTCTCGTCCACTGTTCTAGCTCCCATTGCCATCTACATACTGATGGCTCCTCAATGCGTATCTTTAGCTCAGAACGCACCTCTGAGCTTCACAGCCACATAGTAGTCATTGGCCCGCTTCAGATGGCCACTTAAATGCATCAGAGACATTCAAACTTGATGTGTTTGTTTGGAAGTGAACGCTTGCTTCATCTCCCTCCACAAATCTGCCCCTCCTCCAGTGTTTCCTAATTACTAATGGCTCCCCAATCCACAGAGTTTCTCAAGCTGGATTCCTGCAAGTCTTCCTCGATGCTTTCCTCTTCCTCATTCCCTTCGTATAGTCCTTCACCAGGACCTGTCAATTCTACTTCCTAAACACTTCTTACATCCACATACTTATCTCCATCACCACCACCTAAGTCCCAGTTCCATCTTCTGTCCTCTGCACTTTGGCAACAGCTTCCTAACTGGTCTCCCCACACCCATGCTTGCTCCTTCCAATCCATTTTTCACACAGCCCTAGAGAGAGATTTAAAATACAAATCTTGTCCTGTCCTGGCCCTGCCTTACAGCCTTCACAGGCTTTCCGTTGCCCATAGCGAATGTCCGAAGACTCACCATGACTTATCAGTGTGGTCAGTCTTGGACGCTGACCTACCTCTTCAGGCTCTCTTCAACCACGCTCCCCTTACCTTTCTGGGCTCCAGCCACATGGAGTCCTCCCTGTTCCCCAAACAGGTCAAACTGTCCCTTTCCTCAGGACTCCTGGATAAGCTGAACCTTCTGTGCTTCTCTGGGGGCCCTTCCCTGACCACCTCCTCCAGGATCCACTGTCCCATCACACCAGAGGCTTTTCCTTCACTGCCCCTCCACACGTGTCATCTACTTGTTGTTTCTCCTCCCTGTGGGACTGTAAGCCCCAGGAGCGCAGGCGCCAGGACTGTCCTGCTCCCTGCTCTGTCACCACTGCCCGCCTGTGCCTGGTGCTGATAGGCAAAGATGGTCCATGTCCTTCACATCCCAACCCCAGGGCAGCTGTGTAGCTGTCCACCATTTGGGGACAGTCTTCTTTCAGTGGTTCTTAAAGCTACAGCCCTGCTCTTTGGAGGAGACGGTGACAGAGTTGACCCAAGTGGTCTCCTTGACCTCTTCCCCTGGAGCACAAGAGCCACCCAGGAGCTCCCTGGATGTTTGGGAGCTTGCTTTACAAACCCTGCCTAAAGCTAAGGTGTCATTAGGGTGATGTGCTGCAGCCCTGCCCTGTTCTCTTAAGGATGTCTTGGTGTTTTAAGACAGGCCCTCCCCCACCAGCCCATTGTTCTTGTTTTCATCCTATAGTGTGCCTCCATTCACTGGCTTGAAATTGTGAGAACCCCCTCGGTTGGAGAGCCCAAACAGGGCACCGGGGAAAGGGTGCCAGAAGAACAATCAGCTACCATGGGAACCTGAATAGCCAGACAGAATTAATTTAGCATCATAAGAATGGCCTAGGCCAGTGGTCGGCAAACTGCGGCTCGCGAGCCACATGCGGCTCTTTGGCCCCTTGAGTGTGGCTCTTCCACAAAATACCACGGCCTGGGCGAGTCTATTTTGAAGAAGTGGCGTTAGAAGAAGTTTAAGTTTAAAAAATTTGGCTCTCAAAAGAAATTTCAATGGTTGTACTGTTGATATTTGGCTCTGTTGACTAATGAGTTTGCCGACCACTGGCCCTAGGCTTCGTGAGAGACTCATCGGTTGTGGCTGGTCCTCGGAGAAAGATCTGTCATAGAGAAAAGTAGACAAAAACTGCTGGTGCCACGAGTGGGGAGAAGCACTCTGACTCGAAAACACAGCAGCAACCCAAGGGTGTTCCTTGAAGAGGCGACTTCTTTGGTGCCCCCTTGCCAGGGACCAGGGACGGCATGTGTGTGCACGCCTTCTGCCTTTGCCATGCAGGGCCCGGTGGACAGAAACCACCCGCAAAGGAAGAGCCTTATTAAATCTCGGCCATGGCTGTCTTAAGAACCAACCTTTCCTGCTCTTTGTGCAACAAGACACACCTCTCGAGGAAGGAGGCGGACAGGATTTCCATCATTGCTACTGCCCTATTTAAAAAAAAAACACCCGTGTAATTACTCTGCAGGAAAGGCGCACAAACAGGATGGGCCCCGAGTTGAACCAGGATGAGCCATCCCTGTAAAGATTAGGAAAAGGAACCTCCCCGCCGGGTGCCCTCCTCCAGCCAGGGCCTCTCCCAGATGGCCAGGCAGAGTCGCCAGCCCACCTTTCAGGGTGGGAGGGAGGGAGGGCGCAGGCGACCTCGCCGCTCGGGTTCCCTGGTTCCTCCTCCTCCTCCTTCGCCTCCTCCTCCTCCCTGCCTTCCAGCCCGACCCGAGCCTGTCTCCCGCGCCTCAGGTGTTTGCTGGCTGGGCTAAGAGCTCTTCCCTTTTCGGCCTGCACCTGGGTGGCCTCTAGCCGGCTCGCACCCGCAGGCTCCGCGCGGCAGGGCGCACGCAGGCGGGGTGAGCGAGCAGACGGGCGCGGGGCTCCCTGCGGTGTGTGCCCGGCCTCTGGTCCGCGGCTGGGCTGGCGGGGCGCGCGCCACGCCCCCGGAGTTCGAAAGGCGCGGGAGCCGGCGGGTTTCGGTGAACTTGGAGCCCGGCGCCGAGAGGCTCCTGTTGGGGATGCGGCGGCAGCTGCTTCCTGGTTTAAAGCTCGCCGAGTGGGGGAGAGCGTGAGCCCGCGGAGGCGGGGGCAGGAGCAGAGCGAGAGGAGGCGGGGGCAAGAGACGCTGGGGCTGGAGCTCACCGGACGGGTCGCTCTGGCTCTCCGGGGAGAGGAGCCTCCCGGCTCCGGAGAAGGGGCGAGTCCCGTGCGAGACCCCGGGAAGCGCCGCGCGCTCGAGGCGGACGGTCGGACTCCCCCGGCCCGCAGCAAGCTTAGCGCCGGGCTCCCCTCCTTTCCACCTCGCGAGGGAGAGAGGCCGGGAGGGAGGGGAGGGGAGGGTCCCGCGGGAAAGACAGAATGGCCCGGCGAGGGGGACTCGGGCGCTGCGTTCCCCAGGAGCTGCCGCCACTCCTACCGCTGCTGCGAGGACTGGCCTGAGCAGGGGCTCCAGGCTTCCCCACCGCGAGCCAGGGCGGGCCCCCGGGGCCGGGGCAGCGGCGCCGGCATGTCGTCCGACACCATGAAGTTCAATGGCTACTTGAGGGTCCGCATCGGCGAGGCCGTGGGGCTGCAGCCCACCCGCTGGTCCCTGCGCCACTCGCTCTTCAAGAAGGGCTACCAGCTGCTGGATCCCTACCTGACCGTGAGCGTGGACCAGGTGCGCGTGGGCCAGACCAGCACCAAGCAGAAGACCAACAAACCCACGTACAACGAGGAGTTCTGCGCCAATGTCACCGACGGCGGCCACCTGGAGCTGGCTGTCTTCCACGAGACGCCCCTGGGCTACGACCACTTTGTGGCCAACTGCACCCTGCAGTTCCACGAGCTGCTGCGCACCGCCGGCGCCTCGGACACCTTCGAGGGTTGGGTGAGTAGCTTGTGACCCCTCCTGGCTGTGTCCACTTGACCTCCTCAACCCCCTCCATTTGTCAGAACTCGCGGGGGTCCCGCTTTCCCATCGTCCCCCCCTAGCTCCGCGGAGGTGGGAATTCCCTCCAGACTTTGGTCCTTGCCCAGCTGGTGACGCGACCGCGGTGGGTGTGTGAGGGCGCAGGTGTGTCTCCAGGAAGCGGGTCTGGATACGGTCCCCTTTCGGGATGGCAGCTTGGGCTAACGGGATGTCAGGGCGCGGGCGGTCACCCACCATCTGTCCAGACTTCTGGTGAGGCGCCCCAACTCCCCGCACGCGGTTAACACGCAGGAAAGGAAAGGAAAGTGTGATATGAAAAGGACTTGATTTGGGTAAAGTACTAGTACTTTAAGCGTTTCTTAGGAGAAAGCCATACATTCTCACAAGTATTATTCATAGTGTTTATGGATACGTGTTGGCTCAGCGGCTCAGCCGTGCACACGTGTTTCAGCATGCAGATCCATTATATCCCAGAGATGCATAACCCACACTGGCGAGGATTGGAGTACCTGGGTCTGCACTTTGGCAAAGTTTTATTGTTTAGCAGTTTTCCAAGGAGATGAGGTTCACAGGTGTTTGCAAGTAACGTCACTAGTTCAGTCTCGCTCTGAAAGGTGTGAGTCCTGCAGTGTGTATTTCTGCTGTTGGGGAGAGAGCAGCGGGAGCTCTTTGGAGTTTGTGGATCCCGCCACACCTGCTGGCGTTTCTGCGTATTGACCAGCAGCGACCCAGCAGCTACCCGCAACTCCCACTTGCCTCTGCTTTTCCCATAGCTCCCATGAGGCAACACGTGTGCTGTAAATACACTAAATTTTCTAGAGCACTCTCCACAGTGCTAAGATGCTTTTGCTTCTTAAGCCTCGTGCTGTCTTTGTGGTGCAGTTGCTATCCTTCCCACTTTTGCATGATGAGATGGTAATTATAATGAAGTGCTCTCATTGGGCAAAATGGAGTAAGCTGTGTGAAGACTCTCAGGGATCTAATGGTTTTAGTTATGGGGGACGCCAGTGTTGAACCCAGAATGTGAAGCAGTATTGAAAATCTGTTTGAAATTAACAAGTGGTGGAATCAGATGGGTAATAATGAAGACGTATTTAGGTATTTAATTTTCACTTTAAGAAACTGATCGTTTTGTGGTAGATTCCCTACAATTACGAATGGCTTGTGGAGCTATCCCTTTCTTTTAAATAGAAGTGAAACAAAACAAAACAAAACACCCATAATGACTGTTTAACCCTACCATCAAATGATATTGAGTTAATTTTCCTTCAGCCAACTTTATATGGAGTTTCAAAGTACCCTGGAGAGGAATGGCTAAAATACAGTCAGAGATTGACATTTTATCCTGTGAGTTTCTGGATAGGAAATAGAGGTAAGCCTAGGAATCCATATGGAATTACTGAGTGGCTGATGAGTTAGGTTGGGTAAAGCTCTGACTAGAGGAAGTAGGTTGTGAAGGATGGTGGTGCAGACTGGCCAATGGCCCGTAGAGGCATGTCTTCCCCGGCAGTGGTAGACTGGTCCTTCTTACTCTTTTTTTTTTTTTTTTTTAATATTTTATTGATATTTTACAGAGAGGAAGGGAGAGGGATAGAGAGCCAGAAACATCGATGAGAGAGAAACATCGATCAGCCGCCCCCTGCACACCTCCCACTGGGGATGTGCCCGCAACCAAGGCACACGCCCTTGACCGGAATCGAACCCGGGACCATTCAATCCGCAGGCCGACGCTCTATCCACTGAGCCAAACCGGCCTCGGCAGTCCTTCTTACTCTTAGTCTGCACATTTCAATCACTTGGGGAGCTTTTAAAACTCCCTCCTTTTAAGTACTCTAGATAAGCAACTCTGCCTGTGGGACCCCAGCATCAGTACTTTTACGCTTCCCGGGTAATTCGAATGTGCAGTTGAGGCTGAGAACCTGTGGCCTAAATGTAGATCAAAAGAAGAGAATTAGAAGGAGCATAAGTGTAGGAAGCTTAGGTTACCTGACCAGGTGTAGGTGTGCAGAGCTGCTTATTGGCCCACTGGATGAACAAAGATTTAAATGTCTATATCTACAATTAATTAATTACAAATATAATTAATTATACTTAGATGTTTAATATAATCCACTGGTGGTGTCTTGGAAAAGATGAGTGTTTGGTAGGGCAGGTCAGCATTTAAATGACCTTGAAACCAGTGATTTGTCATGCATTTATATTCAATTAGGGGGCAGATATATATATATATATATATATATATATATATATATATATATATATATATATTTAAATTCTGGGTATTTTGAACCAACTTTGATGATAGCATAAATAGAATGGTTAGTGTTTCCTTTTTTTCATATTTTTTAAGAAAAATAATCTTAGGAAAGTGTTTGGCAACATTATGAATGCTTTTAAAGATTCTTTATATAAAGTTCTAAATGTGGTTTTGAAGTTTAGAATTGCAAAAATACTTATTTATCTTTACTATATTAAATTGAAATGTGTAGTTTATTTGGACAGTTAAAAATGGAATAATCAAATTTACTCCACAATAAAGTTATGTTGCATTGGAATTATAAATTGTTACTCTAAAAAAACCTAGCAACTAGTTTTTGCTCGAGTATGTGAACAGATGAAAACAAAAGAAACCTTTATCGTTAGCGTAAAATAAGAGTTGTTATGCTTTCTGACTTAACGTGTACTTTCTGAGTATCAAGGAGGTAATTTAAATTGATTTTAGTATCAGTTTTGTTGATATTACCTTTTAAGCTTGATGAGAAAATGGGTTATACCTGTTTTATGCGGTATATTCTTAATACCAAACACAGTGCCTGACAGTCTTTTACAAATCTAGATAAAACCTAAGGAGATGGCGATATAGCTAAAGAAGTTCTTAAGCGGAAATTCACAGTATTAAACACTTCAATTAGAAAGGTTCTCAAAAGACCTAAGTTTCCACCTAAAAATAGAAAAGAAGAGCAAATTGAACCCAAAGTAAACAGAAAGAAGGAAATTGTAAAGATAGCAGAAGTCAGTGAAGTAGAAAGCAGAAACAATAGAGAAAATCAATGAAACGAAAAGCTGGTTCTTTGAAAAAATTAATACAGTTGATGAACATCAAGCAGAATGATCAAGAGAAAAGAAAAAAGAGAAGACACCAATTACCAATATTAGCCATGAGAGAACATCACTATAGACCCTACAGTTATTAAAAAAATATTTTGAACAATTTTAGGCTAGTAAATGCCACAATTTAGAGGAAATGAACAAATCCCTTAAAAGACACAAACTACCCAAACTCAAATAACTTGAATGAGTTTGTCTATTAAGGTAATTGAATTTGTAGTTGAAAACCTTCCAATTTGTAGTTGAAAACCTTCCACAATGCAAATTTAAGGTCCTCGTAGGCTTTATTGGTGAATTCTATCATACATTTAAGGAAGAAATGTTGCCAACTTGACACAAACTATTTCAGAAAATAGAAGGAAATACATCCCAACTCATTCCATGAAGCCAACATTACCCTTATACAAAAACCTGATTAAAATATTAACCAAAAAAACCACTACAGACCAGTGTCCCTTGTGGACACATATATACAAATTCTTAAATCTTAGCAAATCAAATTCAACAATATAGCAAATGGGTTGAATATAGAATTGCACGAATTGATTTTTATATGTAAATCAACGTTGCTGTCCTGGTTATAAACCCGATTAGGTAGTACACCATGACCTAATCGGGTTTATAACCAGGACAGCAACGTTGATTTACATATAAAAATCAATTCGTGCAATTCTTTATATTAACAGGATAAAAAAGGAGATGAATATGATCTTCTGTATAGATCATATTTAAAATAATCTATTAAAATCAATGAATTGGACTTTATCAAAATTAAGAAGTACTGCTTTACAAAAGCCACTTAGAAAATGAAAACACAAGCCATAGACTGGGAGAAAATATTTACAACATGTTAATCAGATAAGGAGTTGTAACACCAGTATATAGAAGAATTTTTACAACTCAATAATAATGAGAAAATACACAATTATACAAAGATGTGAATAGGACCATCACTGACAAATAATACATTAAAAGATACTCAAAATCATTAGTTGTCAAGGAAATGCAAATTAAAACCAAAACTCATTGTAAAGGCTAAAATTAAAAAGACTGGCCATCGAAGTGTTGGTGAGGAAATGGAGCAACTAGAACTTTCATATCCACTGTGAGAAATATAAAATGGTACAGTCATGTTGAAAAATGGTTTGGCAGTTTCTTAAAATGTTACACATATACCTACCGTATGACTAACTACTCTTAAGTATTTACCAAGAGAAGTTAAAGCATTTATATAAAGACACGCACATGAATGTTTATAGCAGCTTTATTTGTAATAGCCCCAAACTGGGAACAACTCAAATATCAGTGAACAGTTGAATGTTTAAACAAATCGTGCATCCTAATACTAATTAGTAAAAAGTGATGAACTATTGATACCTGCAGCAATACTGATGAATCTCAAAATAATTATACTGAGGGAAAGAAGCCAGACAAAAAGGAGTACACACTGTATTTATGCAAAATTCCAGGAAATGAAAACTAATGTGTAGTGGCAGGAAGCACATTGATGGTTGTCTGGGAATGGGAGGATGGAGGTGAGGGTCGGCTGGATTACAAAGGAGGCATAAGGAAACTTCTGAGGAAATGGAAGTATCCATTGTTTTGATTGTGGAGATCATTTCACAGTTATATACATATGTCCAAGCTCATCAAATACGTTCCCTTTTAAGAATGTGCATGTTATTGTATGACATTATACCTCAATAAAGCTGCGGAGGAAAACTATGAGTAATTATTATCCCTCTTTTATGAAAAAGATGTTAAATAAGTAAATGAATTAGATTTAAGCCAAGGTCGACTTAAAAACTGCATTGTCTTTTTAGTGCAGAAAATATTTATCAGAGTAGGAGCATAAAGCAAAAACAAATTCATTAAAGACAGTTTCTGATTTTTGGACACAATGTTGTTTTCTAAATGATCCCTGTCAATTTTTTCTGTTTATTCTGGAACGTGTTTATTTTGCATAATTTCTTTACCTTCTGAAAACAGAAGTTGTGTCTAAATTAAAACCTTATTTCTGTCTTTCATATATTTGCTCATGATTTTGCTGGCTTTCCAAATGGGGACCGGCATCTAATACTTAATGCAGAGCATGGGGACAGGGGTTGGGGGGAGGCAGGAGGAGCTGGAGGCTGCGTCATGGAAAGACCTTGGCATCCCCGCAGGAAGGAAGGACCTGCTTGGCGGGATCCCAGGCCCTTTTCCTGGTTCAGCCCTCTTGAAGACATTCTGTTCCCTGCAGCGCTGGGGGGCGGCTCTCTCCCAGCTTCTCAGAGAGGTACCTGGTAGCCTTGTCAGGTGAAGCAGCCAGGTTACCCTGGGCAGTCTTGGACTATCTTTCCCCTTGATTCCTGAATCCAGGTGCATACATTTATAGCATCAAAATTCTTCTAGGTTCATTATCTAGTGCTTCACTCTCTTTTGTGCTTTGTAGTGGTTATTTATTCTCACAGTTATTTTTTTTCTGAGCCAACTGGTGAGGCACGTCTAACACTGGAGGATTAAGTCAGTGTTTAAGGGAAAGATATATTTTAGCCTCTCCGGGAGGTTTATTCCAATGCACATGAGCTGTATTGGATATATTGTTTCACTGTAGGAACTTTGCTGCACTGGGGCTGCCACTTATCATGCAGGTTGTGGCTCAGATGTTTCCTCCTCAGAGAGCATTTTCCTGATCATGTTAATTATCTTGCCAGCCTTCATTACACTCATCACTCTCTGAGATCTGTCTGCTTATTGTACCTTTGTCCTTCAGAGTGTAAACATCTTGAGACTAGGGACCCCCATCTCTCTTATCCACCATTCAAGGTTCTAGCTCTAACATTGATTTGTTTTTTAGAGAGAGTGGAAGGGATGGGTGGTGGAGGGAGGAGGGAAGACAGAGACAGAGACAGAGACAGACATCAACTTGAGAGAGACACATGGTTTGGCTGCCTCCCACCCACACCCTGACAGAGGCCAGGGACTGAACCTGCAACTGAGGTACCTGCCCTTGACCGGGAATCAAACCCATGATTCTTTGCTCAGCTGGCTGATACTCTAACCACTGAGCAAAACTGGCCAGGGCAAGAATGATTTTTTAAAATGTAATTTTGGGGCAAGTAAGTACTTTGGGAACATCTTTCTTTAAACATTTTGTCTTCGTAAAAGAAAGAAATGAAAATAATTAGGGAGTGACCAATAATTGTGGTTATTGCAGTGTCCATCTTTTATATCAATTAATGATGTACCAATATGTGCTTGAAAGACTGGACCAGATTTCTCTGCCCTTGGAATATGGTAATGGATTGAAAACTCTGTGTACGGGAAACTCCTTGCTTTTATTTCATTTTAAAAGACTATGACTTAAAAACCCGTTAATATGTTCTAACTTTGTTCACTAGTAATTTGAGAGCATGACATGTTAAATTAGGAGCAGCAAGAAAAAAGCATTAAAAGGCTGTACTGCAACGTCGGAGAGCTAATGAGGTTGGTGGGCAGAGTGTGAATCATTTTATCTTATGCAACTCTTAGCACAGTTTTGATACTTAGCAAGTGCTTAGAATGGTGACTAGTTGTGATAGTAAAAATACAGTACACTTTAATGAGATGGGCAGCATTTATTTAGATTAAGAGAGGTGCCTTGGGCTTCTGTAGTCTCTTTTCTATTTTATAAAACAATTGACTAGATCAGGTTCCCTTTTTGTGTTGACTGCTTAGCTCCATTTTATCAGAATATGATGAAAATGAGGCCTGAGTGGAAACTCAGTACTGGTCTCCTCTTTTTCACTCTCATCATGGCTGTATCTAAAGTGATCTTTCTCAGTGGCCAAGCTGACAGGCATTACTTAACCGCTCAGTGGTTCCCCACTGCTTCAGATAAAGCACAGCTCATTAAATGGTATAGAATGTTCTCCATGATCTGGCCCTTGGCTTTCTCTCGAGCCTTATTCTAACCCACACTGAGCTCCAGGCACCGTGAGCATCTCTCAGGTCCGCCAGGCTCACATTGCTAATTCCCACCTGTGCTCCATTGTGGCATCACTTACCCAGAAAACTCCCGGACGTGTCAAGCCTGGGTTTGGTCTTCCTCCTTGGAATTCCCTCAGCATCCTGAGATCCCCATGGTCCACGCTCCCCTCCATCCTGAAGGAATGGATGTATGAATGGATTGGGCTCTCATGGGAGTGTGTGATATTGGTCAGAGGGAGTTCAGGATGTAATAATATGGGCAGTGCACTGATTTGTCCCCTCAGCTTCTGGAGTAGCTACTCTAACAGAGTCTTGCATGTTTTTGCATGAAATGCCAACCCCTAGGTGAGCATTCGTCCACCACTGAGCATGACCTGTGTCCTGGGCCTGTGCTCTGCCTTGGGAGGCAAAGTGGACAAGATGGACATGATCCCTTCCTTTATAGACTGACTCATAGTTCCAGGAGTGAGGTAGATTGGGGGGCGGGGACAGTAACCAAGAGATTATAGAACAGAAGTAAGTACTAAGATATTGCTGAGTACCTGGTTTGAGGAGACCAGAGACATTTTCCTGGAGGGGAAATAGAGAGCTGATTTTTAAGGCCCCAGCATAGATAGCCACAGGCCTGCTTTATTTAAATGCCTGTGGAAAATCATTCCTCAAAAGAAGAAAAGGAACTTCTGATGCAATAATGCTTTCCCAGAGAGACATCACAGGTGCCCTTTTGAAAGGTAAAGGTTCCTGACACACGAAAATGTTTCCATCGTTGGAAAGTTTGGGAGGGGATTACGTTGTCCTGCTTGCAAGCAGATGGCCTAAGAGAACATTTGAGTTCCAAAGGCAGAAAGCAGTAACACACTAGGTGAACCAACTCATACCCTGCGCTTTGTACAGATCACAAAGGACTCATAGGTTCTGAAGCAGGAGGGTCACCTAGTCAGAACAACCACAAAGCCGGGTAGCTCTTAGGCCCCTGGATAGCCTGCAGATGTAGTCATTTGGCAGAGGTGTTTTTAACGTTGAATCTGAAGGCATTTAGTCCTTAGGAGGAGCTTCAGTTTGCCACAGACCACACCACTCCCTACTACAAACCCTTCCTTTTGACTCATTACATGCTCAGAGGTTTTTAAGGGTTTTTTTAAGCTTCAGCCTTAGTTTTCAGTGTGGGAACCCAAACTTCAGCTAAAGCAGAACTGTTGCCTTAGCTCACGTGATTTGTGACAGACAGATACACACAAACACACATTCAACATCTATATACATATATAGATAGACTTATTTAGATGTATTTCTATATCTTTATTCATTTATAAATACATTCCATTAGATGTATGTTTATTTAGATACTTATGTATCTACAATTTTAGAGCAAGCTGGCTTATTATCCTATCTAATAAAAGGGAAATATGCAAATTAACCATCACTCCATCACAAAGATGGCGGCGCCCATAGCCACAAGATGGCGGCGCGCAGCCCTCTCAGCCCCACCGGAGTCCCCCAGTCCCAGGGCGGGGGGGGGGGGGCGGCCGCTGAGAGTGGGCAGCGTGAGCGGCCTGGCGGAAAGCTTGCCTTGTCGCCATGGCGACAAGGCAAGCGTTCTGCGCCTGGCCGTGGATGAGCCTCTGGGCAGCAGGTGCGGAGCGGCCAGGCCCCGCAGAGAGCTACTGGCGCACGGATTCATGCGCAGGGCTACTAGTCCTATATGATAAAAGGCTAATATGCAAATCGACCGAATGGCGGAACAACTGGTCGCTATGATGCACACTGACCACCAGGGGGCAGACACTCAACGCAGGAGCTGCCCCCTGGTGGTCAGTGCGCTCTCACAAGGGGAGTGCCGCTCAGCCAGAAGCAGTGAGCTGGGCTTATGGCTGGCGAGCGCAGTGGTGATGGGAGCCTCTCCCGCCTGCGCAGCAGCGCTAAGCCATCAGTCGGACATCCCCCAAGGGCTCCTGGACTGCGAGAGGGCGCAGGCCAGGCTGAGGGACCTCCACTGAGTGCACGAATTTCATGCAGCGGGCCTCTAATTAAATATATGGGGAGTTAACTGCAAATTAGTATTGTATTAAGTACTAATTTTTTTTAAAAAATCTCTCTTTGTATTTCATTATACAATGTCCAGCAATATGGAAGTGCTTTGTCATCATGGGAGTAAGGAGAGCTGGGTTCAAGGTGTGGCTTTGCTGGAGCACTTTCCTTCCCCGGAGCACAGCCCATGCCTCCCCCGCCCCCCTCTTCTTCCCTCTCAGGAGTGCATCTCCTAAACTTCAAACGTCCCCACCACATTGCAACCAGGAGAGCAATGGGCAGCCATAGCTCCTCCCAGGCTAACCTGCTGAACCTGTCTCCAAGGCCCCCTTTCTCCGACTTTTCAGTGAGCCCATAGCATCTCCCCCTCGGCTCTCTTCTGTTGCTTCTTCTATCCTAAGCCCTTCCTTGATTCACTGTCCCTGGCTTTAATAAATGTACTCAAAATTTTAAAAATAAAAAGGTGTGGTTTTGCCACCTATCGCCTGTGACTTTAGGCAAGCCCAGACCGGCAAGGTCTCAGTTCCCTGCTTTATATCACGAGGGGGTTGCACTAGCATATATCTGAGGACCTCCCATCTCTAAAGCCTCGGCCTCCACGTGTTAGGCAGTTGTATCATTTCTTCTCTTTTGCAGTAATTGGTTTGGTTTTTAAGAAGTCAGAATGAATTATGTCTTATCAAAGTTATTAACTCCCAGGAATTAAATTGGTCTAAATCTAAATTGCTCAGGCTTAGAGAGGACTTAGCTCAGGTCTAAATAACTTTTAGCATCGATAGTGATGTTGATGCTATTTCCTTGGCTTAGAATCCGACTTAAGGGGGGTCCTCATTTTAAGCCATGCAGCTGTATTTCTTGATTTGCGCTAATGGGCTCCTTGTTCCATGGGGATGGCTGTAAGTCACGTGAGAGAGACTGAGAATCCCACTGTTTGAGCTTTTGCTAGAAGCCATTCTCACTAGCGCTGTAATTAATGCTTTGTAGACACCAAGTGTCTGTAGCCACCTTTTACATATCCACCCTAGGTGATGACAAATACTATAAATCACTTGTAGAACAGACATTTTAATTAAACAGAGGAATGAGCCCAAGGGTATTGGCTATCTAGTGTTTAAGTGCTAGGCTGAAGAATTTCATGAGATGGGAAATTGTTGTTGAGAATGATGTTGCTAACCAGGGAGACTGATCAGAATTACTATGTTCGTGTATTTCTGTGGCATCAGTTAGTTAGTAGTGGTTGTCAAAGCACACAGGACTTTTTAGTAGAAAGACCACTTTAGTAGAAAGACTCACTATCAGTGCTTCTGTAATGTACTGTCTTTTAGAAAGTCCCTTTGAGTTTACATAAGTTTTATCCTGTACAACTCTGACCTTATAGGGAGATGTTTGGTTTGTGATTATGGTAAAAAAAAAAAAAAAAAAAAAAAAAAAAAAGACAATTGCCAGAGAATAGAACCATTCATGGCCACCACAAGCCCCTCGCAATTACATTAATAAACTCGGTCTTATGGGGACAGTGTGAGCCTGTTCTAGACACAGCCCCTGTTCTCCAAGTGCTTAAACCCAAACCACAAAGCTGCATGTTCCTTTGAAAGTCATACTTGCCCCTTGTGCTGGCATAGCAGTCTGCCTACCCCTCCCTCGTAGCACTTAAATATGATGCCGTGCCTCCGTCCTCACACTGGACTTTGGTGTTCTTGTCTGTGATGTCGGGGGTGGGGGGGCAGCCTGAGCTCTGTGGCCCCTTCCAGCACCTGTGTTATATGGTTCTGGTTCTGGTTCCTTTGGTTACTGAAAATTCTGCTCCCTTGGGAAATAGTTGCTGGAGATTGTTCTGCTGATGCTCAGATTTGTTCTCGTCACTGAAATTAGTATTTCTGGAAGAGTGCACAAAAGTCATAAATATAGTAGCATAATTCCCTAAACAGAATGCATTTATTAATCTGGGAGCCATGGAGCTCTTCAGTGCTTTATTAGACATGATCATTGTTCCATCACAGTACAGAAGAGTTGAGAATAGGTTCTCAGCAGAAGCAGTGCTTCCGAGAAGGGCTCTGAGCCCTGGTCATGTGTAGGGATGATGAAAGCGATGGTCTGTATCTAGGAAAGCGCACTACATGCATATTGACAATATGCTGGGAACAGCGTCACCAGAGTGGTGGTCCCTGAGGCCTGACGTGAACACAGGGCCTCGGGTTAAGAAACACCAACTGAGAGAGAGGTGTCAAAAAGAAGGACTCTGAATTTCTGATTCCCCGGACATGGATCTAACATTTCCCCCTGTACTGGAGGACTTTTTCACTGCAGCTAATCGTGGAAGACAAACAGTAGAAAGGGGGAGCTATGAATTTTAGAGAAAACGATGTGTTTCAAAATGTATTCTTACTTCTGGCTCCTGGTGAAGTATACCAAATGATGACCCATTTTGGGACCTTTTGAGTTGGTTATTTAGGTATTTTCAAAAGCCTCTATTTTTGTAGGCGTTTCTTTGAGGTTTGCAGTAGATGAAAAGTTAAAAAAACACACACAACCAAAAAACTAGGACGGTTTGAGTGACCTTGGCTTGGTACCTTTTGTTAATATAAACTTCTCCCCTGTAAAAGAGAGAGAGGATTTATCTGTACTGGGCATTATGGTGCACACTGGGTTAGTCCACAGCAAAATGATGAAACCAGTGATGCTTGTCTGCTCCTCTTGCCCTGTGACCCCTGGTCCCCTATGGCCTGGGTCCCTTGACCCCACAAGATTTTCTCATCTTCTCTTGAGTTCCAGCTCACCTTGCCAATACCTTGGAAAACAACCTGATGATGGTAGAAACTGAGCTGAGTGGAGGTTGCCCGCAGCACAGCCCCCTTGCTAGCCAGAGGTGACGCTAGAATCTAGCTCTCTGGACTTTGGCCCAAGCTGTTTCCTGGACGCCCCTCAGTGTGTGGCAGAGGCAGCAGGAACGGCATTCATAGGTTTTTGTTGAGTGCTTGCTGTGTGCCCGACTCCATTCTAGGTGTAACAGATAGGGCAAGAGAACAAGACACCCAGAGTCTACCCTAGCATGGAGAGGTACGTAATAAGCAAGCAAGCAGGGGATTGCAAAAATAACAAATGGTGGTTGGATGCTAAGTGAAGAATTAACACGGGGGGTGTGTGTGATAGAGTGTGACTGCTTACCTAGAGTGGACAGAGAGGGACTCGCGGAGAGAGTGACATTTCAGTTGAGACCTGAGAGACAAGTAGCCACCATGTGAAGATTAGAGAAAGGACATCCCCTGCGGAGGGAACAGCTAAGGCCAAGGCCCGGAGGTTGGAGCAAGCTTGACATGTGGAGAAACAAACAGAACGACTGGGGAAAGGGTAGACTTGGTTTGTGTTGGCAAGTTCGTGGCATCACCCCAGCTCGGCTACAGTGAGCGCGTCCCTTGATCTCTGACTATTTTCTCCTCTGGAAAATGGTGCTGATGTTAGTACCTCATAGGATTGGTGTGAAGATTAGATTGACTACATTAAACGTGCCCAGCACAAAATAGGCCCTCAAGAAATGGTCGTTTGGGTTACTTTTACTCTCCCAAGGAAATTCGTATTTTGACAAGGGCCTTTGGAAAATAATCATATTGGCCAGAGAAAGCCATTCATAAGGTTGCATCGTAGACAATGGGAGTGGGGATGTCAAAGTCTCCTGGGGATGGGGTAGGGTCCAGTCTTGTTGGTGCCCCTCAGATGATATAGAAGCATTTGTTTACATTCTGCCTCTTTCAGCACCATATTTTCTAAAGAGAGAATAGAGGAAAGGAAACAAAGGCCAGGAAATTTGTTCCAAATTTTTGAATGATATATTTGTTTTCTACAGACTCATAAGTATTAGCGGAAAGTTTCAGTATTTAGAGGAATAGGATAATTATAATAATTGATAGGGCCCGAAAGTGTTTTTGTTTTTCTTTTATAAAACTATAAATTATGGGTGAGACTTAATAAACATGGTGCCAATCATCATAAAGGAAATAAAACCTCAAAAATTATGAATAACTACATAGAGTTGATTCTTGTTTACTACTGAAAGCTTGTTTACTTTATTGACTATAATTTTGTGAATTAACTATGGATAATTTTGCCTATTTTGAACAGTTTTGGATAATGCCTATTTTGGCATCTTGCTGATTTCCAGAATATTTCTGACCTCTCCTTCAATATCCATTTGTCTGTGTGTACTGTAAAAAGACACACTAGCATTTGCCTAAGCCACATAAACTAGGATGCAGAATCTGCAATTACAGAGTAATAGTACACAAATACAGGCTTTGAGGAATATTTATTGGACGACTACCATAATTATCAGTGCATCATAGTGTGATGGTTGGGTGTCAGCCAGATTGGGGCTCAACTATTAGGTCTGCCTCTCATTAGCAGAGGTCATTTAACTTCTGCCAGTCCTGGCTTTCTCATCATAACATAGTCCCTACCTCACAGGGTTATGTGAGAATACAGCGAGGAATTATGTAAACCGTCTAGCACAGTGTATGACACATATTGCTGCAGAAAAATTATCATCATTGTCACCACCACCATCACTCTACCTCAGTACTTAAATATGAAGTCATGGGCCCAGCCTTTTTTGAAATGAACTCTGAAAACAGTAAGACATTTATTCACATACAATTTTAGAGTTTTTAATTTTAGAGAAGAGTTTAGAGTTTTTTAATATTAGAAACTTTCCTAAGTGGTTTATAAGTTCAGCCTTCTTGTTTTTGCTTTTTATTTGAGACTAGAGGCCCAGTGCATGAAATTTGTGCACGGGGTGGGGAGGTCCCTCAGCCCAGCCTGCACCCTCTCCAATCTGGGACCCCTTGGGGGGATAGGGCCTAAACTGGCAGTCGGACATCCCTTTCACAATCCGGGGCTGCTGGCTCCTAACCGCTCGCCTACCTGCCTGCCTGCCTGATCGCCAACTAACTGCCCTCCCCTGCTGGCCTGATTGCCCCCAACTGCCCTCCCCTACCGGCCTGATTTCCCCCAACTGCTCTACCCTGCTGGCCCGATTGCTCCTAACTGCCTCTGCCTTGGCCTCCGCCACCATGGCTTTGTCCGGAAGGAACGTAGGACGACCGGAAGATGTCCGGTCGACCCAGTCTAATTAGCATATTACCCTTTTATTAGTATATATTCTGGAGTGTAAATCAGTAGGATGGTTACTGGTAGAAGAGGAGATGGTTTGCTTTCCCTAGAAGAATAGGGGTTTGGGGTGAATTCTACACGTATGTCCATTCGGTTTTGCAAGGAATATGTGGAAATGAAGTTGGAATCACTATAGCTATAGTGTTGGCCAAAGTTAGTTTATGGAAAACCTTGAAATTGATTATTGGTTTGTTCATATGATATTGGACAGAGATTCTGAGTTAGTGTGTATAACCAACGAGAAAGAAGTAAAGTTACACTATGCAGTTGCAAAGGATTTAAAAAAAATCCTTCATCTTTTAGATGCAAAAGCTGAAGTGGGCACTTTTATTGATGCAGTTAAGGGAAATTATGGTAGATGGCCTCTTTCAATTGGCATTAAAAGATGTTTCCTCGATTTAAGTCTGAGCATCTAATCATTGAATGTGAATTATTATCATGCTTCCAAAAAGAAAAACTATAGTTTTAAAAGTGCATCCTTTGAACTTGTAGATTTATGGATAAAATCAAGGGCACCAACAATTTTGACTTGGTTTGCAGGAAACATGAAAGTTTCCCCTCTATCTTGACTTATCTTAAAGCTAATTACTTCTAATTTTAACAGTTGACTGGGTACTTGTTTTGGGTTCTAGATCTTTCACAGTGGTCAAGTTAGAGGTTATCTGAAGTGTACATATTTAATTTTTCAGAAGAAAAGTTTCATTTGCTCTATAGGAAGGCCCAGCAGTGTCTGCAATGATATTGAGCACAGCCTTGGTTTGGGTTGTTCAGAAGTCTTGGTTAGCTCTTGGGCTAAGAGGAGAATATATCTTTGAATCTCCCTGCTGGGCCTCCTCACCTTCTTGTCATGCACATCCTGTACCTGGGTTGTGGTTGCATTGATCTGCCGGGGCACATTGTTGCAGAAGTCTGGGGGTGAATGAGAATGTGTCCGTGGGTGTCTGCCCTCCCTTCAGCCTGACCTGCTGCTTTCAGCCCAGGAGTACTGCTCTCTGTGTGAGCACTAGGGACCCTCCGCCTCCCCCAGCCCCTGGCAAAGTGCCCTGCACGTGCTAGGATTCAGGAAACATTTGAAGAATGAAGAAATCCCTCACTGTTCTAATGGCTTGAGTCTGATGAGGATTCAAACACTGTCATCCACTTTTGCTAAAAGATTTTCTCTTTATAAAATTTATATTTCAGATATAGATAGTAATACTCGTGTGTGTGTGTGTGAGAGAGAGAGAGAGAGAGAGAGTTAAAAGTAGCTTAGAGAGAATGAATATGCTAGAGTGATTTTTATTCTCTTGATTTAAATAACTATAAAATGTGTGTGAAAGGACCAGTTGAATCCCAGGTTCCCCAAACAAAATGTTAACTCTTATTTAGATGATAAGAGGTGCTTTTCAAAATAGGAAAATCTGAGAGACTTACCCTTCTGGCACACTAGAGGTCAGGAATATTAATGACAGTCTGCCCTTGGGAGGAACAAGATACCAGCAGCGAGGGCCATAAACCCGATCATGGTTTCACCGTGACCTTGAAGTGGTAGTTGCCATTTAAGCTTATTTTCCTCAAAATATCCTGTTCTGGCAAAAATAAGTGATTCCTGCGTTGCCTCCTTAGGACTCCAGTGTGCATTTTTCTCCCTGAACTGAGTTTCTGATGGTTCATTGTCGACTCCTCCTGCTGTAATTTGGTCCTATTGAACGTGTGTATGTAGGATTTTGTTTTAAAACAGGAAAAATAATGATTCTGAAAAATTGTTCCTGTCAAGGTACCAAATGTCTTTCCATTGATATTATTTCCATTTATATCTTGAAGTCAAATTCACCGAGTGATAATTCTGCTTCAGTGACACATTAAAAAAGAAGCAGCCAATTGACAGAATTGGAAGAAAAAAAATAGTGGTCTCACCACTCTTCCTCAACCCCTCGTCCTCTAACACTGCCCTCCCCCCATCTTACTGTGCAGGCCCCAAACGTCCTTACTTGTTTTCTACTCGGCCGCTGTTATTTGGAAGAGCTGAGGTTAGAGTGCGAGTTATAACCAGGGGGAGCTGGTGTCCTAGCACTCACAGTGTTCTCTTCGAGCAAGCCACTAGTCTTCCTGGAGCACAGACGCTGACAGGTGTGCACTTCCTGCTCCCACCTGGGGCAGGTCCGGCAGGCCGTCTTCCGATGAGGGGAACTGCCTGTCAGGCCCAGTCCTCCACCTGCGTGGTCTGGGTCCCCTCTGTGTCCTCCCTTTCCAGTACCTTCATCCTCTCCCTTCCTCTGGCACCTTCCCTTCAGAAACAGACCCAGATCTCTCCAAACACTCGTGTCCCCAACTCCACTGCACAAGCCCTTCCCTTTTGAAGTGAGGCTCAGTTTCTCCCCTTTCCTTAGACGCTCCCCCAAAGAGCTGTCTGCATCTGTCCTCCCTCCCCACCACCCCGCCGCCCCCGCCTGTCATTCTTCTCCCCAATGCAGGCTGGCTTCAGCCTCTATCACTGTGTGAACACGGCTCCTGCAAACCCAGGAATGACCATGTATTCCTGCCACTTATCTGTCTTGTTTGCTGCTACATTCTGAGACAGTTTGCTCCCCTGCTTTTCTGTTACTTTAGCACCTTCTCGGATTTTGTTTGTTTGTTTTTTGGTGTGTGTACCTCATCTCTCAATTTCCTTAAATATTGGTGTTTCCTGGGCTTTTGTCCTTATATTGTTGTCTCTCTCATTCCAGATGTCTTATCTGTCCTCCTGGTCTCAACCATATAGCACACATGCTAAGGACTTCCAAAGCCGTGTCTCCCACCTTTGTCCCTGAACCCGATTCTTGCTTCTAGGACTGGGGTAGGCTCAGGGCCAAGGGCTTTCTACTCCATCTCCTTCAATCCTTACAATAGCCTGTGAGGGATGAGCAGCTACCACAGTGCCTGCATTTCCTACCGGAGCAAATTGTGGCTTAGGGAGGTCCAAGCACATGTCCAAGGTCTCACGTCTTATATGCTCACTGGACAGACCTACTTGGAACTCCTTCAGGCATCTCTAAGTCAATATTGTCCATAATTAAATACTACATCTTTACCCCAACCTGCTCCTCTGCCCATTTTCCCAGGCAGCACTGGTCTCACCTTCGTCCTAGGCATTCTTGTGGAATTTTCTCTCTCCTTTCAGCTCTTTCCCCGTTTCAGTTCATTGTTAAGTCCTGTTGAACTGGCTTGCAAAATACTTCCTGAGTCAATTTCCCCCCATCAGCACCGCACTTGTTCCGGCCCTTATCCAATAGCCTTGGAACTGGTCTTCCTCCCTCAAACCCACCCTCCACAGGGCTGCCTGGACGAACTGTCTAAAGCTCAACCTTAACCTTCCTCCTGCTAGAAATCTTTCCAAGGCTTCCCTAGCCTATAGAGGTCAGGCTCCTTGGGAAGATTTGCGGTAGTGTGGCCCTTGCCTACCTCCCCCAATTTCATCGCCCACCTCCCCTTGTCTCTCAGTTCATCATCTAGGTACAAATGAGCAACTCAGGCCTTCTTGCTTCTGCTCATGACTAATTGCTTTCACTTACAGTAGCTATTGGGGGAGGAGAGCAGATAATCCTTTGTACAAAGGACTTGTTATTAATATTGGAAAAGAAAGGGGTGAAGGAAGTTGTATAGCACAGGTATGTCACTCTCCATGTAACTACAGATAGGCCTGAGCACGCCCATGCACATACCCACACACACTTCCGTGGGTCAGTTCACAGCAGTCCTGAGAACCTGCAATGGCCAGAGACTGTGTTAGGTGCTAGGGCTGCAAAGCTTAAGGCGCTTACCCTATAGTGGGGGAGATGGCACAAGCCCACTCTTTCATCATAGGGTAGTTGAGTTTAGAATAGAAATGTGTGCAGGATGGTAGGGGATTGTGAGCCTAGGGAATTCAGGGAGGACTTCCTGGAAGAGGTGATATTCAAATTAAAGCTTCAGGAAAAATCAGTATTCACCAAGTTTAAAGTGGCCCAAACTCCTTTCCCTGTTCACCCTTGAGGATTTGTATTTTTTTCCATGGAATTTTACCCACGTGGGTCATTTTACATAGGGATTACAACACTTAAGTACCTTTCAAAAGCAAACTGTACCTGGTTCATACCATTGGCAGGAACTTGCTTTATGAGGGCGGGGAGATTGTCTTGGTCTCTGTTTATTCCCCGTGCAGTGATAGGTGCTGAATAAATGGTTGACCTGGATGCCTTGAGGTGACGGGTGAGAAAGGGTTCTTCTCTCTTCCCCAGAGGTGTTGAAAGTCAGTGTGATACTCGAGGCTTGTGTGGGGGTGGCCCTGTGAGGTTCTAAGCCTGGTGGCCTGCCTCTGCAGTGTAACTGGGCTATCTCATGGGAGGGGCAGAGTGTAGTCTAGATGCCCAACTCTGTTCTGAACACAAGTGCCAAACTCATTTGCAGGTGAAGGGAGTGCCCGTTTAAAGGCCAAACTGGTAATTAAATTCAAGCAGAGGGATGGTGAAGGTGGAGCTAACTCATTTATTAGCATATAATATGATCAACCTAACTCACATAAATGTAGATTGCTGTGGTTTGTCCTTTTCTAACTGCAAAAAAACCTTTGGAGAGAGGCTCTTGGTTATGAGTTTGTCCATGAGCTTGAAGATCTCAAAATGCCAGAATATGTCATATCTGTAGGCTTTAACCTTTAGTTAATTACAGACTTTTATCTCTGTAGATGTGAAGTTAATGATTATCTGGGTTTGGGCTCTGAATGCTCTGCCCAGACCCCTGTTCCATAGGGCTTCGTCACTGCCTATTATTGGTGTGACGCCTCTGTTTTTTCAGAGGCCCATTTCCACCAGAAGCATCACCGTAAGTGTTTCCACAGGAACTGCCCTCTGCCAGTGTCATTGTTGTGGCTGTATGGCAGAGCCCACAGGGCGGAGGTGTTTCAGCCCTCATTGAACATGCGACAGATCTTTCCATCTCACTGCAAACTTTCCAGTGTGTTCTGGTCCACGGAGGAGTCTTCACACCAGTTTTACTGATTACCATATGAAAACTGGTAATTAGGTATCTTATATAGTCCGTTGAAGACCGGCATCGAGGAGGGTAATTTAGGGTTTAACATGGGACAATGCCGTGTAGAAGGCTTTGAGATAGAACTGTGTATAGCATCGCTGCTAAGACAGCCAGAGAGGCATACCTCTGAGTAAGGCACTCACATTCTCCATGGACCAACGGATGTTGTTCCAAATGAATTACTTGGTTCATTGATTCTTCTCACACAGATTTCTTGCTTTTACTTTTTCCTGAGTGTTTGCAGGATGGCCTGGCATAGTCACCTGTAAACTAGACTTCATGTCACTGCCCGGTTGTCATTACAGTGGAACAGTTGCCAGTGATCTCGTTATCTCGGTTGATAAGTCAGAGGAATGGCTTGGAGGCTAGTGTCCTGTCTGGAGAAAGGTTTACTATAACTCCTATTAAGGAATGAATGAATCTCAAATGATTATACCCCAAGTGAGAGAGCTTCCAAAAGAATGGTCCTGAAGAAAAACAGCTTGTTGAAAAAGAAGACACTTAGGTGTTCAGACCCATTGTTTCTGCTTATAAACCTATGAAAAGACTTAATAAGGAAAAGAAGATCTTACATTTCAATGGTGAGATATTTATTTGTTCTGGAGCTGGGATAGAACAAGGACTAGATAATCCAGGGCAGAATGACAGGTTCTTTAGACTTTTATCTTAAACATAGAGCATATATCTAACTAGAGGCCTGATGCATGAAATTTGTGCAAGGGGCTCGGCCCTCGCCATCCCGGCTTCATCTGGAAAGTCGTCCAAAAGGACATCTGGAAGGACATCCGGAAGGTCGTTCAGCTGTCCGGTCTAATTAGCATATTACACTTTTATTATTATAGATGGGCCAACGTAAAACCTGGCCTCTTTTTGTAGTCAAGCAATATTTTGAGTAGTATTCATTGTGTAACAGCGTATGACACACACTGTTAAAGTATAAAACTTGGTTTATGAGTGTGAAGACGTTTAAAAAGAGTTTTGTCCAGGCAGGCCGGCGTGGCTCAGTGGTTGAGCAGTGACCTATGAACCAGGTAGTAACAGTTCAATTCCCGGTCAGGGCACATGCCCAGGTTGCGGGCTAGATCCCCAGTGGGAGGTGTGCCGGAGGCAACTGATCAATGATTCTCTCTCATCATTGGTGTTTCTATCTCTCTCTCCCTTTCCCTTCCTTTCTGAAATCAATAAAAATATTTTTTTTTCAAAAGAGTTTTGTCCATAACCATGTTAGGCTGAGATGAAGGGAATTACCTTTGGTACCAGGAGACTGATCTGGATTACTTCGAACAGGTATTTTCTAGGTTCCTATCTTCTGTTGTGAGAAAGCACAGCCTAACTCCTTCGCTTTCTCCCAGGTCCAGGATCCTGGCAGTCAGGTCTTAAATGTGAGTCTTCTCTCCCCAGAACCCTATCACCTTTATGCTGCACTGGGCCTGCATTTTGTAATGGTGGCTCTTTTGGATAGTGACTTCCTACTTCTCATAATCTCTGCTCATCGTCCTGAAATAATGTTACTATACCTTTGGAACTCCATGAAGCTTGTCTTTTGAGGCACATGGCTTGCTTGTGGGCTTAGGAAGGAAGAGGTATAGCTTTGGTTCAGGCTGTTGATGAACCGGGTGATCTCTGGAAGTTCCCCCACCTCTGAGAATTCTGATGTCATCCACACCTGTTGCCACAGTTGCAGCTTCATGAGCCTGGATGCGGGAGAGTAAGGGAAATAAACCTGAGAGACCCAGCTCCACCGAGCCTGTGGGAAGTGGGGCAGGAGTCGGGTGAGAGGGTGCCTGGCATTTCCCGGCCACATCAACACAGACGTGTCCTGGGATACAAACAGAGGCAGGCGAACGGCCCATTGTGTGTCAGGTGCTCCATGAAAACAAGCTGCTGTGTGATAGGTGCAACATGCTGCAAGCTGGGATTCTAGTAACAACATTAATCTTTTCTTTTTTGTTGATCTGTTAAATGATGTGCTTAATGTTTGTAAGTAACTTAACTTGCGAGAAAGAGTGGTGGAGAGTGTGGGATGGCTGTTGGGTGACCAGACCTGTTCTTTCTCAGGCCTGCAGGGCCAGCTGTGGGGCAACCAAACAGCTGCAGGTGCAGCTGGGCAGTACTGGGCCTGTAATCAGCACGTTTGCCAATGAATGAGATGGGCGGAGTGGTCACTGCAGGTCTGCTCTGATGAAAGTACTGACCCTGCTGGTCTTTGCTTGGGCGACTCTTTGTGTGTGACGTCTGAAGTTCCTCTCATGGCCTGCCTATCACCTTCTGTTTTCACCAGATCCACATCGCTGGCTCCCTAATGCTTAAGGAATCTTAGAGATCATCTAGGACTAAAGGTTTTTGTTTTTCAAATCTCAGTGACCGCTTCAAACTCCCAGTTGAGTGGTTGGAGGCCAGACTTGAACTGCTTCAACGTGTCCTACTTCATATGGTAGTATTTCAGTTTCCATTTGGAGAGAATGACCTTCTCAGGCCTGCTCAGGGCTCATTTCTCTTCCTGTCACAATACGGGGCTGCATACTCATTCTCCCTCAGTTCTCCTTTCTAGTATTTTCCCTCACAAATCATTTTCCTCTTTCTATTAATTTTAGGGTAGCAGGTCCTAAAATATTCACATATAGATGACCTCTCCTCTCAACCTCTTCTAGTGAGCACAGTTATGGAGGGCGGTTTCTCTCCAGGGTCTCCTGTCACTTGTGGTCTCTTCTAGGCTGGCATGAGCAGGGTGTTTTCAAATCTTTTGTAAGAGAGTCCACTTAATACTTAACTATCCCCAGACTAAGTAGGTTTTATCTTTTTTATTTTTTAAAAATTTATTGATATTTTTAAAGAGAGAGGTAAGGGAGGGCGAAGAAAGAGAGAGAGAGAGAGAGAGAGAGAGAGAGAGAGAGAGAGAGAGAGAAACATAAATTTGTTGATACACTTATTTATGCTTTCATTGGTTGATATTCATATGTGCCCTAACCTGGGATCAAACCCACAACCTTGTAGTATTGGGATGATGCTCTAAACAACTGAGCTACCTGGCCAGGGCCAGACTAGGTTGGTTTTAGACCTCATGTAAAAAGAGAGGGGCCAGCATTAAGTGTCTTATCTGCCATGGCCTCTAGTTAACAGTGACCGCTACGTAGGCATATTATGACTCTTGTATTCTTTCCGCATCCATAGATTAAAACTTTAATATTTGTACATAGAGACCAGATTGACAGAGCCTCAAGCAATAATTTGATGGTGGTGGAAATCAAACGTGTTCTGTGCAGGTTGAAGGGAACAAATGATACTCCACCATGAGTTTCAACTGTTCCTTCTATCTTAGGTTCTGCTGCAGTGTCCAGAGGCAGCAGAGCAGTGCTCAATAAAGCAGGGTCAATGCATAATAGTAGCAGGTTACTCTCAATAAGGGCTACTTAGATGTCAGGTTGAGTGCTTTACATGCATTAACTCATTCAATCCTCAGAATACCATTGAGATAGTAGATAGATTCTCTTCTTACCTCCTCTTTATGAGGTGACTCAGGTCCAGAGATGGTAAGATATTTGCCCCAGGTAGTGGTGAACGGAGAGCCCCTAGGATGCATTATACCTGCTTTAGGAGATGAATAGGCAAGATGAAAAACTTGGAGATGAACTCCTGTGTATTTGTTCTTTTAAAAAATATATATATTTTATTGATTTCAGAGAAGAAGGGAGAGGGAGAGGGAGAGAGAGATAGAAACATCAATGATGAAAGAGTATCATTGATCGGCTGCCTCCTGCATGCCCCCTACTGGGGATCGAGCCCGCAACCCGGGCATGTGCCCTGACCAGGAATCCAACTGTGACCTCCTGGTTCATGGGTTGATTCTTAACCACTGAGCCAAACCAGCCAGGCCATTAAAGGTATGGATCTCTTAATTCTGATGAAGTGGGAGAGAAATGACTAATTGTTGAAGAGTTTATAGAGAGCCCTGGTTTAGGAAAGACAACTTCCATGTGCTGTGTAAGCTTCTGCAGCAGATGACAGACAGGTCCCTGGACAGCACAGTGCTTCCCTGGATGATGTGCCTGTACTGGCAGTATAAGGAGTGAAGTATCAAATTATCACACAGCACCAGTTTGATTGGCCTTCTCTGGGATTTATCTCCCTTCAAACATGGTGCTTACTACCCTATACATTTCTGCTACCTTTAATTTTATGCTCTATTAATAGAACCCTGAATTACGAAGGTCATAATTCCGTTTATCACTACATGGGCAGTGCGTAAAGTGTCGGGTACACTCTACAAAGAGTAACTTGAGGTAGTCAGTGGAATTTCCAGTGCTGAAGCCTGTAGTCTACAACAGTGGCCTCCCCCCACTCATCCTTTTGAGATATTTAAAAATTAACTGTTACTTTGCCAGTAGGATCACCACTTTATTGGAGCAATTATTATGTGTCTGGGGTTGTGTTAGACATGGGACATGCAGAAATAAAAAGATAGGTTCTCTGCCCTCAAGTCCATTGTCATGGAAGGAGTGAAGTATACATAAATGCTTTTAGGGACCACAGGTTATATTTTGTGTGTCTGGTATGGCCTTGATGCAGAACTCTGTAAAGGAATAAAACATTCATGAGCAAAGCAAACACGAGCAAACATTTCTCTCACTTTCTTTTCTGCCTTCTCTCATTTCTACCAGTCCCTTTGAAGCTGGAGGGTGAGAGGTGAGGGCTGGTGGGGGAGAGGAACCAATGATAGGTAGTATTTCTAAAACTCGGAAGGTATTTTAGTGAAAACTCAGGATGCACGGTCATATGGTTGCTTATCAGGCAGTTTGGTTTGTGCCAAGTTAAAGGAGGGAATACTGATTTAATTACTTCAAAAATGCAATTACTTTTTACTTAATTGTTTCCTTAGGAGTCATGGGGATGGGGTGCTGTGGTTAAAAGCGATTTCCTGGTGCTGGTAGTAGTTTTCTGATTCTCTTCAAAGCTTCATGGAAAGTGACAGCACAGGCCCATCCATGTGGCCTCTATCAGCTCTCTCCCAGGCCTTGGTGCCCACACCCAGTGGTTGTCAGAGTACCTCCTCCCTCCTGGTACTGGCTTAACCATGGTGTTTCTGGGCCTAATGCAATTGAAGCTTCTATAATTTATTTCAAAATCCTATTTTTGTGGAGGTTTATGCTCTTAGCATAGATTTAATCACCCCTAAGTGGTGGTCAGTGTTAACTAGAAGCCATGGGGAGGTAAGACACCTAATATAGGCCCTTCAGAGAGAGGTACTTCATCCTTTTTCATCAGAATCTGTTTAATAATCTTTCCCTGTTTTATATACCAGAAGCCTAATGTAAGTAGTGATGAACCTTGTCAGAAATTTATATGGGCAGATCTGAGGTGTTAGATTTTAAAACTTTTTTACACCATGAGTGTTAACGTCAGTCAGTGAAGTGTCCTGGGGTGAGGAGGATGCAAAATAGAAAAAAGAGAGGACCCCAATTTTTCAGGGAACTGAAGTAAATGCACTATAATGAGTATGGCTGGGCATTGGGGTAGGAGAGGGAGTTACAGGCCTTGGGAGAGCAGAGTATCTCACTGGTTTCCCAAGGCTGATTCATGCAGGTTCCAAGAAAGCTGTAGAAACCCACAGGGGAATTCCCTGGCTCCTTCCATTCCTCTCTCTGACATGATCTTAGACCAATTTATTTGCTGGCCAGCCTTCCAGTTTTGTTAGTATTGATCTGTTTTTATGTCCTGAATGGCAGACTGTCCCGCGGATGATTGGGGGAGGGTGTCACAGCCATAGCAGGGTGCCATAGAGAGGACTGATTGTCACTATGTTTCGGACAAGTCATCTAGGCTCACCCTGCTTATTTCTTTATTTAAGATTGTTATTGATTTTTAGAGAGAGAGAGAAAGGGAGAGGGAGAGAGAGAAACATCGATGTGGGAGCATTGATCAGCTGCCTCCTGCATATGCCCCCTGCTGAGAATCAAGACAGCAACCTGGGCATGTGCCCTGACCCGGTATTGAACCACAACTTTTTGGTGCATGGGCTGACACCCAACCAACTGAGCCACACTGGCCAGGGCTCGCCCTGCTTTCGCATGCTCTGGAGCTGTGTGGCCAGAAAATGTATTTGAATGAACAGGAGGAAAGGGCTGGGTGGGTAAAAACATGAGGCTACCTAAACCATGTGTGGCGTCTGGAGCGGTGGGAGGTGTAGGACGAGGTTTGTTGGCAGATGGAGGGAAACAAAAGCTTTGCCTCTTCTTCTAATGTGTGGGCTTTGCTATGTAATTTACGTGGCTGACCTATTTTTCCTCTCTCCTCCTGTCAGTCACCAAAAGCTACTTTCATTAGACTTTGGTTGGTATCTTTCCTGTGAATCCACCAGGCTCAGTTAGAGTTAACCCTCGACCCCATTTTATGCTTCATTTTAACTGGCGCCTCTGCCTTGCATGTAAGTATAGTTGACTCCTTAACAATGTGGGGGTTGGGGCACTGACCATGTTATGCAGTTGAAAATCTGCATGTAACTTTTGACTCCCCCCCAAATTTAACTACTAATAGCCCACTGTTGACTAGAAGCCTTACCAATAACATAAACAATTAATATATATTATATGTATTTTATACTGTATTCTTACAATAAAGTAAGCTAGAGAAAAGAAAAAGTTGTTAATAACATTGTAAGTTAACACATTTATAGTATTCATTGAAAAAAATCTGTGTATAAGTGGACTTATGCAGTTCAAACCCATGCTGTACAGTGTATTTATAATTGGCTATTCACCCCCACTAGACTGTAAGCTTCATGAAGGCAAGAACCACTGTCCATCAGCATCGTCAGCTCCCAGCACATGCGTGGCACACAGTAAGTGACCAGGTAGTGTCGGTTGTCTGACTGACAGACTGACACAGAGGCAGCCTTCGGAAGTCTTCTTAAATGGAATCACTCTAATAATCTGATAATATGATATCCGTTTACACTCTTAAAAGTCTGCACTTGAGACTTCTGAGTGGCAGTCTGTTTGCTTCGCCCTATATGGGCTCCAGGCTTTGCCTGTTTCTTTTCATTTCGTTTTCTACTTCGACTGTCAGGGTGATTTCAGCTGAGGAAACATAGGAGGTTCCACAGCCTGGAACTTAGGGGCACAGCTGGCACGTGATGACAGATCTTCTGAACCTAAATCTGGTGCTTTCTGCTGTCTCATGCTGCCCTCCCCATGTTCATTGAGCACCTGCTGTATGTACCAGTCCTTAATATTTTTTATCTTATTTAATCCCCCATCAGTCCTGTTGAGGTAGATGTTGTGATCTCCATTTTTAGATGAGGAAATGGAGGTTCTGAGAGGTTAAATAATTTATATGGAAACACACAACCCAGTTCTCCAGTGCTGTGGTGGGGGTGTGTGTGTGGGGGGGTGGGTACAGCTGTTGCCTGCAGAGAGAGCCAACTGGAACCTTTCTGATTCTCTGGTAGGAAAGGGAGAGCAATGCTTGTCACTTCAGAAATTCTGGTTGATGCCAAAGTATATGTTCATTTGT
This sequence comes from Plecotus auritus, assembly GCF_963455305.1. Taxonomy (NCBI): domain Eukaryota; kingdom Metazoa; phylum Chordata; class Mammalia; order Chiroptera; family Vespertilionidae; genus Plecotus; species Plecotus auritus. The sequence goes on along the minus strand of NC_137770.1, from coordinate 36,984,184 downwards.
ATGTTCAGGGCTGTGTCGCAAATGTTGCATTTAGCTAGTGTCATTGATATGCCAGGGCTGTGCTTGGGATGCAAAGGTAACCATGTACAGAACTATGTCAAAATATGTTATAGATGTCCTCAAAAGGTCTATGGAAAGTATTGTGGGAATGTAGAGCTGGGAAGATAACCAACATTTGCATAGTGCTTTAAATGTGGGCTCTTGTTTTCATGCTCACTCCTGTTTGTATAGTGTTCCCGCCCGTCCCCCCCTTCCCTTCCCATCCCTGGCCAGTCGGGCTGAGGTGGAGACAGTGGCCTAAAGGTTACCTGTCAGCCACTGGGCACCAGAAGACAGCACAGCATTTGCCTGGCCTGTTTTATAGACAAATGGTATATAAACAGAGAGAAGAGAACTGACAGGTATCTAGATCTATGGCTTTTACAGAAAATAAGAATTACTTACTCTTATCGGTCAGTGTTGCTGCCTTGTCTGCTGGCTCCACATTCCTCTAGAGACTGGGAACAGCTCATTGCCTCTCAGGATCACCTTTGAAATGGAGACTAGAAACTGCAGCGGAGTCTCTCTCCTCTCCTCTTCACCAGAGGCCCATGCCTCGTGAAGGCACAAAAGGATGTCCCCTCTCCCCCACGTCTGTCTCCACCTGGGAGCCAGAGCACTTTGCACCTACACTTTCCCCGGCATCCTGGGGAGGGAGTGAAGGGAATATTGTCAGTGCTTCTTCGTGGGGCAGACATGTCAACTGTGTCAACTCTTTAAAAAGCTTTTCTGTGTTAGCTTAGACCCTCATGTAATTCCCAAGTAACCTCCCTGACTTTGATCTTACAGTCCTCAGAGACCAGTCCTTTAGTGTCCGGAGGTGGCAGACATTTCTATTGAGGGATGATAGATTATTTTTCTACTCTCCTGTAAAAGTCAGTCTGTCTCTGTCACCTCAGCCAAGGAAAAGGGTAGGTTCTGGTGCTTCCTCATCACACGATGCCTTTAAAGAAGCACCACTTTGCTTTATATGTTAGGAACCCAGGGTCCACAGGTCCACCACATGCGTTTTCAATCTGTCAATCAATTCCCACAGTTTAAGCAGTGTTCATTTAAGATCTGCAGAGCTTTCATAAAATGACTAGTGACCTGGTGCACGGATTCGTGCACATTGAAAGGAAATTAATTAGAAGGTGGCTAATGGGGCGGGACTGGGCGAGACAGGCAGACATGACCTGGAGCCAAACTCCCTCAGTCCCTCTCCGACCTGCTGCACCTGGGGTGGCACCGTGGCTCGAAGGGCATCTGCAGAGTGAGCCCCGGGTCCCTCTGGCAGGTGGGGTCCCTCTGCCTGGCCTGCGGGGATCGGGCCGAAACCAGCTTTCCAACATGCAGCCCCTCGAGGAATTGGGCTCCCTCCTCTCTGGTTTTGGGGTGCATCACCTGAGAACCGCTGCCAACTCATTCCAGCTTCTGCATTGAGCGTCTGCCCCCTAGTGGTCAGTGTGCATCATAGCGACTGGTCGGACAGACACTTAGCATATTAGCCTTTTATATATATACTCTATTTAAAGGCTTTAAGATAGCTGCTGATTCCCCCAAATAATTGATTGGGCTGTAGCGCCAGGTGTGTTGAGAGAGGGCTGCATCACTTTGACCACCCGCTGCCTTTGTGGGTGGGGATAGGGAGGGCCATGGGATTCTGGAAAAATGTGTTTATAAGTCTCCAGCCTTGCTGGCTTCTAACTAAGGTCCTGCAGAGATGCATTCTGCCACCCTTCCTGCATGAAAGGCTGGGGAATGGGGTGTGGAAGCAGTGATGGTGGTGATGGGGACTGAGTTGGAGGAGGAGAGGGAAAGGCAGACCAACATTTGGTAGCTTTAGTTTTTCTTCTTGCCTTCTCTGCTTTTCTGTACTCTGAATTTTAGCATTTGGATGCACGTGGACTTTTAAGATTTGCTCTACATAAATGAAAGCACACTTGCTTGTTGGAGGGGCATATCTGAGGGGGCCAGATGGTTGGAGGCACTGTGAGGGGTGGGGAGATTCTGGGGGGACCCATTTGGTGTGAGTGGTTTTCCAGTTAGTAGAATAGTGTCATCATTCTCATCTCTGATACAGGTTTAGCTCTTTGGGGCCCCGAAAGAGCAATCAAGATTAGTAATGAAAAATGCTTTTAGCACGCTGTGGCTTGTGCTGGAGGAAAAAGTGACCCAAATTTGTACATCCAACTTGAATTCTTAGTCATTGGAGATGGCTTCTCCTCTCTCTTTCTGTTTAGCTGTAAAACTGTATAAATACTTGCTGTGAAGTTTGGCTGGCCACGCCCAGTGCCAGGAGACAGACTTGAACATAAACAGCTTGGGCCAACCCTGGGAGTAGTCTGCACTCCTTCACAGGGACAGCTGCTGTCACAGTTTTCACAGTCACCATGTGGCCTCGCTGCTGGGGCACAGAGACTCAGATCACTGCACTGGGGGTAGAAAGAGGGGGAATCAGGATTCCCCAGTTCCAGGCCCAGGTTAGCTGCTCACTCACTGTGTGAACTCAAGGAAATCATCGCATAGTATACACAGAGATGATCTTATTGACAGAGGAATCAGGCCATTACCTCTAAAGTTGTTTTCTACCTCTGAAGTCTGTGAAATCTACTCTTCTCGTGTAGGCTCCCTCATGAATCACTTTTGTAGGTCTGATAGTTCAATTATTTACCCTGTCCTTAAAATCAGGGTTCTCCACATTTTTCTCGTCCTTTTACCTCTTCACCCATGACCCATGGCTCTTAAAGAACGCAGCAATTTGATGTGGGATGATGGCCCTGATTAAGAAAATCTACCTGCAGCGAGGTATGCATGGTATGATCGACTTCTGAAATAATAACGATCATGATAGCAACATTAGTACAAGTCCACAGCTTCTATTTGAACTGTTGGGGCCAGATGGGTTTTTGAGTTCAGGATTTTTTCAATCCTATCTAATAAAGAGGGAATATGCTAATTAACCATCACTCCATCACATAGATGGCTGTACCCACAGCTGAGGCCAAGTTCCCATAAGGAGCCTTAACGAGCAATCAGCAGGGACCTGAGGTTACGCCCTCCCCCCAGCCCCTCCCCCGTGGGGCTTGACAGGAGACCTCAGGCGGTGTCCCCCACCTGGCAGGGCTTGACAGGGGACCTCAGGCCATGCCCCACACCAGGCAGGGCTTGACAGGGGACCTCAAGGTGCACTTCCCGTCCTGGTGCTGGGCTAGGGGACCTCAGGCTGCTCCCCCCACCCCAGCGCCAGGCCGGGGGACCTCAGGCCGCACCCCCCACCAGGTGGGGCTTGACAGGGGACTTCAGGCCGTGCTCCCCACCCAGCGGGGCTTGACGGGGGAGCTCAAGGTGCACCCCCAGTGCTGGGTCGGGGGAACTCAGGCCGCACCCCCTGCCTAGCAGGGCTTAATGGGGGACCTGAGGCTGTACCCCCCTGCCAGTGGGGCTTGACAGGGGACCTGAGGCTGTGCCCCCTTCCCGGTGCCAGGCCAGGGGACCTGAGGCTACATCCCCTGCCCGGTGGGGCTTGACAAGGGTGGGACTGGCCGGGTCTGGATCTAGCCCCATGGGGGGGGGGGGGGCTGGCCAGGTCTGGGTCTCACACAATTTTGAGGCACATGTGGGTGGGTGGGGACTTGACTCTGGGTCCCGTGGTGTGCCCCAGACTCTGACAGGAGGAAAGTTTTCATATACATTTTACTAATTTTCTTTCATCTCTGACACTTCTATTATAGAGAAAGGGCAAATAGCAATATTAAATTATTTCCTCTAATTAATCTCCTTTTAATGTGCACGAATTTCGTGCACTGGGCCACTAGTTTTAAATAAGGTCGTGTATCATCTATTAAATGGTATCTCTACTAGGCACTGGGATGGTACCCTGTAATCAGAAACATTAATGCTTCCGTAGTGAAATATGAATATCCAGGCTAAGTGGGATAAAGGTTACAAATTGCCTGAAGTCAGTTTAGGTTAGATTTTGACAACAAATGTTATAAAAATTTGGGGAGATTTTGGAGCATTTTGAATATCAGGGTTATGAAGGATTGTGGACCTGTAGAGCCAAAGGGGGAAAAAAAGGAATGTTATGCACCAAATTCTTAGCGATAGTTTTCTTGGGTAGAGAGTGGAGTGGGATTATGAAATACTTTATTTTTCCAAATTATGTATTTTTTCAGTAAACATGTATAATTAATAATCAGAAAAAAAGATTTAAAATAGGCATAAAATAGCTAGTAACACATTTAACAAATCTGTAGCAGTGTTTATGCTAGGACATTGAGACTTGAATGTCTTCTTTTCTTGATTTTACAAACTTTGGTAATGTGATCATATTTTACATATACTTAAGATTTTTACTAGGTAATATTGTTAAAAAAAATAAAAAATAATATGTGATAGTAATTAAAAATTCAGTGGTGGAAATAGTCCCATGGATCCCATGTGGGCAATCAGGAGCCACTCTTTCTTACGGCTTTGTAAAGCACATTACCTGACTATTATATAGCAATGGTCACATGGAGGAAGTAAATGATGAGAGCCAAAATATAATGTATGGGAAGGCACTTTATGAAAACAAAAGGCTTATAGAAATATGAGGTGTTATTAAAGTAGCATTGTAATTCTTAGGGACCCCAGAATGAATGGAGTTGCTGGGAATGGGTTTTGTCTAGAAATTGGCTGGAAGGTTTTTTTCAAAATAGAAAGAACTTGCATTGTTATATATGCAATGAAATGAGATGATTGATAGGTGATTGTTTAATTTTATCAGCCAATACATAAGGGCCTATATTATTTTCATAGTTATCTATATTTCTGATAAAAATATATTTATTACCTTTTCCCACTTAATTATATAATTAGTTTGTATGTTGATGCATAATAGCTGCATCATATTTCAGTCACTGCTTTACATAATTTGCTGTCTTCCTATTACCATTGCTAATTTTGCTTTGTTACATATACAGTAATACCTCTGTGTGCTTGTAGCTCTTCCTCCTCCCCCCACCCCAACCCCCCATATCGAGGGGTTGTTTTCTGAGGAAAGATTTCTGGAATGCAGTTAGGACAAACTTGATTCCATAAGCATTTATTGAACACCTACTATGTATGAGGCTCTGAAGATTCAAAGATAAATTTTTAGGACTTAGGCATGAACTGTGTTCATTGCCTGGAGGTCTCTCCCTAACACTGGTTAATTCTTCATTTAAATTCCACTTTACTAGGAGCCTTCTATGAGTCCCCCAAAGTAGTTTAAACTTCCGTACCTTTCCCTCTCCTTTAATCACAGTTGTAAATACAGTTATTCAGGGATTGTTTCATTTGTGTTTTTCTCATAAACTCTCAGGACAGTTCTCATGTCTGATGTATTCTCTATACCCAGTACATTATACTGGCATGTGCTAGATGCTCAAATGTCTTTAATAAATGCTTGAATAAATGAATTCAATGAACATGTGTTTGAATGTGTTTCCTGCTGTGAGAAACTTAGAACATTAGAAGTGAACAATGATTGGATTGATAATTTCAATGGTATGTGTTTTATAGAAAATAAACGTTTTTCCCCTTTGCAAAGAACTTGGAGGAGAACTCAATGCCAACATCATATTCGGTGTCTTATATGGTGACATTTGCCCATATTCTGCAGTAGGAGTGGGTTCATCTTAAATTCTTTTCTGCTAATGCTATTGTTTTTCTGTTATCTGTCATTATCTGTCATTGCATTGTACATCATTAGCATTTGCTTTTTGGATTTATTTTGACATCTTTGTTTTCTTGTTTTTAAAAAATATCTGCTTCTTTGGATCTCATTTTATTGGTCTTATCTGATAGCTATACCTATTTTGGTCTTTATGCCCTTTTAAAAACTGTTAGTTCCAATGGTGTCTTGTACAGATTCCTGTGGAAGAGGCTTATTAATAAAACTTTGGTAGGCGCCTTTAACAGGGGTGGGGAAGGTCCAGCCAGTAGGCCCCGTAAAGTGTGTGAAATCATTTGGTCTGGCCCTGCCAAGGCTTTAGGGGTGAGTTAATTAAAAGTTTGACCAAATATAGCAGGCTGATTTTTAAGTTGATAATTTTATATGGCCCTCGAATGATGTTATAAATATCTAAATGGCCCTTGTCAGAAAAAAAAGTCCCTCCCCGCCCCTGCTTTAGAAGATCCCTTTTCTTATGCATGCTTTCATGTATTCCATACGTCAAATGGAGGATTCTTATCAAATGTATAATCATCAAATAAGTATTGAAGACCAATATTTATCTTCTTACCTTTTTATTAAAAATATACACTGATTTTCAAGGAAGATTTTGTATTCTCTCATTCAGGATTGAAATCTCTTGAAAACGATCGCTTTGACTTATTGTTTGCTTCATGGGTGGCTTCTGAATTTATTTCTTGGAAGGTTACTACTCAGGGTCGATGCTGTTAGCAGTGCTATGTCATGATTTTGTTTGTTGCCACTTCCACATTCTAGCTGCCCTGGAACCTGGAAGATCTCCACCAAACCACCTGTGCAATCCAGTCTGAATTTATAAGTGTCACTTGCAAGAGAGGCAGTCTCAGGCCCAGGAGACTCAGACGAAGTCTCCTTTAATCATAGATCTCCTTGTACATGATAGAAACTGGCAGGTGACTCACCAGGGGTGGAAGCCTGGAATACAGCTTGCTGAGGAGGGTTGTCTTTCCGGGAACACATCGCCACCCTTTTGAAGCATCCAGAGAACCTGAAGAGCAGGAACTGCCAGTCAGACTGAACGCTTGGCATTCTTTCATGGAAAGATGATAACTCATCCAGGGTGAAAGAGGAAGTGAGGCGGGGGCGGGGGGGGGGGCGCAAGGAACAGGAGGGTGACCTGACATTTCCATTGTTTTGTAGGCTGCAGGCTCTGGTGCAGAGGTTGTTAGGGGAGGGGAGGAGCTGGAATCATGTACTTCTATTGTTGCTATCCCAAGTGGATGTACTGTGCCATTTTGTAGAGGAGAAGAACTTGTATTTATCTTATCCTTGTGTTGCTCCAGAATCCAGATTGCTTCCGAGCCCTGCTAGTCCCCTCACTCAGAGCCCTGGACTCTACTGATTATAATTCTAGTAGCATTTTGAGAACTGGGATTCTCCTGTGCCAAATTTCTGAGAAATGTGAGAGCTGAAGACTTATTAAAGGTTATTTCTGACTTTGCCACTGACATGTTTTGAAGGTCAGTTGATTTTTTTGTCGCAATTTATAAGCTTACATAGTAATTGTTAAATGATTTAACTGCAGCAGGAGTGTTATTTTGGTAATTTATTAAGTGTTATCTTGGGAGATATTTGAGGGAAAAGATTATCTTCTTTAGTTCATTGTTACTATGGGTAGAACCCACTTGGAAGTAGAATGAAGACTGCAGTGGACAACCAGTGGTAAGGAGGTTTTCTAGGGAATGATGGGGCCATCTGAAGACTGGTCAGCACCCCCAGTTCTATAGTATACCTGTACTTCTGCCATCCTTGGCTGGCAGCACTCCAGGCGCAAGCTGAAGTCTGGACAGCCTTCTCCACATCTGCACCTGGGCCTCCAAGTCATGCAGGGGAGATTCACAGCTGGGCAGGGTGGTCCTGCTCATGTCTCCCCCATTCTACCGATTACTCCAAGCAGTTACTGTTCTCCAGAAGGCCTCTCCACTCTCCTGACTCAGTTGACCTTGCACTTGAGTTCGTTAAAAAGTCGAGACTCCCTAGAATGATCTCTACCAATTTCCTGTCCTGATGCCTGCAAACATATGTGTAGTCACAGCTACCCCCTGTTTGTCTCCAGGTTTCTCCCATCCCCTCCTGCTGCCTCCTAGGCCTTACTCAATTAGTCATTGTGCCTCCCTCTCTCTATAATTTTCCATCTTTGCATGTTTACTGTCTCTTTCCCCTGGGCTGTGAAATGTTTTCAGTGTTTCCCATTTTTGCATTCCTCATTTTTACTAATCATCTATTCATCAAATCCGGTGAATGTGCTATAGTCCTTATTGTTCTCATCCTCCTTATAAGCATTCAATGCATCTTTCTCCCTCTCTTCTCCGAGTCTTGGGCTTCTACTTTTCCTACTGCTTCTCTTCCTTTACTCACCCCTTGCAGTTGGAATTCAGTTCTGGGAGTTTTGCTCCTCTCTTCTTACATACTCTGGCTTCAGGCTTCATCTGCTCACTGGGTTTTCATAATGTGCCATGACACCCCAGGTTTCTGCCTTGCACTGTAGCATGGTGTCCAGCATCTGCTGGTTATACCTGTATCTGAACAGCTCCTTAAATGTACAGGGGCTGAATGCACAACCTTCCCTCCTAAGCCTTCCCTGGCTCCTATCTTCAGAGGCTATACAGTGTTTGCATAGCGGTGAAGATTTGAGCTCTGGAATCAGACAGACTTGGATTTGAATCATGGCTCTGACACTTGCTGATGTTTGATCCTGAACAAGTCACTTAATTCCCAAGCCTCAATGTCTTTCTTTTTTAAAAAGGGGGATAAAGTAGGTTCTTAGGAGATAGACCCTAACACATCCATACAGTCCTTGGCTCAGAATAAGAATGCAGTAAATATTAGCAGCTACTGGTGGTGTGGTCCCTTTTAGTTACCCTTATCCACTGAGTCATCCTTAACGCCTGTTTCCTTTAGCTCCTATATCCAAACGACTGTGCCTGATGTCTAATTACTGTTTATTTGCTAGTTCTGGAAATTTCTGAGTTTCCTCTTATCTTGTTCTCATGACCACTACCTGCATGCGATCCTCATTGTTGCTTTCCAAGATAAAGCCACCGTCTCCTGTCTTCTTTTGTTCTTGTAAGTCTAGTATGGTACCAGGTGGTCTCTCTCTGTCTGATATGACCTCTCCCCTAGTTGAAATCCCCTGGTGATTCCCATTATATACAAATCAATGATCAAGCTTCTTAGCATGGTCTGTCTGGCTCTCTCAGTGGAATTTTAGCTTCTTTCCTCACCTTGACTCCCAACTTTATACTTGAAGAACACTGTCTTGCTATGTTCCCTGTGCATGCCATGCTATTTAGACTGTACGTCACCTTTATTATCTACACTTTTTGGAATGATTTCTTCCCTGCTTTTGCCTTACTAACTCCTCCTGTTCTGAGGACTTAGCTCAGGTGTCACTTCCTCCAGGGAGCCTTCCCTGACTCTCCCAGGATAGTTTATGTAGCCTTCCATAGAATGCTGTAATTCGCCGTGTTCATCACGCACTTACCATATGGGATCAGGATCTATTTGTTTGTCTTTCATTCCAGCGTAAGTCCTGAAAGGCAGAAACTTTGTCAGTCAACTTCATATTCTTTTGTGCTTAACTTGATGCTTGATATGTAGTAGGCGCCCATGAAATGTGTGTTAAATGAATGACTGAATTAAAAAAAAAAATGAGCAAACCTCCAGATGACCTTGGTTTCCTATTTGTGTACACCTGGGGCAGGGCTGAGTACCAACAGTTCAACTAAAGTAGACATCCTAATGTCCTTTCTTCTGAGTCACTAGTCTTAGATGACAGCCCTGAAGTGAAACTGTCAACTCAGGATTATCAGAGCCTGAAAATTATTTCAGTGAAGGATAAAATAAAATATTTCACATGATTGGCTTAATTCTTATGGGGTTTCCCCCCCAGAGGACACTTTAATATTTTAAAACTATGGTAACATTAACACTTTCTATTTGCATGATAACTTTTCTGATGGGAGATACTGCAGGTGTAAAGTTTTCTGAGTAGGGTTACACCACAGTGGAACTTCTTTCCACTGAAATGGAGAGAACATGTATGCTCTGAGACAGCACTTCCTTAGAGATGTCACTAGATTGACCTATTTTAGAGACTGTCTATATCCCAAATTTCTATTTTAAAAAGATGATGGCTGAACACTAAGAAGCTTAAGACATTTTAGAACTGTGCTGCCACTAGCCACATGTGGCTACTTAAGTTTCAATTGAATTAAAATTAAATGAAATTAAAAATGCAGATCCTCAGTCACATTAGCCACATTTCAAGATCTCAGTAGTTGCCACATATGGGTAATGGCTACCATATTGGGCATCTCAGATATGGAACATTTCTATCATTGTAGAATTTTCCATTGGAGAGTGCTTTTTCTGAATGTGAGTCTTTTTTAAACTGTATGTTTATTTTTTCATCTTTTAAAATTTTTATTAAATATTGGGGTAACTTTGGTTAATAATATATAATTTTAGGTGTACAGCATTATAATATGACATCTGTATACTCTATTGTGTGCTCACCACTTGAATTCTAGTTTCCTTCAATTACCATATATTTGATCCCCTTTACCCTCTTTGTTCTCTCCCTACCCGCTTCCCGTCTGGTTACCATCATTCTGTTGTCTGTATCTATGAGTTTGTTTTTTGTTTGTTCTGTTTGTTCATTTGTTGCTTTTTGTTTTATATCACACGTATGAGTAAAATATGGTTCTTATCCTTTTTCAGCTGACTTGTTTCACGTAACGTAATACTGTCAAGATCCATCCATATTGTTGCAAATGGCAATATTTCATCTTTTTTTATGACTGAGTATTCCATTGTATATATATGACTAATCTTTTTAAAAATTCTTTATTGTTTAAAGTATTGCATATGTCTCTTTTTCCCCCCATTGACCTCTCCATAGCCACCCCCAGTTCCCAGCACATGCCTTCACACCCCTAATGTCTGTGTCCATTGGTTATGCTTATATGCAGGCATACAAGTCCTTTGGTTGATCTCTTAGTCCCACACCCTCCCCTGCCTTCCCTCTGAAGTTTGACGGTCTGTTCAATGATTCTCTGTCTCTGGATCTATTTTTGTTCATCAGTTTATGTTGTTCATTATATTACATAAATGAGTGAGATCATGTGATATTTATCTTTCTCTGACTGGCTTATTTGGCTTAGCATTATGCTCTCCAGGTCCATCCATGCTGTTGTGAATGGTAAGAGTTCTTTCTTTTTTACAGCATCGTAGTATTCCATTATGTAGATGTACCACAGTTTTTTAATTCACTCATCTGCTGATGGGCACTTAGGCTGTTTCCAAATCTTAGCTATTGTAAATTGTGCTGCTCTGAACATAGGGGTGCATATGTTCTTTCTGATTGGTAGTTCTGATTTCTTGGGATTACTGGGTCAAATGGGAGTTCCATTTTTAATTTTCTGAGGAAACGCCATACTGTTTTCCACAGTAGCTGCAGCTGTCTGCATTCCCACCAGCAGTGCAAAAGGGTTCCTTTTCTCCACATTCTCGCCAGCACTTGTGTCTTTTGTCGATTTGTTGATGATAGCCATTCTAACAGGTGTGAGATGGTACCTCATTGTCATTTTGATTTGCATTTTTTGGATGATTAGTGACTTTGGGTATGTTTTCATATGTCTCTTGGCCTTCTGTATGTCCACTTTCAAAAAGCATCTATTTAAGTCCTTTGCCCATTCTTTGATTAGATTGTTTATCTTCCTTTTGTTAAGATGTATGAGTTCCCTATAAATTTTGGAGATTAGGCCTTTATCAGAAATAACAGTGGCAAATATGTTCTCCCATGCGGTGGGCTTTCTTGTTGTTTTGTTGATAGTTTGGTTTTTGTTTTGTTGTTTTTTTGCTGTGCAGAAGCTTTTTATTTTGATGTAGTCCCATTTGTTTATTTTCTCCTTAGTTTCCATTGCCTTAGGAACTGTATTGATAAAGATACTGTCTGCTATTTTGCTGTCTATGGATTCTTCTAAGATTTTTATGGTTTCCCGTCTTACGTTTAAGTCCTTATTTCATTTTGAGTTTATTTTTGTGTATGGTGTAAGTTGGTCTAGTTTCATTTTTCTGCATGTATCCAATTTTCCCAGCACCATTTATTGAAGAGACTGTCTTGACTCCATTGTATGCTTTTGCCTCCTTTGTCAAATATTAATTGAGCATAATGGGTTGGGTCAATCTCTGTGTTCTCTGTTCTGTTCCATTGGTCTATATGCCTGTTCTTGTGCCAGTACCAGGCAGTTTTGAGAACAGTGACTTTGTAATATAGCTTGATGTCTGGTATTGTGATCCCTCTAACTTTGTTCTTTCTCAAGATTGCTGCAGCTATTCGGGGTCTTTTTTTATTCCAGATGAATTTTTGGAGAGTTTATTTTAGGTCTGTGAAATATGCGATTGGTATTTTAATGGAGATTGCATTAAATCTATAGATTGCTTTGTGTAGTATGGACATTTTGATGATGTTGATTCTACCAATCATGAACACGGTATATTCTTTCATTTGTTTATGTCTTTCTCTATCTCTTTTTTCAATGTTTTGTAGTTTTCTAAGTACAGGTCTTTTACCTCCTTAGTTAAGTTTATTCCTAAGTATCTTATTTATTTATTTTTTTTGGTGCAATGGTAAATGGGATTGTTTTTTTTCTTCTCTTTCTGTGAGTTCATTATTGGCGTATAAAAAAGCCATATATTTCTGGGTGTTAATTTTGTATCCTGCTACATTGCCAAATTCATTTATTAAATGGAATAATTTTTTGATGGAGTCCTTAGAGTTTTCTATGTCCAATATCATATCATTTGGGAATAATGACAGTTTTACTTCTCCTTTTCCAATGTGGATGTCTTTTATTTATTCCTTTTGTCTGATTACTCTGGCTAGCACTTTCAGTACTATGTCAAACAGGAATGGTGACAGTGGGCATCCCTATCTTATTCCTGTTCTTAGGGGAAATGTTTTTAGTTTTTGCTCACTGAGTATAATGTTGGCTGTAGGTTTGTCATATAAGGCTTTTATTATGTTGAGGTATGATCCCTCTATTCCCACTTTGCTGAGAGTTTTTATCAAGAAAGGGTGTTGGGTTTTGTCAAATGCTTTTTCTGCATCAATTTATATGATTATGTGATTTTTGTCTCTCAATTTGTTTATGTGATGTGTCACGTTTCTTGATTTGCGGATATTGTACCATCCTTACATCCCCAGAATAAATCCCACTTGGTCATGGTGTAGGATCTTTCTAATGTAATGCCGAATCCTATTTGCTAGGATTTTGTTGAGGATTTTAGCATCTATGTTCATCAGAGATATTAGCCTGTAATTCTCTTTCTTTGTAGTGTCTTTATCTGGTTTAGGGATTAGGGTAATGCTGGCTTCACATAAAGAGCTTGGAAGTGTTCCTTCCTCTTGAATTTTTTTGGAATAGTCTGAGGAGGATAGGTTTTAGTTCTTCTTTGAATTTTTAGTAAAACTCTCCTGTGAAGCCATCTGGCCCAGGGCTTTCGTTTGCTGTAAGTTTTTGATTACTGCTTCAATTCCCTCCAGTTATTGGCCTATTCAGATTTTTTTATTCTTCCTGATTGAGTTTTTGAAAGTCGTATTTTTCTAGGAATATGTCTATTTCTTCTAGGTTGACCAGTTTGTTAAAATAGAGTTGTTCATAGTATTTTTTCACAATCTTTTGTACTTATGTGGAGTCTGTTGTTACATCACCTCTTTCATTTCTGATTTTATTTGGGTCCTCTCTCTTTGCTTCGTGATCCTGGCTAGAGGTTCATCAATCTTGTTTATCCTTTCAAAGAACCAGCTCTTGGTTTTATTGATTTTTTTTTTGGTATTTTTTTTTGTCTCTATGTCATTTATTTCTCCTCTGATCTTTATTATTTCCTTCCTTCTGCTCACTCTGGGCTTTTCTTGTTGCTTTCTTTCTAATTCTTTAGTAGAGTTAGATCATTTATTACGGGTTTTTCTTATTTTTTGAGGTAGGTCTGTAATGCTATGAACTTCCCTCTCAGGACTGCTTTCACTGTGTTCCATAGATTTTGGATTGTGTGTTTTCATTGTCATTTGTTTCCAGCATGCTTTTTATTTATTCTTTGATCTCTTTGGTAACATAATCATTCTTTAATAACATGCTATTTATCCTTCAAGTGTTTGAATTTTTTATTGTAGTTTATTTCTAATATTATGCCATTGTGATCTGAGAAGATGCTTGATAGGATTTCAATCTTCTTGAATTTGAAGAGACTTTGCCTGTCTCCCAATGTGTGGTCTATCTTTGAAAATGTCCGATGTGCACTTGAGAAGAATGTATATTATGTAGCTTTGGGGTGAAATGTTCTGAAGATGTCAATTAAGTCCATCTGATCTAGTGAGTCATTTGGGATTGCTGAATTTTTTGTCTAGAGGATTTATCCAGTGATGTCAATGGGGTATTAAAATCCACGACTATGATTGTATTGCTGTCTACCTCTCCCTTGATATGTTCCGAAAGTTTTTTTTAATGTAGTTGGGTACTCCTTCATTGGATGCATATATATTTATCAGAGTTATATCCTGTTGTTGTATCGATCCCTTAGTATTATGAAGTGGCCTTCCTTATCTCTCATTATGGCCTTCACTTTGAGGTCTATTTTGTCAGATATAAGTATTGCTATCCTAGCTTTTTTTTTGTTTCCATTTGCCTGAAAAATATTTTTCCATCCCTTCACTTTCAATGAGTCCTTCATTCTGAGGTGGGTCTCTTATAGACAGCATATATATGGGTCATATTTTCTTATCCATTCAGCCACTTTATGTCTTTTGATTGGAGCATTTCATCCATTTATGTTTAAGGTTATTGATAGGTACTTGTTTGTAGCCATTTTTATTATTTATGCCTGTGTTCCTTCTTTCCTTTCTATTTCTTCTTTTTACAACAGTTCCTTTAGCATTTCTTGCATTGCTGGCTTGATAGTGATAAACTCCCTTAGCCTTTTTTTTTTTTTTTTTGTCTGTGAAGCTCCTGATTTTCCCTCCGATTTTGAATGATAGCTTTGCTGGATAGAGTATTCTTGGGTTCAGTCCCTTGCTTTGCACCACTTTGTATACTTCATTTCATTCTCTTCTGGCCTGATGTGTTTCTGTTGAGAAATCATTTGATAATCTAATGGGAGATCCTTTGTAGGTAACTCTCTGTCTCTCTCTTGCAGCCTTTAAGATTCTCTCTTTGTCATTAACATTTGCCATTGTAATTACCAGGTGTCTTGATGTGGGTCTTTTTGGGTTCACCTTGTTTTGGGACTCGCTGTGCTTGTGTGACTTTTTTCTTCCCCCAAACAAGGAAGATTTCTGTCATTATTTCTTCAAGTAGGTTTTCTAATCCTTGCTCCTCTTCTTGTCCTTCTGGCACCCCTTTTGTATGTATGTTACTTTGTTTCATGCTATCTCAAAGCTCTCTTAGGCTCTCCTTCTGCTTTCTAATTTTTTTCTCCAATTACTAATCTGATTGGGTGTGTTTTTCTGCTCTATCTTCTAACTCACTAATTTGATCCTCCGCTTCTTCTAGTCTACTGTTGAAACCTTCCATTGTGTTTTTTTATTGTACATATATCACTCTTTATTTCCTCTTGATTCTTGCATAAGTTGTTGATTTTCTCATCCATCTGGTTTATGAACTGTATGACCCTTACTCTGAATTCTTTTTCTGACATATTGCATGCCTCTATTTTATTTAGTTCCTTTTCTGGCGATGCCTCTTTTTCTTTCCATGGGAGTTGTTTCTTTGTCTCCCCATTTTTGCTGTCTCTTTCTGGCCCTGGGTACCCTGGTTGGGGTTGAGAGGTTGAAGACCCTATCAGGGCAATGGTCTGGAAATCATTAGTCTAGAGCAGTGGTTCTCAACCTTTCTAATGCCGCGACCCTTTAATACAGTTCCTCATGTTGTGGTGACCCCCAACCATAAAATTATTTTCGTTGCTACTTCATAACTGTAATTTTGCTACTGTTAATGAATTGCAATGTAAATATCTGTGTTTTCTGATGGTCTTAGGCGACGCTGCTAGCGGTTCTCGAAAACTAGCAGGGTCGCCTAAGACCATCAGAAAACACATTGCAATTGTGTTTATATTTACATTGCAATTCAGTAACAGTAGCAAAATTACAGTTATGAAGTAGCAACGAAAATAATTTTATGGTTGGGGGTCACCACAACGTGAGGAACTGTATTAAAGGGTCGCGGCATTAGAAAGGTTGAGAACCACTGGTGTAGAGGCTGGGTCTGCCTTGAGTCTCATGCCTTTATTGTCTCTGCTCTGAGTTGTATCCCCTTCTTCCAGTGATCTGGTCCCTCAGTTGTCTGTTGCAGATGCTCTGGGTGGTGGGAACATGTGCACAGTTCCTCTGGCTTGCAACTCCCTGTGAGGACCCAGAGCCCTCTGGCATGCAGTTTGCTGTGCAGCCCCGGCACCCTTGGCAGGGGCACCCTAGGTCCCTCTGGCAGCACACTTGCAAAGCAGTCCTGTGGTTCCTGGCTGGGCACACTGGCTTGCTCTGGGTCGCCCCAGCAGGGGTGTTTCCTGTGGCCCGGAGTGAGGTGTGTCCTGGGTTGCTCTGGGTAGCCCCTGCAGGATTGTTCCAGGAGCCAGAGAGAAGCATGTGCAGGTTGTTCTGGGTCACACAGTCCTCGCTTTCTTGTAGCCCGGAGTGAGATGCATGCTGGGTTGCTCCAGTTCACCCCTCCTCAGTGTAGAGCGGGGGCGGGTTGCCCTGGGTCACTTAGTCCATGCTCCCCTTTTGCCTGGAGTAAGGTGTGTGTTGGGTTGCTCCAGATGGCCCTGGCAGGACTGTCCCTGGGGCCAGGGTGGAGCGGGTGCAGGTGGCTCTGGGTCGCACAGTTAGAGCTCCCCTGTGGCCCTGAGTGAAAGGTGTGCACTGGCTTTCTCTGGATCATCCCTCCTGGGCCGGGGTGAAGCAGGCATGGGTTGCTCCGGGTCACCCCTGCAGGGCTGTTCAGGGGGCTGGGACGGAGCAGGCCCTGGTTGCTCTGGGTTGCACAGGTTGCTCTGGGTCTCACAGTCCATGCTCCCCTGTGGTCCAAAGTGGAGCGTGCTCTGGGTTGCTCCAGGTCACCCAGAGCACGGGGTGAAGCAGGCGCCAGGTGGCTCCAGGTCAGGCTAGCAGCACAGTTCTGGGTCCAGGTGGGTGTGGGGCACAGGGTTCCCCCTGGCTTGCATTCACTGCAGTGTCTTGGTAGCCAGATCCTAGGATGTTGGGTCCCAGCAGGCTGGTGAGGAGGCCTGGTGTGGGAGCTCACTCTGGTGGCATGCACTTCCTGCAGACCTGTGGGAGCCTGCTGGGAGGTACTGTGCCACTCACTGCCAGGGCACGGTGGTGGTCCCACTCGGGTTATGGCTGGCAAGTGGCGTTCTCTAGGTGTCCTCTGCCCTTCCTTACTGAAAATTGTCTCCTCAGCTGTGTCTAATTTGTTAATTCAGGGTGGATGTTCTCTGATTTAGTTGTTTTTCTGGCCTGGCCTTAGGAGGAGCTACATGACACTGCTGCCTATTTGGCCACCATTTTCTATTCCTCATGACTCATCTTCTTTATCCAATTATCATTAAAAGACACATAAGTTGTTTCCATATCTTGGTTATTGTAAATCATGCAAGAGTCTTGGATAATATGAAAACCACCTTACTACAGAGGGAATTTTCAGAACTATGAAATAAGAATTCTTACTGAAAACACATATAATTTCTCTGTCATTTTATATATGGTGAATATTGGGTTATATCACCTTACTATTTGGGGACAACAACATGCACACACCAAATAATGTTATATTGTTTGTCTGGCAATGTTTTCTTATACAACTCAAAAGGGAACAGGAAGAATGTAGGTTGAGTAAATTATTATTTTTTTCTTTGCCTCACATTATCAGAAAAACTCAGAGGCTGAAATGTATCTTGGAACTAAATATTTACATTTCTTATAAAGAAAGTGTGTGTGGATTTATTTTTATATTTATTTTTTGATGAAAGGGAAACGAATTTGTATTGAAAAAATACTTTTTAATTTAAAAGCAAAAGGAAGGGAAGATTTTCCACTGTCTTTTATTTTTAATTAAAAAATATATATTTATTTCAGAGAGAGGAAGGGAAAGGGAGAAAGAGATGGAAACATCAATGATGAGAGAAAATCACTGATTGGCTGTCTCCTGCATGCCCTCTATTGGGGATCAAGCCTGCAACGTGGGCATGTATCCAGACCAGGAGTCGAACCATGACCTCCTGGTTCATAGGTCGATGCTCAATCACTGAGCCACACCAGCTGGTCCTTCCACTTTCTTTTATCTTTCTCTTTAGTTGCCTAATCTCCTTGGCTCCAGTGGCATGAGGAATTTAAGAACTAAGCATATGGGTTAGTTCAACTGGAACCATGCTTGGACGCTCTAGATAATTTTTAATATCACAGAACTCACTAGAATATTTATTGTGGAGCAGCATGTGTTTACACTCAATAACTTAGATACCAGAACTATAGAGGGAAGGAAGGGATTGGAACAGCCATTCAGAAGAATAAGAATGACAGACCTGTGCAGTCTTTCTCACACATACACAGTTGGTTTACCCACAGTTGCCATGCATGGGAAAGTATGAGTCATTCCATGATTAAAGTCCAGGAGACCACAGGTGATTCCCACCTGGATGGCTTCTGAAACCCAGTTCAGAGCTTTACAGCAGGTGAGATTTTTAAAAATATATATATATTTTATTGATTTTTTACAAAGAGGAAACATCGATGAGAGAGAAACATCGATCAGCTGCCTCCTGCACACCCCCTACTGGAGATGTGCCCACAACCAAGGTACATGCCCTTGACTATAATCGAATCTGGGACCCTTCAGTCCACAGGCCGATGCTCTATCCACTGAGCCAAATCAGTTAGGACAAGAGATTTTTTTTTTTTAAATTTTATGGACTGCTGTTTGGTTTCATATCAGCAGCATTTCCCCAGCCTATTCAAAACAGTGTCTGGGGAAGTTCTTAGGTTTAACTTTTTTTGAATGGAGGGATGTGAGCTTGAGGGTGAAGGAAATTGAATTCCTACTTTTTTTTTTTTTTGACAGAAACATCTTTTTTAAAAAATATATATATTTTATTGATTTTTCTACAGAGAGGAATAGAGAGTTAGAAACATCTATGAGAGAGAAACATTGATCAGCTGCCTCCTGCACACCCCCTACTGGGGATGTACCTGAAACCAAGGTACATGCCCTTGACTGGAATCGAACCTGGGACCCTTCAGTCCGCAGTCTGACGCTCTATCCACTGAGCCAAACCGGTCAGGGCTGAATCCCTACTTTTACTGGTACCTTCCTGTGCCCTTTTCCTCTTAGGGTTCCTCTTTATTAAGTAACAAAATAGAGGACCTGTAAGTTGGAGTGTAGTGTGGAAAAGTTTGTAAGGGGGGCATGGGTGTGGTGGAGGAGATCATTGGGAGGGAATGGGGGACATTTTTAATACTTTCAACAATAAAGAAAAAATTTTTAAAAAGAGAGTAAAGAACAAAGGGTATGTATTTTATAATTGCAATGTTTGTTATAGTGTAGGCAAAATGGATTCCTGACCAACACTAAAGTTTATTTTACCAATGAAACTTTTAGTTTCCAGTGAAACATCAAAATTTCAGAAAGGTAATTATTTGTGGCATTTGTTCATAGTTTTTCAAAAATTTTAACTGTCTTCTTTAATTATAATGAAACTCATTTTATACCCTTTCTGCCCTCTTTTGAGAAGAGGCAATACAGCCTGGTGTTATGAATTCAGACTTTAGACTAAAGAGACTGGGGATGGAAATCCATGGTCATTGTTTGGACAAGTTATTTAAGTTTCTGAACCTTAACTTTATAACCTACAAAATGGGAATGATAATGCTTACTGTGACAGGGTTAAAAAACTAAGTCAATTGACTCATTTTCAGAAAGACCTTTAAAAATTAATAAACATGCTATATTCCTTGATCACTTTTATGATTACATTTGGGCATATATTTTAGTTTTATCACACATAGCCACTTAGAGTTATAAAACTATAAAGAGAAAGGGCTCATGGTGACATCTGTGAGACAGTCACAGAGTGTGCTACTGTTAGAGAATTAAGCAAACAAAGTTGAATATGATCAAAAGAATCTGTCTTAATAGCAAATTCCTTTTTGGGACAAATCACTGTATTTAAAAGAAAACAAAGGGGCCGAGGGAAATGAGGAAACTATGAAATTAAAAAAAATATTTATTAAAAAACATCCTTGATTGAACTTTTTGCTGTTTTGAATAGTATCACCGTTCACTGATTTCAATCTAGCCTAAGAGAAATAACTAATACAATTTATCTTCTAATGAGTTTTTGAGGACAGACTACTCAGTTTTGGCTGATCTCATACATTATTTCAGGTTTATAAAAGTCAGGTTTCATGTGACTCTGACATAGAGGAGGTGGAATAATCAAGTGTTCCTTTCTGGAACACTGAGCCGTGATCATCACAGAAGGAAATGAAGTTCCCTTTTCTTTAGTGCCTGGGCTGCTTGGGCCAGCATTACTGAAGATGTGTGTTCTGTTGATGACTCTTTTTGCATCGGATACTGTGTTAATCTCCAGAAGTACAAGTATAATCTCAGCCTTTGAGATGGATATCATTTAGAAGGGGATATGGTATGTGCAGAGGCGATGTCAGTATCAGATGATGAATGCCACAACAGGGAGGTAATAGAAAATAGTTTCTTAGGGCATAAGAATGATTCCTATAGTTCTGGTGTCATTATGGATCTAGGAAATGCAGGAGGAAGAATTTAGCATGGGGGCCAAGGTGATATATTGATTTTAAAGAGCCCATCAGCCAATTGACTATGAGTCTGGAGCCCTGGGAAGATGAGTGGCTGGAGATATGCATCTGGGAGTCATCCACATAGAGGTGGTGGTTAGAACCATGAGTAGTCTGATACCTCAGGTGAACACGGAATGAAGAAAGCAGTGGACAGAGGACAAAGTCCTAGGGTGGGGAAAAAGTCTGAGTTTGTGTCTCTTGAAGGAGGAAAATAGGAGAAAGCTTTGACAATGAGTATAGTTTATGATATTACTTATAAATATTATACTTTTCAAAGTTATTTCATTGTTTGCTATCAGTTTAGTTTGGTGGTTCTGGGTGCCCTTTTAAAAATCAATTTTAATATGTTACTTTGTCCAGAAAGGATAGGAGGGAATACATAACCTACATGTTTCACAGTAGGAGAATGATGTGTTATTAACAAAGAAAACATTAAAGTTCTAAAGTAAATTTAAGTGTTTTCTCAGGCTAAGGAAGGCAATAGATTGATGCCAAATTATATGCACTTCCACCTTAGTTTCATTTTCAACTTTATATATTTACTAGGGACCTGGTGCACGAAATTCATGCACTGGGGAGGAGTCCCTCAGCCCAGCCTGCCTCCTCTCACATACTGGGAGCCCTCAGGGGATGTCCTACTGATGGCTTAGGGCTGCTCCCTGTTGGAGCAGTCTGGCCTTCCTTTGTGGGAGGCGACTGGGCTGATCAGGGGAAGGCGCCAGCCCCATCACCCCACTACTGCAGCCACTGCCAGTCACCACAGCCACCAAGGTATTTTCATCAACATGGACTCCAGTCCCTTCACCATGAAAAAATGACAACTTTCTTTAGGCATTTTCAAGATGTGCCTTTCATAAAATATGACATTTCTTTATTTTTCTTTTTATCCTCACCTGAGGATGTATTTCCATTGATTTTTTCCCCTTCCCTCTGATTCCAGGCTCAGCCCCTTCCAAAGCTTAAAGCCTCCGCCCCAGGCTTTAGGCTTGGGAAGTGGGTACCCCCGTCCCCCAAGCCTAAAGCCTCCACGGGATGGCCGGCTGGGAGTGACCTGGGTGCCGAGGAGGTTCCCGGGACCCAGGTATGTATGCAAATTAACCGCCATCTTTATTGGGTTAATTTGCATACTCACGGTGATTGGCTGTGGGCGTAGGGGAGGTACGGTCAATTTACATGTTTCTCTATTATTACGAAAGATGTATTTGATTTAAAAAACCTTGCAGGCATCTATGTCTTCTGAGATGAGAAAAAATCCAAACAAATCACAGGAGCATATGTATTTTCTGGTCTCCTCTGTGCTGGGTGGTGTGAGGACACAAAGATGCGGAAGACTTGATTTTTGTCTCCAAAGAGCTTCAGATTCAGTTGAAGAAACAAGACATAAACAGAGGAAATGTTAGATAATTATGCAGCATTTGACTGGCAAGGCATTCCATGACTAATGGGCAAATGCATTGTTTGGGCAGCAATTCCACAAGAGTGCAGAGGAAAGGTCATTTCAGGCTGTGGCGGGAAGGGAAGGAAGCAGTGACTTAAAAAATGGAGAGAAAGAAGGAAAGGGACTGAAACTTGGGAGTTACTGAAACCTTGTTCTTCAACTTCTGCCTGACTCTTGCCTCAATTTCCCAATCTGTAAAAGGGAATGATCATGTGTTGCCTCTCAGACTGTCAGGCCAGACAGTGATTGCAAAGCTCCTTGCAAATAAGGCCTGGTCCTTCCGTACTGCAAATTGCATCCTTTGGAAGGTATGTGAGGGTGTAGATGAGGGTGTCAATTTCTGTTGTTTTAAATTTACCAAGTAAGGTGAAAAGAATTAGCATTTTGCCAAAAATTTGCCCACCCCTCATTCCCAGTAAAGAATGACTCATAAAACTCTGAAGACATTTAAATCAAACTACTAGACAATTACTACTTTGGAAAGAAAGTTATTTCCATGGCCATACGTTCTTTTTTATTTCTTTATTTCTTTTGGAACAAGATAATGATTAATAAGCACAACAGGAGAGGGGCCAGATCCTTAGTTAGGAGCAAAATTTTTCGTCATTCACCTATTCACCTGGTATCCTTAAGGAAGTTCTGTTCCCTGGAGGTTGCAGGCTGGTGCGTGGCCACTTTGGGTGAACCCAGCCTGGCCCCTGGCATTTTGGAGACTGTGGCCTCAGAGTTCATGGGTTTCCTGAATATAAGGACATGGCAGTCATGTCAACCTTATTGTTCATTGGTTTGGGATTATGAATGGCATGCATTAGGCAAGGAAGCTCTACTCTGACTGTAACTAGTGTGGACTCTTCTGATACAACCAGCCATCCTTCAACATCTCTATATTCCATGTTTATGTGTATGTTTGTACTTGTCTCAGTTGCCAAAGACTTGGAGGCATTCAGGGCTCCTGGGGCTCTTAGTGTAATTATGATGAAAACGAGAAGCCCGATGCACGAAGATTCGTGCTAGAATGGGCCTTCCTCTCCCTGGCTGCCGGCACCGCCTTTCCACCCCGGCCCAGCCCCGAAGCTGCCTCTTTCTGCTCTGGCACTGCCTTCCCACGCTGCCCAGAGGCCCTGAGAGACGGGGGTGGGGTGGAATGCCTGTGTTGTCACCATGGTGACGACGCAAGCATCCTGCCGGGCCTGGGTCTCTCAGAGCCTGTGTATGCAAATTAACCTCCATTTTGGGTTAATTTGCATATCACTCCTGATTGGCTGGTGGGTGTAGCGGAGGTATGGTCAATTTACATGTTTGTCTATTACAGTGGTCGGCAAACTCATTAGTCAACAGAGCCAAATATCAACAGTACAACGATTGAAATTTCTTTTGAGAGCCAAATTTTTTAAACTTAAATTTCTTCTAACGCCACTTCTTCAAAATAGACTCACCCAGGCCGTGGTATTTTGTTGAAGAGCCACACTCAAGGGGCCAAATAGCCACATGTGGCTCACGAGCTGCAGTTTGCCAACCACTGGTCTATTATGAGGTAA
Organism: Plecotus auritus; assembly: GCF_963455305.1. NCBI lineage: Eukaryota > Metazoa > Chordata > Mammalia > Chiroptera > Vespertilionidae > Plecotus > Plecotus auritus. The sequence goes on along the minus strand of NC_137770.1, from coordinate 36,960,587 downwards.
GATTGGACCCTACAACCTTAGCCTTAAATCCACTGAGAGTGCCTGTCTGTCTAGGGAGGTGTCTCCTCCTGCTGTGGTCTTCCCTTCTCCAAGATAACAGCAGCAAGATGCACTAACCTTGAAATTTCTTAAGCTGATATTTTGAGTAGGGAACTCTAGTTTCCTGACCACTCCCACTTCCCGACACATCCTATTGCTCCCCCACTTTACCGCTCCTGGAATTGGTGACTCCAGGGTCATAAGCAGGACTTTTCCTTCTTTGGCAGAGTGGGGACCTAGAGCTAAGAGAAGGCAGAAGGTGTGACAGAAAAGATGTGACAAAGAACAACAGGAGAAGAGGAGAGAGACAGGAAGAGGAAGAAAGCATGCATTGCAAGCACAGAGACGGGGTAGAGTCAGCTAGTAATTCTCAAAGTCATGTCTAACTGTGACTCAATGTCCTCAGAGGACACACATCCAGGACAACCTATATGCAAGTGTGTGTGTGTGTGTGTGTGTGTGTGTGTGTGTGTGTATGTGTGTGTATCAGTCAGTGTGTCAGAGGTCAGCCCTGATGTAATAGCCACCTAGGTCATGGTGGGTGAGGCCACTGGGTGAGGTCATGTGCAAGAGGCACAACACATCTGAGCTGCCCCTTAGTGCTGCTCTCATCCCCTGATTCCCTATTTCTAGCACCCAGTTTGGTACCTGACACATAGTAGGTGCTCAATAAATGTTTACTGAACGACTAACTGGATGAATGGGTGCTGGCTGTGTTCTCTTTTGGAGGTTCTGTGACCTGAATCATTCTAGAGTAAATGAGACAGCTCAGGAGATTTGTGTTCTGCTTTAGACTTTCTTGTGCCAGCAGGCTCTTACTGGGGCCCATGGAGGAGCCTCCAGGTGTCGTGAAACGGGATCCTGACTTAGGACTTTCTAGGGAGAGAGTCAGAGGAGTCTATGACCCAAATAGGCTGAGCAGCAGTACTTATACCCCCCTCATCCTCCTTGGGCACTGCCCTCTAATTCCAACATCTGCTACAGGCTTCTGACATGCCCACCCTTCACTCCTCCCTGGCAATTACCCCTCATTATGAAAAAAAAGGAGACGTCAGAGTTCCAAGATGATCTTGGCTTTGAGCCTTGTGTGTCCTGCTGGGGAGAAGGTCAGCACTCTGCTCCCCTCCCTCTTCTGACCCCTCTACCTAATGCCCAAGATGAGAAGTCTCCTCCAGACTGGTTAGCAAGGAGAGCCCTTAAAGACAGCCAGCCAGCCAGCACTATGGAGTCACTGCTCAGCAGACACATGGATGTTTATGAAATAACCAAGGATGACCAATTAGGCCAGAGGCCAGAGAACTTAACGCTGAAGTGCCCTTTGGCAAACCATGTAACTCTCCTGTAGGTTCTTTGCCATCTGTAAAACTAGGGCTAATTATCTCCTGGCTGTGGAGTGAACATGGGCTGATAGCTGGAGTGTGCTGTGCAGGTGTGAATGTTTTTGCACTTAAATTTTTTTTAATAGAAAGATATTTGATGATTAATGGTAATTGCTCCTCCTAAAATAAACTCATTAAAATTTTTGTAGCCTTTGGAAATGATATATTTGATGTAGACATCCGAAGCACAGTTGATAATAATTGGTACTTAGGTGGAATTATTTGAAGGATATTCAACAGTGCAGGCATCCATGCATTTATTCATGATTCATTTATTCTGAAAATGTGTAGATGTCTCTATGTGCTAGACCCTGGGAAACATACTTCAGCCCATGCTTCCTTTTGACACCCAAACTATATACCTGGCCACATGGTTTCCAGTTTTGTGGATGTGTTTTTACTCTGAAGAACGCTACAGGAATTCGCTCTGTGAATTACACCACTGACTGATCATTGGGGTATTTCTGAGCAGGGGAGCGGGCCTAAGCCGTCAGTCAGACATCCTTAGCATTGCTGCAGAGGCAGGAGAGGCTCCCGCCATCGCTGCACTCCCCAGCTGTGAGCCCGGCTTCTGGCTGAGCGGCTCTTCCCCTGTGGGAGCACACTGGCCACCAGGGGGCAGCTCCTGCATTGAGTGTATGCACCCTGGTGGTCAGTGCGCATCATAGCGACCGGTTGTTCCGTAGTTCAGTCAATTTGCATATTAGCCTTTTATTATATAGGATTTTATTGAGAACACTACTTTAGTCATGTGCCACATAGGGACAGTTTGGTCAACAGGAACTGCATATATATGACAGTGGTCCCATAAGTTTATAATGGAGCTTAAAAATTTCCATTGACTAGTGATATCATAACCATCTTAAAGCTGTAGCACAGTGCATGACTCATGTGTTTGTGGTGATGCTGGTGTAAACAAACCTATTGGGCGGCCAGTCCTATAAAAGTATAGCACGTACAATTATGTACAATACATAATACTTGATGATAATAAACTATGTTACTGGTTAATGTATTCACTGTACTTTTTATCATTATTTTAGTGTGCAGTCTTCTTATTAAAAAATGTTTGCTGTAAAACAGTACGTTGTATTACACTAGCAGGGGCTTCATACACCCGTGTTTACCTCATCTCTTGATTACATCATTTTCTCTTGCTCTTGACTTAATCTCACATTGTTTTGTACAGTCATGTGTTGTACAGACTTGTAGCCTAGGAGCAATAGGTTATACGATATAGCCTAGGTGTGTGGTAGGCTATACCATCCAGGTTTGTGTAAGTACACTCTATGATGTTCGCACATCTGCGAAATCATCTAACGATGCATTTCTCAGAACATAGTGCCCTTGTTAAGCGGTGCATGGCTGTATATAAAAGCAAGCTGTACAGTTTCTTAGGTTGTTTGACAAACAGAGAAAGGATGGAGTGGTGACAACAGTGAAGGAAAAATTAATTATAGTGGTTGCCCACTTTAGTGGACATCAGAGTCAGTTACCTAGAAATTTGTTAAGTTGGGTGCTGATGGGCTTGGGGCCTGCTTTTGTACTGAGTGTATCTGGAGATCCCTGATGGGGTGGGAGAGGGGGGTGCTGGGAGAAGTTCTTGAAGCTCTTCCTCCCTTAGCAACTGGGGAGGAAAATGAAACGCTGGGCTGTCTCTTGAAAACCTGCTCCAAATCTATCCATTTTTAGGATGGGGAGTTCCTGTTCAGATTTTCTGCAACTCCGTGAAATCAGATAGTGTAATAGGAATGATGTCATTCGCGTTACACAGCCTGAGCGCCAAAAAATACTCATTATGGTGGACGGTATTTGGAAGTGCTTTGTAGCTGATTTCTCTCCCCCTCTCTCTTCTTTCTCTTCTCTCCCTCTGTTCTTTCTCTCTCCCCTCTCTTTGCCTGTCTCTCTCTTTTCTTTCACTTTTAGCTTAAGGAAAGACTTCAACCACTTGTCTGAAGGCAATTTGGAAAAAGGGAATGCGAATACTTAAAAAAAAAAAAATTCTTGGAGTTCTCCCCACGGGCCTTCTGCAGGGGTGTGGAGTAACACTAAATGCTGCAGTAGGAACTTTGGCTCAGCCTGGGATGTGCTAACTTTGCACCAGATGGGGAAACTTGGGAACTGGATAACTTAACATTACTACGCTAATGTTACATACACAATCTAAAAAGGTCAAGTATTTTTTTTTGCACTGATGCCTCTGGCTCCCCCCATCCCATATCCATTTAGTGAAAGAATCAAATTATCCCCTGTCATACTGTTACTAATTCAGATTTTAATTTCTCGATTACCTGGATTTAGGGCTCAGTGGAGGCAGTTTTTATTTAAAAGGCATTTTTCTTAAAGAGATGTTTAATTTTAGAAGAGTTTCAGATCTTCTGACAAATTGTGAAGGTAGTATAGAGAGTTCCCATACACCCCACGCCCAGTTTCCTCTATTATTAATAACGTACATTCGGAAGGTACATTTGCCACAACTAATGAAGCAATGACGATACATTTTTACTAACTCAGTGCCATCGTTTTTCACACTCTTTAGTGTTTACCTACTGTCCCTTTTCTGTCTCAGGAGCCCACCAGGATCCTACATTATATTTAGCTGTCATGTCTCCTTCGGCTCCTTGAGGTTGTGGCAGTGTCTCAGACTCTCCTTGTTTTGGGTGAGCTTAAAAGCATGGGGAGTACTTGTCAGGTGTTGTGTGGAATTTCCTTCAATGTGGGATTGTCTGCTGTTTCTCTTGTGGTTAGACATGGGTTATGGGGTTTTGGTAAAGTGCCACATTTCATCCCATCCCATCAATGACATCCTTACACAGTGCATACGCACATACTATCAACACGACTTGGGACTGGTGATGTGAACCTCGATCATGTGGCTGAGCAAGAGTATATCAGGTTTCTCCATAAAGTTACTCTTTCCCCCTTTTCCGTGCTGTGGGGAAGGAAGTCACGATGCATAGCCCACCTCCCGGAGAGGGGAATATGCACACATTACTTGGTATTCTTCTGCTTGAGAGATTCGTCCCTCCCCCACTTAGTCATTCACTCCGTTATTTATTTAGATTAGTACAGACTTATGGATATTTATTTTATACTTCAGCTTATAATCCATTATTTTGTTGCTTAAACTCTTCCAGTTGGAACTCCTTCAGTCAGCTCCCATGTCTCTTTGGGACATACCGCGTCATTGCGTTTCTGTTTGCTTGCCCTTTCTTATTCACTCTGGCACTGTAAGATGCTACAGTTTCATTACATATATTATTTGCTCCACTCCTAGAATTAGCCGTTTTCTCAAGGAGCCAGGTCTTTTACTGAGGGAATGGTATTAGAAACCAAGTTTAGACACTGAGGTGTCATTGCTTCTAGGTCCTCTTAGCTGACAGACAAGGGAATAGATATATGTATACTAACCCATACATACATACATACATATATATATAATCTACAAGTATGTCCATAAATATATCCATATGTATCTATAACAAACCAAACATGAGTTCATACTGATGTCTTCAATTCCAATGCAGATCTTTCTCCCGTACTTGTCGTAAAACTCCCATTCTAAGAATAAAAAATGGGCTCCCGCCATCCACCATTCACTGACTTACACGTACAGTGGTTTCAGAATGGCTAACTGGTACTACCCACCAGCCCTCAACTTTTCCAGATGAGGTTCTGTGCTTATGTGAAGTTCCTTTTGCCTTTCATCTGAGTCTCCACTCACTCCCAGAGTTACTTAGGTCAGCACCTTTTCCCTCACTCCTTAGAGTGAGGTCATTTCATAATTTAATACAGTTGATTCTCAGGTTGCAGTCTTCATTCCATCTTGGGATCTCTTGACTCCCTAAATGCTTTTTAAAAAATGTTTCATAAATTCAGTTTCACTATGCTGTAAGGTTCCATGGGTTTTGACGAATGCTTCTATCCTTGCAGCATCATACGGAATAGTTTCATGTCCTAAAAAGTCCCCTGTGCAAAGGAAGGCATTTTTAAGAGCTTGAAAGTGCTGCTAGGTGGAAGAAATGGGAATAAATATTGGAAAACCGTTTCCTATGGGAAAAGTCAAGGGCTGGTGGGGCCTTGTCATTTGCTGCTTTAGGAGAAGGCAGGACCTGAGGGCCAGAGAATGAGTTTAGGTTACAGTGAAGTAACAGAGGAAATCCCCCCGAAAACCCCTATTTACCATGTTTTAAAATCTCTGATTTAGATCTGAGGTGGGAGGTGGGTGGTGGACCCACTGTCTCAGGCACCTCCTCTTCACTTACCAAGCCCTACGATGGCCTGAACTCACCATTTGGTTTAACATCCTCTGCAAGTCCTGTGAACCATTTGCTTCTGAAAGCAGTTCTGCTTTTCATTCCAACTGATGTTTCAAAACTGGTCTGCTGTAGGGCTGTCCCTGCTGATGCTCTAGTTGGGTTGCAGCTGTGGATGGAAACTCATTTCTGAGAGCAGGCAAATTTAATTTCAGAAGAAGTGAGAGAATGGGACAGGTGAGCTTTATGAAACCCTTTTGTGGAGCAAATATTCATCAGGTTTATTTTTTTTAAAAAGCCTTAAATGTATTAGGATTCTGTTCACAGGATTGTGAGAATTATAGTTAACACATTGTGGATGATGGATCACGAGAATTCTCGTGTTTTCTGTTCTGAGGCTTGTGGCCAATCACGAGAATTCTTTAAAAAGATATTAGCTGTAAGAACATGTAATAAATAACTTCAAAATGCAATGGGTATTTAATTTTAAAGTGTGCCTTTAACATTTATGCAAAATGTTTTTTGTACTTGTACAATAGAAACTTATCTGGCCACTGGGTAAAGCTAGCAATAAAACTACTGGTCCGCAATGTGTTAAGAACCCCAAATCCAAACCTAGTTTAACCTGCCGGCCACTTATTAAGTCACTTACCTCCGGGTGCCTGTTCACTACAGTGGGGATAATGGTGCTGTATTTTCCTCACTCAGAAGGTGGTTGTGAAGATAAATGGGGCCAAAAACTGTGAAGCTGCTCAGGTGCATATAGTGCACTCCCTTTCTCTTTTGCTGGGACTTCCTCCCATTCTCTAAACTTGGCTTTGGTGCTGACTCTGCTCTTTGAACTGTACCCTCTGCCCTGGGGTCAAGTGCCTTGTGCTTTAGTTGTCCTTGTTGTGTGGATGGCTCCTATAACGCTGCCCAGCCCTTTCTTTTAAGTTTCAGGCCCCATCTATCTTTTGGCCAAACATTTCCACCTGAATGACTCCCTACAAAATCAGTCTGTTTAAAGATTAGAATCATCTCAAACCAACTGACCTTCTACCTCTTACTCTTTCCAGGATAACTCTTCCAGGCTTTCAGATGCTGGAGCCCTTTGGCTTTTCCTCATCCCTCACCCCCAGCCCCCAAGTCATCCGGAGCTCCTTTTGGAATGTTTCCCTCCCGTCTCTTCCACCACTGACCTGCACCATAGGAATAAGTTCTTGTTTTAAAAAAATATTTTTATTAGTTTCAGAGAGGAAGGGAGAAGGAAAGAGAGATAGAAACATCAATAATGAGAGAGAATGATGATCGGCTGCCTCCTGCACACCCCCTACTGGGGATCAAGTCTGCCACCTGGGCATGTGCCCCCCCACCGGAATCAAACCCAGGACCCTTCAGTCCCCAAGCCGACGCTTTATCCACTGAGCCAAACCAGCCAGGGCTGGAATAGATTCTTAACTGTGCCCACGACTCTCAGTCTAGTCTACACCACCCCACACACACATAGTTTATCTTCCAACCTATCCTTTACTGTTTTTAGAATAATTTTTAACTTAAATTCTTAACTTGGCATTCAAAGCCCAACTTGCATATCTAGCTTTAGCTTGCAACCCAATATATAAAAACTACATATAGTTTAAGCTACATGTTCCTTCCTGCTCTGTGCCATCCTCTCTCTCTCCCCCTCTCCCCCTCTCCCCCTCTCCCCCTCTCCCCCTCTTCCCCTCTCCCCCTCTCCCCCTCTCCCCCTCTCCAGGATAAATTTTAGAGGTGGATCGACTTTAGCTTAGCATGAAGAAGACCTTTCCAACAGAACTATTGACGATGGAATGGGTATCATGGAGGAAGCCCACCTGTTCCCTCCCGGTTCCCAAGCCTAGCATCCCAATAAAGTCCTCACCTTCCTCCACCACTGCAGTGTGTGGCTTCTCTTTTGTGAAGTTATTTTCTCCCATACCCCATGACACTGCCCTTGGATGCATCCTCCCATCTCTCAGTTGCATATCTAGTTCTTTCATCCACCTCCTAAATGAACTTTCTGTCTTTTTTCTCCCTTTCCTGTATTCTTTCTTGAAAAGTTTCAGTGGTCACCTTTTGAGAAAGATTCCCAAATAAGAACTCCAGCCCTGTCTTCGTAGTTTGTCTTTTTTTCCCAACTTTTTGACAGATGTTTCTATTTGGGTACCTTTGTGTCCAAATTTGAGCTCATTTCCTTCCTTCTGAAACATGTTCCTTTTCTACCCGAGTTCCCTGGTTGATAATGGCAATAGAGGTTGGCAGACTTTTCCTGTAAAGGGCCCGACAGTAAGTATTTTTGGCTCTGTGGGCCATAAGGTCTCAGTCACAACTACTCATCTTTGTTTTTGGAGCACAAAAGCAGCCGTAGGTAATACGTAAACAAAAATAGGAATGGCTGTTTCAGTAAACGTTTACTCACCAAAACAGGCAGTGGCCTGAAATGGGCCCCTGGGCCCTAGTTTGCTGACCCACGCATGATCTAGGTCACCCAGGCCCCAGATTCAATTCGTTTTACCTTTCCAGAATTTGTGTTTGATTTTTAATTTCCACTGATTCCACCCTTATGAAAACTCATATTGCTAGACCATAGCTCTCCCCCATTCGTTGGTCTAGTAGACAAACTGTCCTTTGACATGTTAACTCCCCATCGGTTTATAGAATCAAAACCCTCTAGTGAGTCCCCTTGGCCTGCATTATGTAGTTAAAATTCTCTAGGTGCAGCTCCTTCCATAGTTTTGCCTCCAGCCTTCTCTCACTCCTCTGTGTGGACACTCCTCCATCTGCACTAGTCTGGTTTGTGTTCTGCTATTGGTTCTATCTCTGCTCACCATGTGCTCCTGACTCACAATGGCCTCCCCTTCTGCTTACTGACTTGCCTTTGGGCCTCACTGGGGTCTCATTTCCATGGGAAGCTCTGCTCCAGCCCTTCTCTTGATCTGAATAGTGCTTTTGATGTTGTCACTTACCTGTTTAGTTGAGACTGCGTTGGGTTATGTCTTCATGGTGTTCTTACTTTTCCATCTCAACTTTACAAAGCTGTTAAGGGCAGCCCAGTAGATGCTCAGCTAATGTGGGTAACAGACACACATTGAACTCTACGTGTTTCCTCCAGTCTCTCAGTGAATGGCCCCAGGGATCATCAGCCTTGGAGTTTCTCTCTGATCCCCTTTCTTTCACCTTCCACTCTACCTCTGATTGCAAAGTCCAGCTGCTGCTCCCTCCATTGTCTTTTCCTGCCTGCCTCCTCCTCCCCATCCCCTCTGCTGCTGGCTTAGCTGAGGTCACCTCCATCCTTTACTGAGACCATTGAAATAGCCTTCGAACATGTGTCCCTACCACCAGCTTCTGTCCCTCAGAACCCTAACATCCTATCTGTAGGGATCTGACATGTTTGCATGATCTATCTGTAACTTCTCAGATTGAAACCCTTCAATGGCTCTCAATTGCCCTGGGGTAAGGTCTGGCCTCCCAGTGTACCATGAGACCATTATTGATCTGATACCCTGTACTCTCCAGGCCCATTTCTGACCTATCTCATTACATAGCCTACATCCAACCATATGAAACCCCTAATAGGTTCTGTGCATTTGAACGTATTTCCTCTCTGTCTCCTTTCCCTGGCCCACCTGGAAAACTGCCACCTGAATCTGTAAGCAGGGCACAAATGTCCTTTCTTCTGCAGAGCTTTCATTTTTCCTTCCCCACTGAAGACCAAAAGGAGTAAAAGTGCTATTGTAAGATAACCAGTGGGAGAGACATTTGGGTTTGATGTATTTTTTTCATTTTATTAAATTTATTGGGATGACATTGGATAATAAAATTACATAGGTTGCAAGTGTAGAATTCTATAATACATTGTGTGTTCACACCCAAAAGATGGAAGTTCAAGTCTCCTTCCATCGCCATATATTTGACCCTTTTAGTCTTTTCTACCTCTTCCAGATGTATTTTCTAATTCCCTCCAAGTTCTAAAGTTACCATAGAGCCTGAGCAATGACTAAGTAGACAAGTCTATAAAACATCTTGAATGCTTAAGTATATGAAATATGTAGTTTAGACGTATTCCTTCTTTTGATTTTGCTAAAGCTTTGCCTTCTCCTTTCATTACAGTAAATAATAAAAATCAACAAGGTAAAATAATTCTAGGTTTATTTATATCCCCCCTTTAAAATTTTTATTAGCATTTATTTTAACCTTATTTACTCCTGGGGCATATGTTTGTTTGTTTTTTCTTCAGTTTCTTCTGAGATATTTTTTTCTTCTGTGCAACCTCCTCTTCCGGTTCAGGAACAATTTGCACTTTTCAGGTAGTATCATCTCCATGTGGCAGGGAGGGCTCATGTTAAGTTCTGTGCCACATCTTGGGAGCTTTGTTCATTTGAATGTGCTCAGTGACCAGAGAATTTTTCTAAACCCTTAAGTTCAGCACTACTCTGTATTTTTAAGCATGTGCAGCAAAAATTCAGCATTCTTTTTGGGCCACCAACTCTGTGTCCAGCCCCACTGTTTAGCCTGAGTTCACTTACCAACTCTGCCATTGTAATGACAGAATGGCACACATTGCTTCTGCAAAGTGACATCTTTCAGGTACTTGGTGGTTTTTCAGATATGCTTACCCTTGATGGCCTGGGCATTTTCACATGTGTTCTTAAAGTGAACATGAAGATGTAGCCTCTTGACTTGCATGATTTGTGGGATCAAGTGAATAGCAAACCATTTTCAGAGGTTATCTTAGGCCACTTGGTGGAAGAGGAAGCTATGACTTTCGTTTGTTTGTTTGTTTGTTTAAGCAGACATCTTCAGTTTAAAAGGTTAGGATGAGGGCAGAGTCAGAGGGAATAATTATTTCATTACAGATATTTGATATGTACCTGTGTTTACCTTAGAAAAGTAACTTCGCATCTGTGGCAAAACTTACTAGACTCTCCATCTCCTAGTATTTCTCCTTTCTTATGGGAATTTCCTCTCAGAGGAGCTCTCACCAGGCAACCCACAGAGGCTGTGCAGAAGGAAGGGGGCTATGAGGCTGCTGAGCAGGAGGGTGACCATGAAGTGCATTCCTTACCTCCAGCCATGGTCAAAGGGCCACCTGCCCATATTGTTTAAACTTCAGCCTAGCAAGGACAGACTCTGCTTTCTGGAAGGATCTGCTAAGCAGGAAAGAGAAGGCATGGGGTCATGCAGACAGTGGCCTTTGAAAGTGCACTTTAATGTGGGGATATGCAGTGTGGAGCGGAATTGCCGTTACTGTGCTTCCTCTCTCACCTCCGAGTCTGCCTGCATGAGGACCTTGAGGACACCTTAGTAGAGGAAAAGGAAGTGCTGGAGATAGAGGAGGGGAGATTGTAGTGGAGTGTTTTGAAGAGCCTAAGGTATCCTTCATTTAATTTACATTTTCATTGGTGTTAAAGATTGAGAGACAGCAGTTTAACACACACTAGACCATTTCTATCTATCTTTAGTCCTCTCCTTGGCAGAGAAAAGATATTTTAGTCCTCAGAGATATCCACTCCTGACTATTCCTGATTTTTTATGTTGGGCAGAGAAACATTGAAATTTTATTTATTTAACTAGAGGCCCAATTCATGAAGATTCATGCAAGAATGGGCCTTCCTTCCCCTGGCTGCCAGCACCGCCTTCGCTCCGGCCAGAGCCACCTTTTTGCTCTGGCCCGGAGCTGCCTTTCTGCCTTCCCACGCTGCCCAGAGTCCTGGAGCGGCTGGGGTGGTGTGGAATGCCCCCTGCCACTTGGTGCCTGCATATGCAAATTAACCCACCATCTTTGTTGAGTTAATTTGCATACTCTGATTGGCTGGTAGTCATCGCAAAGGTACGGTCAGTTTGCATCTTACTCTTTTATAAGTGTAGATTAATTTATTTATTTTAGTAGAGAGAAAAAAGTTTAATCAGATTATGGTTTAGCTACTGAATATTTATGCCTTGTGTTATATGTAGATTAACGTCAGCTTTGCTTATTTCTGAGGAAAGGAAGCTGTCTTGTTCAATTCACATTTTTTTCATGGATGATGATTAATTAACAAGTCCTGATATCTCACATAAAACAATTTCATTGACATATTTTTACAAATAAGAATTTTGAAGCAGTTAATTCCTTACAAATATGATGTGGTTTACTTGTTCTGACACTTTTATTCCTTCTGTGCATTTAGAAAAATAAGTTGTAATATTTGGATCATTAAGTCTGTGAATGATGATGGCTTAGATATAAAATATGATTGGTATCAAGCTCTTTAAAAATTGATAAGAAAAATTAAAGATTTCATAATGTAGGTATATTAAATAATATTGCATTTATTTTATTTATATAAATTTTAGTTAAAATGTCTTATTTTTAAAGTATCAGTTTAGGCCTTTAAAAAGTAAATATTTTTTCTGAACAATAACTTTAAATTATTGTGGGTTTTTTTCAAATCTTTATGTTGAAAGTATTACAGATGCTCCTCTTCCCCACCCCCCCACTTTGATTCCTTCTAGCCCACCCCTGCCCCACACCTTCACCAAACTATTTATTGTTTGTGTCCATGGATTATGCATATATGCATACAAGTCCTTTGGTTGATCTGTTCTCACCCACCACCCACCCCCACCTTCCCTCTGAGATTCAACAGTCTTTTCCAAGCTTCTATGGAAAACTTAATTTTACTGTAAAAGAGTTGTACTTTTGCCAATATATATTTTTTATTGATTTCAGAGAGAGAAAAGGAGTGGAGGAGAGAGAAACATCAATGATGAGAGGGAATCATTGATTGGCTGCCTCCTGCACGCCCCCTGCTGGGGATTGAGCCCACAACCCAGGCATGTGCCCTTGATCGGGAATCAAACAAACTATGACCTCCTGGTTCATAAGTCGACGCTCAATCACTGAGCCACGCTGGCTGGGCAGTGATACCCCTTTTTAATGCTAGAACATAGGTGTAGTGGGCTCTGGGTTGAAATAATTCTAAATTTAAATTTATAGTGGTTTTGTGGGTATGTTGAGCTAGGATGGGGAAGAGTTGTGAGCATTTTAGAGAAAGACTCTTTAGTAGTCTTCAAATGTCTTTCCTGGCTCTGTGGAGTTCAGAAACTGTTTCTGACTTGGAGTTACAGAGTTTAGATAGAAAAATTAGTTAAAGGCTTAGTCCTCCTTCATCTTCCAGGTGTAGGAGCCAGATGACCTGCCACCTGAGCTGTGGTCACGGCCTCTTTCCCCGCCTTTCTCTCTCACCACACATTGGGTCCAGATTTAGCAAAATGAGAATTTAATCCCTAAAACAATGAGAGTGTTTTCCTTCATGTTAAACCTCAGCCAGGTTGGATTAGCCTCACTTTTTTGGTTCAGTTTCTGCCTGATCATCTTTCTCGGATAGGTTTTAATTTGTGGTACTTCTTAGTGTGCTTGTAACACATAAAACTTTGGAGGTTGTAGAGATGAAAAAAAAGTTAACAGGGATGTAGGGTTTGCATCACTTACCCCTTTTCCTTTAAATTCCTTCCCAACAGCGAGGGGGCATGTCGTGTGTCTGCAGCACATGACACTGACTTGGGTCCCACAGGCAGATGACTAACGGGGTCCGAGCTGCCCGCTGGGTTTCACCAGCCCCAGCACACACGCCACGATCAGCAGCTCCTGCCTCTCACCCCTATTGAGAGCTGTCCGGTGACACTGTCAGCCTGGTGCCACTCCGACTGGCCTTGGCCCTGAGGAGGCGAGGCTGGAACACAAGGGCTGGTATTTGGAAGGGAGCACCCTCAGGTGCTGATGGCATGAGTCTTGTCCGAGTTCCCAGGGGAGACAGGTGATGCGCCAGAAGCCAGGCAGGCTGGCTTCGGGTGGAGCAGAAGGCGGCAGGGCAAACCTGCAGTCACCCACAGGCAAGTGCAGTCACAGCAGCCTGTAAGGACTTTCCCTGAGTCTGGGTCTTGGCGTGGCCTTCACTGCTGGGTGGCCTCAGTCAGTTCCATCACCTCCCTGAGCCTCCATCTTCCTGTCTGTGTAATGGTGACGGTGAGACGTACCTTGCAGGTGGTGAAGGTAAGAAGAAGTGTAAGTTAGGCAGGGTTCCTGCATGTTGATGAGCTCAAGACATAGTAGCTGTTGTGTCTGTTATTAAAGGACCCAGGCCCTTGCTGAAACCGGTTTGGCTCAGTGGATAGAGCGTCGGCCTGTGGACTGAAGGGTCCCAGGTTCGATTCCGGTCAAGGGCATGTACCTTGGTTGCGGGCACATCCCCAGTGGGGGGTGTGCAGGAGGCAGCTGATCGATGCTTCTCTCTCATCGATGTTTCTAGCTCTCTATCCCTCTCCCTTCCTCTCTGTAAAATATCAATAAAATATATTTTAAAAAAAAATAAAAAAAAATAAAGGACCCAGGCCCGTGCTTCCTTATTGATTATTGGTATAACTTATAAGAATGTTTTCCCTTTAGGAATTTGAACTCTCATTTTTAAGCCTGGTGGTTTCAGCTGGAAGAGAATTGTGAAATGCTTCATCATGTTTTAGGTTCTTTTGTGATTTAACCCGAGAGCAAGGCTTAGAAATGCTGCAGAGTCCAGCACCCTCACCATCACAGATATCTGGCTCAAAGCCCATGGAGTCTAGGTGAAATGTTGACCTTTGCCCAAATAAAGGATTGTGTTTTTTTTTGTCTTAATATGCTAAATTCCCCTGCTTACCGCAGGCTGAAATGAATATTAAGTATCTGGAAGTTTCCTGTCTGTGATCAATTCTAATGCCTTCTGGGAAGGGAAATTAAATTAATCAAATGAGGGTTTCCATTGAGTCCCAGGTACAGGCTTTTATCCAAGCCTGTTTAGAATCATGCAACATCAGAGCCAGAAAGGTTTTCAGACAACCCTCTCATTTCATGGACAGAGAGACTGAGTCAGGGATGCCCAACTTCTGCAAAGTAATGCCAAGGGAAAGCCAACATTGGCTAAGGGGGTGATGTGGGGAGGAAGGGGTTGGTGGAGACCTTGCTGGGCAGGTCAAACAGCATATGATTTCTAGGCAGTGGAGCTGTGTTGTCCATATGCTCCTGGTATGCCTTGGGGCCATCTTGACGCGCTTTATTTTATACAGTGCTTTCGCATAATATTTATTATGTGAGAAAATACTGTCATTCCTATTTTATGCAGTTGAGGAGGTCAAATGATCTTCCAGTACAACTCATTAGACCAAATCAATAGGCGTTTGTTGAGTGTTTACTTGGTTCAAAGACCTCTGCTAGGGCCTTTGGGGAATATGAAATTGTCAGATCTCATTGGAATGGAGCTTATTGCAGGCGACGAGATGTATGAAGTTTTATGAGGATATGAAATTTTATACAGTTGTTCAAGGGCATAGATAAGTGGTGAGATACTAATTGAGACAGGGATTTTGAGACTGGAGGGATCAGTGTGCATGTTAAGATCTTCCTGGCAAAAGTTCCTTCCTTCAGCTCCCGTGGCTGCATCATCTTTGCCAGGTGCAGCTGATACCCGTCCCACCTGCAGCCCCAGGGAGCTGCTCTGGGAACCCTGAGCACTTGGCAGTGATCCCAACCCTAGGAGTAATTCAATAAACGTTTGAATGAATGAACAGGTGAAGCGAAGAGAGAGAGTTTTTCCAAGCAGAGACCACAGCATGAGCAC
Organism: Plecotus auritus; assembly: GCF_963455305.1. Taxonomy (NCBI): domain Eukaryota; kingdom Metazoa; phylum Chordata; class Mammalia; order Chiroptera; family Vespertilionidae; genus Plecotus; species Plecotus auritus. Next base: position 36,945,281 of record NC_137770.1, on the reverse strand, counting down.
AGGTTTGGCTGTGAGACAGTGAGGAGACGGGCCCGACTAGACCAGCAGCTTTATAGAATGGACATTTGAAAATGAGGTGTGGGTAAATTAGTGGGGAGGCAGCCAAAGGGGTGTCCGGGTGGCCCAGAAAGCCAGGTGGAGTAGTGAGTTTATTCTAAAGGCACTGGGAAGCCACTGAAGGCTTGATAGGAAAAGTTGATGAGAGTGGCACTCGGGAAGGGGTATTTGGGCAGTGAGGTACAGGCACTTTTTGTTTGTTTGCTTTATACCACGAAAGTTTTAAATTTTAATGTGGTCAAATTTGTCAAATTTTTGTCATTTGAAATTTTGATGTCATATCTAAAAAGCCATCATTGCCTAACCCAAGGTCAGGAAAATTTGTCCCTGTGTTTTCTTCTAAAAGTTGTATACTTTTAGCTTTTCTACTTAGATCTGTGATCCATTTTGAGTTCATGTTTACGTATGGTATGAGGTAGGAGCCTGCCTTCATTCTTTTGCATGTGGAAGTCCCGTTGTCCTAGCACCATTTGATAGAAAGAGTTTTCCTCCTCCATGTAATTGTCTTGGTACTCACATGGCCCTTTTGTATCCCTCCCTACCACTTGTCTTACTTTTATTTTTAAAATCCTCACTCAAAGGTATTATTTACATTGATTTTTAGAGAGACTGAAACGAAGGGAGGAGATTGGGGGGAGAGAGAGAGAAACATGGATGTGAGAGAGACACATCAACTGGTTGCCTCCGGCATGTGCCTCAACCTGGGCTGGGGATCGAACCTTCAACGGAGTACAGGCCCTTGACCGGAATGGATGTTCTAGCTGGAGAGAAACTATCTCCTGCAACCGTAGAGGACAGAACTGGGGTCAATGAGTGAAAACTGTTAGTGGCTGCACTTCTGCTATAAGAGAAATATCTTTCTATGACATAAAGGAATGAAGGGCGCCATTTGTGGGGTAGTGAGTTGGCTGTCACTGGGGATATCCAAGCAGCCACTGTGAATAGATGCCAATAGCCCATCAGCACTGTGTAGATGAAACAGATAACCTCTAAGGCCACGTTTTTCAAATTGTTTCTCTGTGACAGTAATGAATACATTTTTACATTGAAACCCAGTTAACCCTTATACTTACATACAAAACTGCAAATGGTTTGACATAGTACTTCATTACTTCATTATTATTATTATTTTACTACATGATGGGTTCATATTTTCTGTTCCATTTTATTCTACTTAAAATTCCTGTTGTGTGCAACCCACTCCATTGTTTTCATGTCCCACGGGTGAGTCTCAACCTGCAGTTTGTAGAACGCTGCTCTAAGGTCAGAGATCATAGATGGACGAGGCTTGAAGATCGCATTCGAGTCTGGCTTTCCTCCACGATGGTGGCAGGGGTCAAAATGTGGACACCAAAAACACACACAACCAAACAAACAGCAACAACAAGTAAAGAAGAATGTGGACGCAAGCCTGTTCTACTTGTGAAAGGCCCCTGTTCTAAGTGGCGGAATGCCCTGTTGCCTGTCAGCGCAGCCCTGATGGTCGGGGTGGGGCGGCCTTCCTTGCCAGCCCTGACTGTGTGTTGGAGGGAGTCTATGAGCTGGCCATGGGCTGGGGAATCACAGAGCTGGGGTCCTGGCAGTCTGTCTGTCTGTCTGTCCGTCCAGGGGGCTGGCAGCAGCTCCTTCTGTGCCTGCAGCAGTTTATCTGGTGAGGTCAAATGTGTATAGCCCTGCCAGGCCTTTAATTTTGAAGCTGATGGGTGGCTTTTAAGAATAACATATTTTTGCCTTGAAACAAGTCAAGGCAGAGAGTGAGACAATTAGAGCCTGACATCCTGTTTAGTCATCTCTCCAGGGAGCTCTATTTTCAGAACTGCATGAGGTATGAAGGTAGTTAAGGGGGCATAGTTAAGTTAGCAGTGGTTGTAATGCAAATAGTCATTTTGAACATGGGGGTGATTTAAGGGGTGGTAACCACATTGATGGCAGACTTGATGCAGAGAAAGGGAGTGCCGGGGTTCTTTTCCCAGCCTTACAAAGGGTTCAGCATTCTGGAGAAAGGGGCTGGGCGTAGATGATTAAGGAGGAGTCCAAGGATGAAAGATATTTTTGAAAGGCATTGGGGGTCAGAGGAGCTTCAGCTAAAGGGAACTGAAGACTCTTCCTTGACCAAGGACCCGTGCTTTTATTCACACGATTTATCCTAAGGCAGTGGTCGGCAAACTCATTAGTCAACAGAGCCAAATATTAACAGTACAACGATGGAAATTTCTTTTGAGAGCCAAATTTTTTTAAACTTAAACTTCTTCTAACGCCACTTCTTCAAAATAGACTTGCCCAGGCCGTTGTATTTTGTGGAAGAGCCACACTCTCAAGGGGCCAAAGAGCCGCATGTGGCTCGAGCCAGGGTTTGCCAACCACTGTCCTAAGGCAAGGTGGAGATAATACACGTATCAAAGGGTAGAATACAGAAGCATTATCAGTTTGGGGAATAGCCTACAGCTGTTCAGGTGTTTGGCCAACAGGAGGCAATAAAATGCCCTGAGCTGTCTGGCAGTTAACCCATTCAGGTTTGGGGGAAGTGCCGTTTAGCCTTTTCCAACAGATAAACTACATATGTGGCTCAACCCTGTTGAGCTGCCCAAGTCCCATCAACCTTTTGACGGAACTCTTGTAATTATCACATGCTGGAATAGGTTCTCGGCAAGGGAGGGTTTATACAGATAGGCTGCTGAATAGGTCAGGTTTTCTGAATCAGTACAAAATAGGCATCTTATATTTTGCGAAGTATGTGATCAGGATGTGGTGTTTAAAAGTGTGTGGTGGTGAGCTATGGTAAGGGCAATGCTTTCCCCCTAGTCTTCGTCACCTATGGGTGCAGGGAATAGTACTGCTAATACTCTTTGAGATAACCTGACAGCGACCATGTCAGAAATGCTGAATAATAACATCACGGACATTCAGATGACAATAGTGAAGCTTGGGTGGTGAAGGACCTTGCCCAGAGCCAGCTATGGCTGTCGGGCTAGAGTCTGTGCTGATCTAGTTCAGGGCTCTTTCTTCCATACCATGTGGTCAGCCGCTTATTTAAGTTCATATTCTACCAGAAATGGCCATCCATATCTACACTCAGCTTCTCTACACCTCTCTCTCCCTCTCTTAGATGAAAGGCCAAGAGCAGAGGTGGGCTCAACCTGACAGACTTTTATTTAAAGACTATTGTAAATTCATGTATTTGGGTCCAAAAACCTTGGATCTTACAATCCAAGGCTTAGAGGTGTTGATGGTTGAAAGTTAGCACTGGCACAAAGAGGACAGAGGCTGCCTACCTGGCTAGTGTGATCAGAGCAGGTGTGGAGGGCGCTGCCCCATCCGGGGGCCATGCAGTGTGAAGGTCTTTGGGAAGCTGGAGTGTGTTCAGAGGATGGGACCTACTTCTACTAAGAGAAGACTTGACGCTGCCTCTTTTGCAGAATGTGTGTCTTGATATCTCAGCTCATAGACAAGAACCTTAAGGCACATTGATACTCCTGTGAACAGCAGTGAATGCAAAGCTCCTGAGCTGCCTTCCATGGTGCTTCTTGGAGATTACCTACACTCAGGTGGAAGCGGTATAGACAGAGATAGCACCCCTCTTCTTATGCGTTTTACTTCCTAAAAATTAAAGGTTAGCAGTTGGCCAGGTCACATTTATTCTTTACCTTTATGTTGCCATTGTTTCTCTATTCCCTATACTTACCACGTAGTTGAATAAAATGCTGCTCTTATAATGGCGTGCAAAAGATAAGGACATCTCAGCCACAATGACCAATTTTATGGGAGCCTCTTGAAATCATGAAGAGCCCAAATGGAAGATACTAAAATTCAAGGGCAGAGAAACATCAAGAGAACTGTTACTCTTAGATTCGCTTTTCCATCATGATGGTTTCTTGTGTTTTTACTTGGTTCTTGCCCCTCTACTGTTTAATGGAAGACTTAGGTCTGATTTATGGCTGTGCTCTGCACATTTAGTCCTCCCTGTAAGACTATTTGAGGCCCATAAAATGTATTTTAAAATCAGAATATAATGTACAATTTTTTCTCTCTTTCTAGGTGGATCTGGAGCCAGAAGGAAAAGTGTTCGTAGTAATAACCCTAACAGGGAGTTTCACTGAAGGTAAGAAAGAGTTTTGGATGGTTTCTGGTATATGTGTGTCTTGGTTCATACTCAGTAGGAATTTCTATCATGGAAATTATAAAAAGAGCATTTTGTAAAAGACACTTTTAAAAAAATTCACTGTTTTAAGTTAAGCTGGCAGGTATTTTGTTGTCTAATGGTCTGTTGGTTTGAGTTGCCTGGTTAAATATATTTGCTGAGTCTGGCAATCACCTGTTTTATATAACATGCTGAGTTTTGTTTTTATTTCTCATCATCTTAGCTGAATTGTTTTTGTCTGTTTTAGTTTATGAATATTTTAAAATTGTTCTTTAGAGTTTTGTTTTGGGCCAACTATTCATTTTGCCCCTGAATGTGTTAAAAATTTAGGCATTGTGTTCTTTTCCTTGTAATCTTACACCTCGTCCTGTCCTTGAAGTGATTCTGTTTCTCTTCCCTTGGTACCACCCCAGCTCTCCCCCCAAGTTTTGTTTTGTTTTTTAATTGAGGCAAAATTTATAGAGAGTTGACCTTTGAACAACATGGGTGTAAGGGGTGCCGACACCCCATCTCTACCCCCCACAGTCAAAATATGTGTATGACTTTTGTCTCTATTGTACAATAAAATGAACAGATCAGAAGTGAAGAGTTTGAATTTTGATAAATGCCACAACCGTGTAACCTGCACCAACCCCAATAAGCACACGAAAACGTGTTTAACATCAGGGAAATGCCAATCAAAACCAGAAGGTATCATTTTATACTCAACAGAATGTCTAAAATTAAAGAGATTGACCATACCTAGTGTTGGTGAGAATATGGAATAATTGGACCTCTCCTACATTGCTGGTGGGAGTGAGTATTAGAACACAACCACTTTGGAAATCCATTTGAGAGTCTTTTATATAATTAGATACATATGTACTCCATTACCCAACAATTCCACTAATAGATATTTGCCGTAGAGAGATGAAAGTATATGTCCACAATAATTCATGTACAAGAATGTTTGTAGAAGCATTATTCATAATACCCCAAACCAGGGAAAACTATCAAGAGGAGAAGAGATAAAACAAATTGTTTTACATTTATATAATGGAAGGAATACTCAGCAATATAAAGAAATAGGATACTGCTATTCAAAATGACTTGAATGGGTCTCATAGAAATCATGCTGAGGGGAAGTGTCAGACACACAAGGGAATGTGCTATATAGTTCCATTTACATGAACTTCCAGAATAGACAAAATTTATCTACTGGTGAAAAAATAAAACATTTTGTTTATTGCTCTGGCAGCAGGGGATTGACTGGGAAAGGTCACAAGGGAACTTTCAGAGTGATGGAAATTTCATTTTGAAGTTGTTTATTACCATTCTTTTTTTTTTTTTAAATATATTTTATTGATTTTTTACAGAGAGGAAGGAAGAGGGATAGATAGTCAGAAACATCGATGAGAGAGAAACATCGATCAGTTGCCTCTTGCACACCTCCTACTGGGGATGTGCCCGCAACCAAGTTACATGCCCTTGACCGGAATCGAACCTGGGACCTTTCAGTCCGCAGGCTGACGCTCTATCCACTGAGCCAAACCGGTTTTGGCTATTACCATTCTATAGAAATGAAAATTTTGTTTATATTCAGTGACCTTGATAAATTCATCTGTTAGTTCTAGTTTTTTTTTTTTTGTATTGTTTTTTGTAGATACCTTAGGATTTTCTCTGTCAGCAATCATGTTGTCTATAAAGAAAGACAGTTTTCTTTCTCTTTTGTAATATTTGTGGCTTTTATTTTCCTTTTTGTTTCTTATTGTGCTTGAAGGCCTCCAGGACAGATCTCCTGGTCTCATAACCAACCTTGGGAGGAAGGAATTTAGTCTCTTCCCATTAAGTATGGCGTCAACTCTATGCATCTTGTAAATGTCCTTTATCACAATTGGGGAAGTTCCTTTCTGGCCCTAGTTTTCTTTTTAATTAATCTATTTAAATTTTGGCAAATGCTTTTTCTATATCTATTGAGATGATCACGTTGTTTTTCTCCTTTATTCTTTATGTTCTAGCAGACAGTTGCATTACTATTACTTTAAAATTGTGAAGGCTTTTAGGATTTTTATTCTTAACTAGTGCCCTGGTGCACGAAATTCGTGCACATTAAAAAGGGATTAATTAGAGGAAATAATTTTTTTTTAAAATATATTTTATTGATATTTCACAGAAAGGAAGGGAGAGGGATAGAAAGCTAGAAACATCGATGAGAGAGAAACATCGATCAGCTGCCTCCTGCACACCTCCCACTGGGGATGTGCCCGCAACCAAGGTACATGCCCTTGACCGGAATCGAACCTGGGACCTTTCAGTCCGCAGGCCGACGCTCTATCCACTGAGCCAAACCGGTTTCGGCAAGAGGAAATAATTTAATATTGCTATTTGCCCTTTCTCTATAACAGAAGTGTCAGAGATGAAAGAAAATTAGTAAAATGTACATGAAAATCTTCCTCCTGTCAGAGTCTGGGGCACACCACAGGACCCAGAGTCAGTCCCTGCCCACCCACATGCACCTCAAAATCGCGTGAGACCCAGACCCGGCCGGACCCCCCACATTGGGCTACATCCAGACCCGGCCAATCCCACCCTTGTCAAGCCCTGCCGGGCAGGGGCCGTAGCCTCAGGTCCCCTGGCCCAGCGCCAGGATGGGGGTTGTGGCCTGAGGTCCCCCAGCCCAGACCAGGGCAGGGGGCGTACCTTGAGGTCCTCCGTCAAGCCCCGCCAGGTGGGGGACATGTCCTGAGCTCCCCTGTCAAGCCCCGCCAGGCAGGGGTTGCAGCCTCAGGTTCCCTGGCCCAGCACAGAGAGGGGTTGCAGCCTCAGGTCCCCCGTCAAGCCCCGCTGGGCAGGGGCGTGGCCTGAGTTCCCCTGAACCAGCACTGGGGGTGCACCTTGAGGTCCCCTGTCAAGCCCTGCTGGGTGGGGGGCGTGGCCTGAGGTCCCCTGTCAAGCCCAGCCAGGCAGGGGTTGCAGCCTCAGGTCCACTGGCCCAGTGCTGGAGCGGGGGGCGCAGCCTGAGGTCCCCTGTTAAGCCCCGCCGGGCAGGGGGTGCGGTCTGAGGTCCCCCAGCCTGCTGCCGGGGTGGGGGGCATGGCCTGAAGTCCCCTGTCAAGCCCCACCAGGTAGGGGGTGCGGCCTGAGGTCCCTCGGCCTGGTGTTGGGGCGGGTGGAGCAGCCTGAGGTCCCCTAGCCCAGCACCAGGACAGGAAGTGCACCTTGAGGTCCCCTGTCAAGCCCCGCCAGGTGGTGGGTGCAGTCTAAGGTACCCTGTCAAGCCCCATGGGGTGGGGGAGGGTGTAGCCTCAGGTCCCTGCTCATTGCTCATTAAGGCTCCTTATGGGAACTTGGCCTCATCTGGGGGGGGGGGTGCAGCCATCTTTTTGACGGAGTGATGGTCAATTAGCATATTCCCTCTTTATTAGATAGGATTTTTTTCTAAGTTCTTTGGCAGATGCCATAGTCCTGGGACGGTCTTTACTCATAAGGTAGAGCCAGTTTGGGGTTTCAAAGGAAAGGTGGGGTTTCAAGTGGGAAACAGCTAAAATCTGAACTCGTTTTTGTTCAGGGTTCTAGCTCTTGCTATTTCCTGGACCTCTCCGAGCCGCGCTTGCACATGCACTGTTCAGGAGGACCACAGATTTGAGGAGCTAATGGGTTTGGGAATTCTTTTCTCTGTGGGCCCATCCTTTCAGAATTTCTCTGCTCATTTTCCAGTTAGCGTGGCATTTCACACTTCAAGCCAATGAAGAGGTAGCTTTCTGTTTGAAGTCTGTTCATCCTACCTGGTGAAGCCTGGAGTAGTCTTGGGAAATGGCCTATCAATGCCAATTTTTAAATTAAATTTATTGGGGTAACATTGGTGAATGACATTATACAACTTTCAGATGTACAACTTTATAAAACAACATCTGGATACTCTATTGTGTCTCACCACCTGAAGGCTAGTCTCCTCTGTCACTATGGATTTGACCTCCTTTTGCCCTGTTTGTCCACCATTATGTTATCTGTATGCGTGAGTTTTTTGTTGTTGTTCATTTTTTTGCTTTTATATTCCACATATGAGTGAAAGTATACAGTTCTTGTCTTTTTCCATCTCACTCTACTTAGTATCACACTCTCCAGATTCATATCTTGCCCCATTAAATCCCCTTCAAGTGTCAAATTCTCTCTAATTTTTCCTTTTTTGGTTGCTCTCCAGAATTTTCAACTAATTGTTTAAAAATATTTTTCTAGAGATTTTAATTTTGTTGTTGTTGTTGGAAGGCAGTTCATTAGAAGCTACTCCATTACTAAAATCCCTGTGAAGATTTTTAAACATGTGACTCCATGGTTTGTCTGTTTGGTGCTGACATTTTGCTACTGGTGACAATTCCTCTTCTTTGAGAAATGGTTTTCTCTCCTCTCAGCCAACTGTTCTTATTCATGAACGTGAATTGTTTTAATGGTAACATTTTTCTATCTGTTGTCCCATTTGTTGCACACAGTCTCATTGCTCTAATAATGAAATTAGCAGAAACCTAGGATACTTGAACATGAAAAACTATCCAGATTACAGTTTGGGGGTGGGGGGCGGTCTTCCGCCTGCTCAGAGGTCTTTTTGTTTTGTTTGGTGTTTGTGCATAACAGGATTTGTGAGAAAAATAGTCTGCTCACTGCTCAGTTGAATAAAATGTAATGTAGTATGACAGAGCACTATTGATAGAATATTCTCCCAGCATATGGAACATGGGCACAGTCATTCTAGAGGCAAACCCAGAGTGAGAAGTGAGACAAGAGTGAGGAGAGGTGAGCTCCTAGGTGTGCGGATGTATCTTTCTGCATTAAGTTACAAGGGATCGACAGAGGAAACCCATGCATGGTAGACCAAGGCTGGTTGTGCTCTAGTCATTACATGATTTCTTGTTTTTTTTTTAAATAAATCTTTATTGTTCAGATTATTACAGGTGTTCCTCTTTTTTTCCCCCTAGCTCCCCTCCACCTGATTCCCCACCCCACCCCATGCACTTACCCCCCGCCACTGTCTTCATCCATAGGTGTAAGCTTTTTGTCCAGTCTCTTCCCGCACCCCTCACACCCCCTCCCCCCTGAGAATTGTCAGTCCACTCCCTTTCTATGTCCCTGATTCTATTATATTCACCAGTCCATTCTGTTCTTCAGATTTTTTATTCACTTGATTTTTAGATTCACTTGTTGGTATGTATGTATTTGATGTCATTTTGTTGTTCATAATTTTTATCTTTACCTTTTTCTTCTTCCTCCTCTTCTTAAAAAACACCCTTCAGCATTTCATGTAATCCTGGTTTGGTGGTGATGAACTCCTTTAGCTTTTTCTTGTCTGTGAAGCTCTTTATCTGACCTTCAAATCTGAATGATAGCTTTGTTGGGTAGAGTAATCTTGGTTGTAGGTTCTTGCTGTTCATCACATTGAATATTTCTTGCCACTCCCTTCTGGCCTGCATAGTTTCTGCCGAGAAATCAGCTGACAGTCATATGGGTGCTCCCTTGTAGGTAACTAACCGCTTTTCTCTTGCTGCTTTCAAGATTCTCTCTTTGTCTTTTGCCCTTGGCATTTTAATTATGATGTGTCTTGGTGTGGTCCTCTTTGGATTCCTCTTGTATGGGGTTCTGTGTGCTTCCTGAACTTGTAAGTCTATTTCTTTCACCAGGTAGGGAAAGTTTTCGGTCATTATTTCTTCTAATAGGTTTTCAATATTTTGCTCTTTCTCTTCTTCTGGCACCCAAAAAATTCGGATGTTGGTACGCTTAAAGTTGTCCCAGAGGCTCCTTACACTATCTTCATATTTTTGGATTTTTTCTTTTTGTTTTTCTGGTTGGGTGTTTTTTGTTTCCTCATATTTCAGATCTTTGATTTGATTCTTGGGGTACGTTGATCTACAGTTGAGTTTCTGTATATTCTTTATTTCAGACAGTGTATGCTTAATTTCTGACTGGTCCTTTTCCATTTTTTTGGCATTCTCATTAAGGTCCTTGAAGGTCTCACTAAGCTCCTCGGAGGTCTCATCAAGTTTCTCGGCAGTTTTTAGAAGATTCTTGAGTAACCTTATAAATGTGGTTCTGAACTCTATGTCGTCCATTAGTTTGCTTTCCTCCATTTCTCTCATTCGTGACATGTTTCTTTGTCTCTGCATTTTGCTGCTTCCTTGTGTTGATGGAGTGGCTTTGTGTGGTAGGTGACCTATAGGGGCCAGTAGCTCAGCCTCCCCAATCACCTGAGGTGGACGCCTTTGGTACACCCCTTTGTGGGCTGAGTGCAAAGTCTTGGTGTAGTTAAGCCTTGATTGCTGTTGGTACACTGGGAGGAATTGACCTCCAGGCAAATTGGCTGTGAGGACCCGCTGTGTCTATAATGGAAGAACTGCTGTGCTGGAGACACGCTTATGGTGCAGGACTTGTTTCAGTGGGGCTTTGGTGCTCACTGAATCTGCCTCTTGAATGTATCACGTATGGATGTGAGGAGTTGAAATCTGGTGTCTCACACTGACCACTAGGTACACTGGCTTCTGGATCTCCAATGGAGTGCAGGTCAGCTACTGTCTGAGGCCACCCAGCAGGAGCTACAGCAAGAACTATAGTTTTCTCCTCTTTGCTTGGGGTTTGGAGGTTTTGGAGCTGTCTGACCCGGGCTGTAAGTTTGCTAGGTTAAGCTGCGATAGGGCAGGCCATTCATATGCTAAAGCCACTGCTTGGAGCTTGGGTGGGTTCGTAGATTGTGCAGGGCGGGGTCTCAGGGCGTGACTAGGCTAGGGCATGGCAAACAGCGATGGCTGCCAGTAAGCCGGCTCTGCGTCTCCCACCGTGTCCCCACGTCCCGCGCCCCAGCACGATAAACAATTGTTCCTGCGCGCAGCCCTGCAAGCAAGCCTCCCTCACTTTCCGACCCCACGGCAGACAGTCCAGCTTTTCCCCGTAGGAGTGTGGGTCCCCCGCGTCTCCCCAGAAACGAGTTCGGAGTAATCGGGAGCTTATCTCCCTTCGGGTTGAAAACAGCAGCGCTCCCAGTCGCCCGCTGCCAGCCCGATTTGCGCGCCTCCGTACCTCAGCTTTTCAGCGCTTGTGCACCCCTCAATGCTGTTTGCTCTTTCCTTCTAGTTGTAGAACTTCCACTCAGCCAGCTTTCCCGTGGTTCTGGGTGATAGACGTTTTGTCTTTTAGTTGTAGTTTTGAAATTGTTGTGCGAGGCAGCAGTTTAGGTGTTTACCTACGCCGCCACCATCTTGGATCTCCGGGTGATTTCTTTTTTTTTTTTAGAGCTATACCAGCTCTCTAGGACTAAGTTTTATTTAGGTTCTGTCTTCCCTTTTTTTGTTGTTGTTGTTTACCCTCACCCGAGGATATTTTTTTCCCAAAGATTTTTAGAGAGTGGAAGGGAAGAGAAGAGAGAGAAACATTGATGTGAGACACATTCATTGGTTGCCTCTCACACACTCCCCGACCAGGGCGGGATAGAACCTGCAATCCAAGATCATGCCCTTGACTGGGAATCAAACCCACAACCCCTCAGTGCACGGACCAATGCTCTAACCATTTAGCACACCGGCCAGGGCTAGGTTCTTTCTTCCTTAATTGTACACGAGAAACATCAGAACACTGCAGCTGGAATCCTCCTGGATGTTCTCATTGTGTTAGTTGATTATAGTTTTAGTGACAGAAAGAAAGGAATGTCAAATCTTATTAGGGATGAGTTTTTACCAGGTCATTGAAATTGTATTTCTTTCAGAGGTGACCCTGGACATAATTGTGAGGCAGGCTGAGTTCATCTTTCGTAATTCCCCCTCCTGTTTAAGTCAGTTTTTCCTGCTCTTTGCCTTTAACTGTCTCTTACTTCAGTAAGATGCTCAGTGTTCTCTCTCTAGGAACAGTTATGAATAAGGAAGATAGTGGATTCATGGACCAATTCATACTAAAGTGATAGTGATTGATATCTTAGTCCTCTCCCCTTTTAGGTGTGTTGCAGATTTTAAAAGATGCTGAAAGAGCTGTTTTATCCACAAGACATAGATTTTCAATGTTGAAATTTCAGGTGCTATAGCGTCTCTATGTGGGATATATTTTAGAACCTCAGATCCGTTCTCTCTGTGGGAGCTTTGTCTTATCAGTTTGGCTACTAGGCTATAGTTCACTGTGAGCTTGCACGTTGCTGCTGCCTTAGAGCACAGCTTTCTCTTCAAATACAGATGACGTGATGGCTGCCTCTGTGTGTGTTAGAGGAGCGGGGAATGGAGTCCCTCCATCATGCCAGCTGCAGCTGTAGCAGCAGCCTGGGCCTGGCACTGTGAGAATGTCCCTGGCTTGGTTTCCCTCTGTCAGCCACTCTAGATTATCGCCCGCTATAAACTGACAGGTTGGCTGATAGAACACTTGGAGCTCTAGTTCCCATTTTGGATGCTGAAGGGCTTTACATGAAGAGCACTATGAGGTCAGGCCTGCCTGGTATGTCAGGGGCTACAAAAGGAACATTGGCCTGGGATCCCAGAGGGATTGTCAGAGCTCAAGAAATGTTGGTTGAGCCTCAGGATGCAGCTAATCTCTCACAGGATTGTTTCAAAGGTCAGGTGATATAATGTGTAAGAAAATGCTTTGTAAATTGTAGAGTGCACTATGAAGGTACATTCTCCCTACCCCTGTCTGGGACCCCATGTGTATTCAGCATGTTTGTTTCATTTTGGCACTAGCTTTATTTTATGCTAGAGGCCTGGTGCACGACATTTGTGCACCGGGTGGGGGGGGGGGGTCCCTTAGCCTGGCCTGCACCCTCTCGCAGTCCAGGAACCCTCAGGGGATGTCCCTGAGGGGTCCTTAGCGCTGCTGCAGAGGCGGGAGAGGCTCCTGCCACCGCAGCTGCACTCGCCAGCAGTGAGCCCAGCTTCTGGCTGAGCGGCACTCTCCCTGTGGGAGCACACTGACCACCAAGGGGCAGCTGCTGCATTGAGCGTCTGCCCCCTGGTGGTCAGTGTGCATCATAGAGACCAGTCGTTCCACTGTTTGGTTGATTTGCGTATTAGGGTTTTATTATATAGGATAGGACACCTCAGGAATTTAGTGGACAATTACTAGTATAATGTGGGCTTATATATATGCCTCGTTTTTCTTCGTGGCCTCCTATAGGAGTTCTGTCATTAGCTCAGATTCTACAATCCCCAAGCTCTCCTTTAAAAAAGAAATTGCTTACTGGGGCTGTGGTCTATGATATATAGGACTGACATTTGGAACTACTGATAATTACTTATTTTATCCTGTCTCATATTCTTATCTTTTATTAATTATGCTGAAACAGTCAGCAAAGGCAGAAAGTTTTTCTTAAACATAAGACATAACTGAGAAATGACATAAAAATGCCTGTTGGGTGCAGACCTTTGAGTCATCATGGATGCTGGGGAGATAAAATGAACAAGACAGAGACATTTTCCTGACGGAGCTCATAGGAGGGAGTGGTGTGCAGTGTAGAGCTGATGTCTCCCAGGCGGGAATAAGTCCAAGACCAGCTGTTGGCCCTTGGGGATATGGAATCAGATCAGCTGGAAGGTTTTAGAAAAAGCTTCACAAAGGAGGTGTAGCAAGTTTGATGATAAATAGAAATATGCCAGGAGGGGAAGCTAGTTCGTACAAAGTCACAGATGTGAGAGAGCAGGAATGGGTTCCAGAAACTGAAAGTAGTGGGGAAGTGATGAAAGTGGGGGAGTGGCGAGGAGATGTGGCCAGAGACATGGGACACATGCCCAGGGCAGTCTGCCTGCTGTACCAGCGTAACAATGAGTAACACCATCTCACCCTCAGAAAGGTCCCGGGTTAGATGATACATTTCTACTCTGAGGCTAGTAGAGGTGAGGGGGGTGCCAGCGAAGGGTTTTAAGTAGAGAGAAAAAAATATCTGATTTGGTAGCAGTGGATTCAAGGAGGGGTTGTTAAAACATGAGGAGACAAGGGTGTGAGAGCCATTAAGAGACTATTAAGGTTGAGATTAGTAGAGCTTAGTTAAGTTGGAATCTGTGGGGGTGGAGGGGGAGGAGGGAACAGCTATGAGAGATGTATATGTAGTGAAACCAACAGGAATTGTCAGTTCATTGGATGTTAGGGATACAGAAGATGAGTCTCAGATGATGTTGTAGAATCATTCACCAGGATAGAAACATAGGGATGGAAGATGATGAATTCAGCTTCGGGCAAGTAGAGTTTGAGGTGCTTGTGGAAACCCAAGTGGACATGTCCAGGAGGAATTGAAAATAAGAGTCTGTAGTTTGGCAAGAAAGCTGAGCCCAAGGTAGTGCTGTAGGTGTCCGTGGGAGCCAGGTACATGGATCAAGGCACCCGGTGGGAAGATTTAGAGAGAAAACCAAGGTGACCAATAGCAGAACTCTATGGAACACCAGTATTTAAGGACTCGGCCATGGATTATGATTTGTCAAACTCACCAAACTACGTTGAAGGTTTACTTAACACCCATTTTGCTAATGTATTCATTACTCATTCAGTAATATTTGAGTGCTTACTGCATGCCAGGGACTATCTCACCAGAAGACATAATTTCTTCAAAATTGTCATCAAAACGTTTTATAGTGAAGTTTAAAGAACAGAACATAAAAGCCTTTGAAAAGTAATGTTTGAGTTGCTGTTAACTGTAGTATTTTCAAAGTTGGGTATATAGTGCGCTGTGTGCAGGTTTAGCAGTAGAACAGACACAACTGCTCTAAAACTGAGGGAGGGCTCTCCGTTGAGCTATGATAGAACAAGCCAAACTCTGTGGAAATCCCTCACAGAGCTGAAGGCATTGTATTATCACTGGATCAGAAACCCATGACCATTGTTCATTTTGAGAAATGTGTAATCTATCACTCTTGTTAGGAGGCAGAATTCCCCCAAGCACTGCTGCTGAAGTAGAAGACACCACTGAAGTGATTTATTATTTTGAAAGCGCTGTCTCATGCCACTGTTTGTTTCATTCTGGCTAAGCCTTTCTGGAGCAAGCAACTGGATCTGCCGCCTAATTGAGCTGAAATTTACGATGGTGATGAAACAGACGTGGATCTTAAGGCAACCCCTTGGTGCTGGGGGAATGTCAGAATCTGGCCGTTTATGGTGGTCACTATGTTGGACTAGTTTTTACCTAGAAGAGTGGAGTGGCAATAAAAAGGCTGAAATAAATGAAACTGATGAAAATGCATCGAACTAAATTCATAGCTGCTACATACTGGAAGAGAAACAACAGAAATGAGGTCAGGTCGCGTTATCTCCTCATGTGAGAACAAATCAGAAATGATATTGGTGCATTGTTATGCTGTTAAGAAATATGGTGTAAGATTTTACGATTCAAAGAGGATGTAGTTTGCGTAAGAGAACTTTGCTTGGACTCAGGCAACCTCCAACTTAAATGGTTGGCTCACAGAGAGAAAACCAGACATTATGTTCCTCCTAATGGAAGCACACCACATTGTCTGTGGGGTACAAATAAAGGCAGATTAGCCATGAGTTGATTATTGATGACATGTGGGTTTATTGTACCATACTTTTTGCACATGTTGGAAATTGTCCTTACTAAGAAGTGAAATTTTAAAAAAAAACCTACACGTTTTAAAAATGACTATTTCCTAGATAAAACACAGAAGCTGGGTTGCCTCTGTGACATCAAAATGATCCTTTAACTTTGAACCCCTGTTAGTTATCTTCATTTATAATTTAAAGCTGGTGTGTGTGTGTTCTGTCTGTATCTATTTTATCCTTAATTTCCAATTTTTGTAAATATTACAAAGAGGCTAAAAATTATAAATGACTAAAGCACTTCAGGAAGATTTTTAAAAGTTCCAAATGAATACTAAGCAGTGAGTCAAAAGCTACAGGTAGGAAGGGCTGAGTAAGACAGTTCCCTTCATTCCAGCATCAAGTTCCCACTTACAGTGAATGACAAGTAATCATCTCCTACTAACAATTGCATAACGTTTTGCACTTGCAAAGTTTAGGATAGTTTCCTAAAAGAATAAAATAAATCAAAATAATTCATGGCAGAAGTATCTTTATGAAGATAGGAAGACAAACATTCTGTGTGCCCATGCTTTTTCCCCTAGTTCCCAAGGCAAACGGGAAGATATTCCGCACCAGTCTGTGTTTGTTTGTTTGTTTTTTGGGGGGAGAATTTCTTAAAACACAAACAAAAACACAACTTGACAAAGCACCTGTCATTCGTGGCTTTGCAGCGAGTCTAGAAAACTTTGCTCAAACTTTGAATTGCCCGCCTTGTCTTCTTGTTACATTAGTGAAGCCGATACACGTTTCTCCCGGGGAGAAGGTGGAAAGTGCACTTGAACTTTGGTATCTGCTCCTTCTCTCTGCCAAGGCAGGCAAAAGAGCATAGAGTAAGATTCTGATCCTTTTTTGGTTGGTTTGTTTTTGATACCATTGCCTCAGTTTTTAGCTCAGACTTCCTGTGTCGAACCTCTGGTCTACAAATAATTGTGTTCTCTGCTAAATCGTTGTGGCCACACAAGCACCGAGGCGCGTGAAACATGTCACTGCTTGAAAACTGCAACCCACCGTTTCTCATGGTACCTCACACTCACAGTGCAGGGGAAAATCATTCTCTGATGGCAGTTCCTTTCCAGTGTCCCTTCTCATGTTTCAAGCCCGGTGACAGTTTGCTGATTTTATTTTTAAATTTACTTTATTTTTAAAATATATTCCTTTGGTATATTCAGCCCAAGGAATGAGTGACCACTTCAGTTTTCCTTATGGTCCAAGCAGTTCAGTGGCTACCATGGGAAATGATGGCCAGGTTGAAGACAGGATAGGAGAGAGAGAAAGGCATTGAGGGAAGGGGAAAAGACTTGGTTTCTTGGAAAAAGAAGAAACGATCACTTTAAAGGATTGAGGCTCATTGTCCCCTGTCATAGTGCGCTTGCTCCTCTTCTCCGTCACAGTCGGCTCATTTATTTAAAGCCACCTGAGGACCAGAGACTGTGCTGGGCCTGTAATTCAGCAAATGACAATAGCAGTCTTGTTTTATTTTCCTTCTGGTAACAGGATGGGCTCTTGGGCTGGTCATCGATTCTCTCTTTGTGGTCATAGAATCCTGTCTGTTATTTCCTTTGTTCTCACAACAACCTTCCGAGGCTCGTGCAGTGCTCCGTCTGCATGTGGTGAGTGCAGCTCAGAGACACCGATTTGCTGCTGTCCGTGCTGGACCCAGACACAAGCTCAGGCTGGGATGCTGAGGTCCAAGATCTTTCTAAGCCATCCATCACTCTGGGAGGCATTTTTGTGTTTTCTCTTTGTTCTACCTTGGAAGAAAACTGTCTGCTCAGTGGTATAATCCCACCCTCCTCAGAGTGTTGTCATCTTTGGGGATGATGTATTTTTGCAAGGCTCCCCTTGAGCCCCTCCTTCTTAAACCTAAAGGGTGACATTCACCTGGGAAAGGTGCCACCTTCTCAGATATCAGGCATGGATCAGAGAGTTCTGGGAGGAGTGAGCTTGAGATTTGCTCAGGTTTAATTGCAATTGTCAGTAGGATTTCTTTTTTTTAAATTATATTTTTATTGATTTTAGAGAGAGATAGAAATATTGATAAGAGAGAAACATCAACATCGATTGACTGCCTCCTGATCTCACTGGGGATCAAGCTCACAGCCGTCACATGTGCCCTGACCGGGAGTCGAACCATGACTTCTGGGTTCCTGAGTCGATGCTCAACCACTGAACCACACCTGCTGGGCATCAGTAGGGTTTCTTAATGCAGACCTTCAGCTGGAATGCAGAAGAAATTAAAAATTAAAAGAGTTTTGTTTCGGCATGACAGCTATATTTGCCTAGTTCAGTGGTTGGCAAACTGTGGCTCGTGAGCCACATGCGGCTCGCGAGCTGCAGTTTGCCGTTCTGTTGACTAATGAGTTTGCCGACCACTGGGATAGGGGCTTAATCACAAGGAACAACAACAGTCTGTAATTATTGGAATCAAGAGTCTAGGTCAGTGGTCGGCAAACTCATTAGTCAACAGAGCAGCAAACCGTGGTTCATGAGCCGCATGTGGCTCGCGAGCCGCAGTTTGCCGACCACTGGCCTAGTTGAAACCCAAGTATCATCCTGACTGCTTCTCTTACTTTCATTGACTATTGATGAAAAACTCTTTAAGTGGTGGTTTGGTTCAGAATTTAGTTGGTTCTCAAAGTATGGCCCTGCAGACCTCTGGAGGTTCTAGAGATGTTTTCAGAAGGTCTGTAGTTAAAAACTATTTTTTCTTATAATACTAAGATGTTGTTTGCCTTTTCACATGTGTTGACATTTGCACCAATGGTGCAGAAGGAATGGTGGGTAAAACTATTAGCACCTTAGAACCAATTAAGGCACCAAATGTACAGTCATCAATGTAATCTTCATTGCCATATAATTGCAGGGAAAGGAAAAAAGAAAACCATTTCACTTAAGAATATATTTGCTGAAGCAATAAACAATTTTAACATTTTTACGTTATAATATGCTGTGTGACAAAGTGGGAGCTATGCATAAAGCACTTCCACATACTGAAAAACGGCCATGTCTCAAGGAAAAACACTTGTGTGATGGAGTTGTTGGCTGAGCTAGCCATTTTTTCCACGTAACACCATTTTTACTTGAAAGAATGACAAACTGTAGTTATGGAGACTTGGCAACTTGTCAGGTATTTTCCTAAAGATGAATGTAGCAAGTCTGTTATTTCAGGGAAAACAACTCTGACTATTTGATGCCAATGACACAATTGGACCCTTCCATTTTGGAAAATTTATATCCACCGTTATTAGCTTTTCAGCTTCCAGTACTTAACAAAGATTTTTCTCATGCATCTGTTGTTGATATTAATGAACAGCTATGGTATTTTAATATGTATAGTAAAATATGTCAATGGTTGGAAGATCTACATAACTCAGTGAACCTGTGTTTTCGAAATGACCCATACAAGATGTTACAAAAACATCTACGAGTCAAGGGTCCATTGAAATAATAAGATAGGCTAATGGACTTTGAAAAGCTCATTGATGATGGTTTGGGATTCCACATTGCAACTAACTTTTAAGAAGCTACCACTTGCTAAGTTTTGATGTAGTATCAACAAATATTCATAATTATAAGCTATTAAAACACTCTTTTTCAATTACTCTATGTGTGCAGCTAGATTTTATTCTTTTTTGTTGTTGTTAATCCTCACCCAAGAATATTTTTCCATTGATTTTTTTTTTTTTTTTTTTTTAAGAGAGAGAGTAGAAGGGAGGGGAGAGACACGGAGAGGGAAACATTGATGTGAGAGAGACATATTGATTGGTTGACTCCTGTATGTGTCCAGAACAGGGCCAGGGGTACCTGCCTTTGACCAGAATTGAACCAGGGACCCTTTAGTCCTTGGGCCAATCCTCTACCTGTTGAGCCAAACCGGCTTGGGCTAGATTTTATTCTTATACTTCAACTAAAACAAAGTTGCAACAAATTGAATACAGAAGCAGATATTAAGAATCCAGCTGGGCCTTGGCCAGTGTTGTTCAGTAGTTAGAGTATTAGCCGGAACACCGAAGAGTCCAAGTTTCAATTCCTAGTCAAGGGCATTGTACCTGGATTGCAGGTTTGATTTGCGCATGTACAGGATGCTACCAATTGATGCTCACAGAGATGTTTCTTTCTCTCTCCCTTCTCTTCCCTTCCACTCTCTCTGAAAAAAATCAATGGGAAAAAAAAATCCTCAAGTGAGACAAAAAAATAAAAATAAAAAAGAATCCAGCTGACTCCAAGATATGAAAGATTTGCAAAATCATAAAAAATTACCACTCTTCTCATTAAGATTTTTGTTTTGGAAAATACAGTTATCTTTCATAAAAATGTTATTTATATTAGCATTCAATGGATTTGTTATTGTTTTAAATGAAAAAATTTAAATACCTCAATTTTAATTTCTAGTAATGGCAAATAGCAATAGAGAAAAACCCACATAACCCAAAATTTTGAGTTCTCAATTTTTAAGATTATAAAAGGGTCCCGAGACCAAATTACTTTTAGAATTTTTAGGTTAACCTTCCTTTTATCTTTCTCCCAGAAATCCAGCCTTTTTCATTCTAGTGACCACAGAGAGAAGGAACTGACAAATATCAGTGTATGTTATATTGGGGACTGATTATTATATAGGCAGCAGGTGATACAGGTGACAGAAACTGTAATCTTTTTTTAAAAAACTGTAACCTTTTTTTTCCTAATCATTTTTACTGTGCAAGGTACTTTTTCAGCCAGTTTTTGTTATAAGCCTTTCTCATAAAAAGAGGAAGGTCAGGAAGTGACACCAAAACATCCCAGAAGCGATGGTGGTTTCTAACTTTAGAGATGCCTGCTCCTGGTCGCTTTATGCTAAACCTTTGCTTTATTTGAGCAGAACGAGGTCGTGGCAATACTTCTGAGCAAGTGGTCAGAGCTGTAAGCATTCAAAGCTGAACCTCAGAAACAGCTCCTAGATATGTGGACAGAGCATCAGTAGATCCACTGCGTGTGGCACTCGCTTTGAAGTCAAAATTCTTGCAAAATGACTTTTCTTAATATTCTCAAGTATATCATTGAAATGACACTAATGTGGCAGTCTCTCAGTGGAACTGAGATTTGGGTAAAACGGAAATGATTTAATTTTTTGATAGAAAAATTAATTGCTTCAGAGTCTATTTTCATTATGCTTTAATCTCCCTTCCAGCAACTTCTGATCTCTCTGCTCTTCTTTTTTTTTTTTTTTTTTTTTTTTTTTCAAATGAACAAGGCAGCGAGGTTCTGTTTTTCAGGTAGTTACAGTTGTTAGGTTTTCTCCAGTAACACCCTGTGTCAGTGGCCAGCTGGAGAGGTGGGGAGACCTGTTTCTTCCCTTCGCCCTGCAGCTTGTCTTCAGCATCGTGATTTTATCCTGGTGTCTGCCATTTTTGTTCTGGGTCTCACGTCAGTGCTGAATGACTCCTTGCAGGAGGTTGAGAGTGTTTGTGTGTTTGGGGTGTGGGGGGCATAGTGCCCTAGGGTTGCAGGCACATTCTTTGTGTATGTCAGTAATTGCCTTAGGTTTTGTAAACTTTTCACACCGTTTTGGAAAAACTCAGTTGCGGTCCTCCATGAATTTATATTCAGTTACAAAAATATACTAGGTTGAGCAATACCTCTAAATTATCACCACTAGGGCCCCGGGAATCAAGAGAACTCTGTATGTATACACACACAGAATACTTATGTATGACATTATGTAATGTATGTATGCTGTGTGTGTGTGTATGCATGTACTTACTAATGACACTGGTTTATTCTCACGGAACTCAAAATTCGGTGTGGAGCTGGAGGCTCAATTAGACAAATTAACATGATATGCTAAGTGATAAATGCTGTGGGAAAAAAATAAGATAGGCTAAGGGGACAGAGATGAGGGCTGTGTGTGTGTTTTGTGCAAATTTTTGAGCCAAAGGTCTGAAAGGAGACAGAGGGTGAGCCACAGGGTTGCCTAGGCCCTAGGGGAAGGGAAAAGAAGAAGTAAAACACCCGAAGGGGAGCATGGTTGGTGAGTGAGCGTTTGCAGCAGGGAGAGGACCATGGCTGAGCTCTGAGCTCCTGGGAGGTGCCCAGCAGCGTTGGCACAGGGTCAGCACCCTGTTAACGTCACTTTCCTTTTCAGGAACATGCCTTTGTTACGTAAGTAAAATTCACCTATATTTGATGCTGGCTCACCCTTTGTCTGATTGAGCATCATCTTCCCCCCCCCTTTGGCTAGGAGCCTGGAGAGCACAATATTACTCCCATTTACAATGATTTAATATAAGATGCTAAAGCAAAAACTATTGTAAGTTTATCATCAAGACTTCCCCAAGTTCTGTGAATTCCGTTGTGATTTCTTATTGTGCTGAGCTAAATTAAGGATCCATTACACAGCTTAATAAGCATTAAAAGTTCAAATTGTCTGTCTGGAGATATATAACATGTCCATGCACTGCTAGATATAATTAGCTGTAATTCCATTCTAGTTACAGGTTATTAAGAAATTATCCTTGTTTGCGCACCTCGCCCATCTTAAACACAGTCAGAAAGTTTAGGTTGAGCTGGAATCTTCTGTTCCTGAGCGTGGTGGGAACTATCATGGTTGTGACGTTTTAATAAATGTTAGTGACATGTCTGCTGAACACCTGGGGAAGAAAATGGGTTGGAGCTCAGTCTGGGCATGTTGGAGGTTAATCTTACTGAGTCGTGGTACCACTTCCTGTTAAGGACACTTCCATGATCTGAGTCCTTAGACTGGAATTTGCCAAGTACTAAAAGCCTTCAAAAAGTATGAGATGGTAAGAGAGGATCTGCTCTAGAGCAATGGAATCACTTGAAACTTTTGAGCAATACAGATTGTGAGGCCCCAGCCTGAACCAGAATCTCTGGGGAAGAGGCCAGGGAAACAGATTCCTTAGAAGCACCGTGGCTGGTTGGCCAGGTTTGAACACCGCAGTTGTATCCTAAGTCATATCTAATTTGATGAGTGGAAAGTTTTGGCGATTGGGGGGTTTGATAGTTGAAGAAAACAGGGAAAAAAAAAAAAAAAAAAACCTGCAAAGCAGAGTGTGTCACTTTGGTGTTGTCTTTTAAGAATTGACAAAACCCCAAATGACTTCTTTGAAGAGTCATTAGAAAGTCTGACCAGGGAGGCCAGATTACAGTGTTTGCACTTTTAGGAGGAGAAAACAAGACTCAGGGGCCAAGGGCTTTGCCAGTGTGGCAAACCCTCCCTGCTAATGCTGGCCTCAAACCGGCTTGAAAGGAGAAAATTCAGGATAGGAATGTTGGCTTTACTGCCTCTCCGCTATTGGACTGGACACACGGTACAGGTATTGCCTTAGAGGAAGGAACTGGGGCCAGAAAAAGGCAATTTAACGTGACTCCGGTTACAATGGGAGCCAACACTTTATTGTAGTATATACGTTTTTAAAGGGTTGAGTTGCAGTATGCTCATTATTAGAACCAAGAACAGATCACATAACTTGGTATGTACTTTTCTGACTGGTTTGAAGGTATGATAACATCTTCCACTTCACGCTGACTTTCTCAGCACGCTCATGAAAAAAAAAAAAAAAAGGTTATTTTTGCAAAAATCTTTGAAAATGTCATCAATTTTCCAGAGGCCGGGCACGGCTCTGCCAGTGGTGATCTCGTTTTCACCAGTGATTTCACTGGTGATGGACCCGAGATACTGGGGCAGGGCTTTGCTGTGAGTGTAGCGACTTGTCAATTTCATGACCTTGCATCAGCTACACGATTTCACTCTTACCCTGCACCCGATTTTTATTGTGTAAGTTGTGTTGTGGGACAGATCTGATTCTCGGAAAGGAATTTCAGTAGCCATTCACACGGTGGGCAGGAACAGGTTGCATCAGGGAGGAATGTCGGGGAAGGGCCTAATTTAAACGTGGCCAGTCTGTTCCTTGGCGGCTGTTTTTTATGCTTTCGGCATTTGGCTTAACTGTATCAATCTCACCTTTATGGGGATTTTGGTAACGAAAATTCACATGAAGTCGAGTGTCTCAGTAAAATGAATCACTTATTTCTTAGAAAAGGTGTAGCAACTCATATATCTATAATAATAAAAGTGTAATATGCTAATTAGACCGGACAGCCGAATGACCTTCTGGACAACCTTCCAGACGAAGCCGGGCTGCAAGGGCCGAGGGCAGCCACCGCAGCTGCGAGGGCCAAGCCCCTTGCACAGATTTCATGCATCGGGCCTCTAGTATATCTATACTAATAAAAGGGTAATAGGCTAATTAGACTGGGAGACCTTCCGGACATACTTCCGGACAAAGCCATGGTGGCAGGGCTGAGGCAGAGGCAGTTAGGGGTGATTAGGCCAGGAGGAGAGGGCAGTTGGAGGCAAGCAGGCTGGCAGGGTGGGGGGAGCCAGTTGGGGGCAAGCAGGCCAGCAGGGGGTCAGTTGGGGGCGAGCAGGCCGGCAGGGAGGGCAGTTGGGGGCGAGCAGGCCAGCAGGGGGGGCAATTGGGGGTGATCAGGCCAGCAGGGGGGGCAGTTGGGGGCGAGCAGGCCTGCAGTGGGGCAGTTGGGGGTGAGCAGGCCGGCAGGCAGAGTGGTTAGGGATGATCAAGCAGGCAGGCAGGTGAGCGGTTAGGAGCCAGTGGTCCTGGGTTGCGAGAGGGATGTCCGACTGCCGGTTTAGGCTTGATCCCTGTGGGATCGGTCCTAAACCGGCAGTCGGACATCCCCCAAGGGGTCCCAGATTAGGAAGGGTGCAGGCCAGGCTGAGGGACACCTACGCGCCCCCCCCCCCACTCCTCCGTGCACGAATTTCATGTACCAGGCCACTAGTATATATACACACACACACACTGGTAGTGTTCAGATACAACTCTATAGAAGGGACTGCCTGTCTGGGTACCACTGTCTTATCTAATGCACTTAGAATCCCACCCAGGCAAAGGAGTGCCTAACAATACTCAGAGGGTTCTTTCTACCAGTGGGCTGCCGGAGGGGTTCGTTGCAAAGACTGAAGCTTAGCTCTGGGAGGGAACCATCCATTTTAAGTGATGATTCAGTAGGACGCCGATGTCTCCTGCTGGCTCCTGTGAGGACACTGGAAACACTGAGCAGGATGCAGGAGGAGCAGTTTCAGAGTCCCGCTCAGGTGCACCTGTGATCCGTCAGGTCTTGTTCCACACCTCTGCCTCACGTGTTCTAGGCCCTCACTGGAGATCTCTCATTCCTGCCTTCTTTGTCTTTGCATCTATGAATGCTTGAAGGGCACTGAAAGTCCAGTTGTTATGGGCTGTCTCTAATATGCAGAATATCGATTGTGTGCTGGCTGGCTGTTTAACACACACACACACACACACACACACACACACACACACACACACACCTCACCCCACCCCCACCCCCTAATCAGGGAATGCAAACTGCTCGTGGGCTGAAATTGGCCCACAGACTGGTTTTGTTTTGTGTGTGGCATAGTACAATGGTTAGAAGTTCTTCACCTTGAACTCTTCAGTCAGGGCAGGGTTCTCCAGGGCACCCCTTTCCCAGCACTCCCTGTTGTCTGAATTCCCCGTGACGTCACACCTCATGGCTCCCTCTCTGTTTGTAATCCCGAATCTGAGTATTAGCTCAGTGTGTGTACTTGGCAGTGTGAGGTAGCCACGGGGGCATTTTTAATTGTCCTTTAAGGAGAAGGATCACTTCTTTGCCAGAGTCAACTGAAAACACTTTCCCTTCACCGAATGCCCTAAAGGTTCCTCTCTGGCACCATTTGGCATCCCAACCTTCCCCAGCGGCACTCCCACTTCTGGTTTTGAGACATGCAGAGTCTCATTGTTATGGGGAGCTTGCTGGGGCGGGGTGGGGAGAGGATACGAGAGAAATCTCTCTTGGTTTTTAATCCAGAAAATAAGTCAAGCTTTCAGATAATAGTTACTTTCAGTGACGCCTTCAGCTTCCTGAATGTCCCTCCCCATCCCCCCAATTAATTTCTGGTGTTAGCATTAATCCCACGCTTAACAGAACCCTACAGGCAGAACCCCCCTGGGGAATCGCCCTTGAGGATCTCTTATGGTACTGGAGATGTAGGGTGGTGGTGGAGGGCATCAGCTTCAGGTCAGACCTGTGTCTGATTCCTGTACTTCCTAGCCCTATGACCTTGAACAATGTCTGCCTCAAGTGTGAAACACGGAGCTAGTGGCATCTACCCCCAGGATTGCTGTGAAGGTGACATGACGTTATACATACATGCACACACCCACAAAGTGTTATATTAAGGCCTGATGCAGATTAAACACCCACGCGTTGTGAAAGGAAATTCGTACCCAATTTATTTCCATGTACATTGTGGTGAATCATCTAAAAGGCACTGGGGAAAATATGATGACACACGCCCCCTTTCTCAGCCATTGTCTCAAGTCCTGGACAGCAACTGAAGTTCACGTGTGTGTCACACTCTGGGAGGGGGCACGGTACATTCCCATCTGTGTGCCTACGTGCTTTTGGTAGTAGCCACCATCCGTGATGCCATGGCTGGGAGAGAAGGTGTGGGAAAGATTTACTACCTGTGAGGGGAGTGTTGCTTTGCCAGTTTCCTGCTTGCTGGGCCCCACAGAGAACATATGTTGCCCCTCTTTTTAGATCTGCCCCCCAGAGCCAATTCTACACCTTGTCCCAAGTCCCTCCTTGAGGATCTGGCTAATGCTTGGGTTGATGCTGCTGGCATTACCTTTCCTTGTGGTGCCAATTGTGCCATGGGTCATATAGTGTGTGTGTGTGTGTTGACCTGCCCTATTCATGGGCAGCCCCACTGCTCTGGGTGCTCCCTAGGAATGTTGTAAGAACAACAGAACAGGAAATTGGGGTTTACTCCCCTGTCTAGCTTGACCCAGGGAGCAGTAGGTCCAGAAGATTGCTCTTTGGGATCATATTGAAAACCAGCCCCCATGGCTGGCTGGTTCTTGTAGCACAGGTTTAATGAGTGCCTTCTTCCTATAGCCATGTTAATGTTAATTAATGCTTACAAGACATTCCCAGGTCCCAGAAAGAATGTGTGTTTTAAAAGCAGATCATATGTGCAACTTGCAGTTACTTTCTTGTCTGTACAGGGTCGAATTTTAAGTGCCCGGGCAGACGTTGTACGTTGCCAGGCAGCAGAGGCCCCATCCCCTACTTCTCCTGGGGCCAGGATTTTGTTAGGTCTCGTCACCAGCCTGACGGCCTGACCGAGTGCTGTCCATCACCATGGAGCAACTCCGCGTGTTTGCTTTGTTATTTATTCACAAATTGCAGTTGGTTCATTCCATGTGGAGGTTTTTATAGCCTTTGGTCTTTCCCAAATATTTCCTTAGTTTATTAAATTGGTTCCTCATTTATAAGTTAAAGTGTGTGTTGACTTTTGTGGTTTTAATTTTACAGGCTTGGTTGCCTTTGTATTATCACATGGTGTCTCTTGTTTGAGTCCATGGGCAAGGTCTGTTTGCTTGCTGGCTTGCTTTGTTTAGGGCTTAACCATTACCCAGTTCCTTCTTAAGTTAAAGATGGTGTTATGTTCAAGCGAAAATCCATTTTAAATCCAGTACTTAATTATTAACTGAAATACAGTGTGTATTTTGGAGGCAAAATTACACGTTCGTTGTATGTTAAGGAGAAACATGTGCTGAAAATCCATTTTGTATGGATTTGGGTTAGCCTCTTTTTTAAAAAAAAAAAAAATGTGTTTATATTAATTTTAGAGGAAGAGAGAGAGAGAAATAGAAACATCAATGATGAGAGAGAATCATAGGTCGGCCGCCCTCTGCACGACCTCTACTGGGGATCGAGCCCGATACCCAGGAATGTGCCCTGACCAGGAATCAAACCATGACCTTCGGGCTCATGGGTCAAAGCTCAACCATGAGCCACACCAGCCAGGCTGGGTTAGCCTCTTTACTTTGTGGTGCCTATAGGTAGGGTTATATGAATCTCAAGGGTGAGGGTAGGCTCAGCTGCTTCTGGGACACCTGACAGGTGTCAGCAAAGTATGTTGAAGGCTCTTCTCCTCGAGGGGTCTTGGCAAGGTACTGCTGCCTGTGAGGGTGAGCAGAGTCTAGATCTAGGGGTTTGCTTCCTGCTTCTAGCACCATTTCTGGTCCATGGAGTGTGACAGTAGGGACTGTTGTGGCTAAGTTTCTCCTTCCACAATCCCCACTGTATTCTTGGATGCTTTCCCTTTCCCTCTCAGATGGAGCCCAGTGCACGCCCTGAATTGAGAAGATGGATCTGAATGCCCAGGGAAACTAAGGCAGCTGGAGATCACAGAGTACCAGAGAGGAATCAGCTGCCAGAGGGAGAACTCCCAGGTTATGCCAAGTATTCCCCTTGAGTTTTCAACACAGTACTGATCATTATAAGGGAACTACCTGAAGCCCAGGAAAGGCCCATCCAAAAGGGTTAGAGAGAACCTTGTCTATAGCTCACACAGGGCCAGGAATTCTGCCTGTTCCTGCCAACCAAATGAAAACCTTAAGATTCATGGATCATTGGGGTTGAGTACACAGAATGTTCTTGCCTCCCTACTGCAGATTAACTAGCCCTTGACTGAGCACTTTTCTGGCCCACCTAAAAAGTCTAAAAAGCAAGATCTGATAGGATCAAACTATTTCTAAGTAAATTAACTGTGTCTCCAAACAAAGTTCAAGAATATTTACAGGAATACAAAACTATTCAGTACTCAACAAGTAAAATTCACAATGTGTGGCATCCATGAAAAAAATCACTAGAAATGCCCTGGCTGGTGTGGTTCAGTTGGTTGGGCATTGTCCTGTGCACCAAAGTGTTGCCAGTTCGATTCCTGGTCAGGGCATATGCCCAGGTTGCAGGCTTGATCCCCGGTGGAAGGTGTGCAGGAGAGAGTCGATTGATGTTTCACTCTCACAATGACCTATAATGGGAAATAAATCAGTTGATTGAAACTGTCCCAGAACTAGCACAGATGTTAGGATTAGCAGACAAGATAGTAAAACAGTTATGATAACCATTCTTTATGTTTAAGAAGTTAAATCCAGAGATGAAAGATTAAAGAAAAAAAAAAAGACACAAACCTGGTGTGCCTTTCAATCAATCCTAATGTTACTTCCTTATGTTGTTACTCAATCCTTATGTTACTTCCACCAAATCCACATGACCTGACCCTGGCCCCTACTAATATTTCTGATCCCTAAGCCCCTCCTGCTCCACTCAGTATTCTCTCGAACCCAGATTCTGGGGTCACCAGTGCAGTGCTAAGTCGGTGATGCCTGGGAGTCAGTTGACCCTTTAACCTTCCTTCATCCCAGTGCCAGACTGAGCAGTCAGCCTGCGGTGCCGCTCCTGGGACAAGGAATGCTGCTGGGCCCATTGGCGTATGAATGCTGGTGTATAATCAGGCACCCAGCAAACATTTGAGTGATGTTCTTGTTGACTTCTCAGCAACTCCAAAACCTTCACACTTGCAAATCTTCTGTTTTATTTTTCTCACCCAAATTTCTGGTTCTCATACTCTGCTGAGAAAAATCCTGCAATGACTTCCATCTTTATGTACCCGCTGCCTCTCATATGGCCATCTCCTTTCTTTCTTTCTGCAGGTTGCCAAGGAAGCCTCTTTTTCCACAGAGGCTACATACACCGTTTTCCTGGGCAGATCCAGCTTCTCTGGTATCTTAACATATTTTGCTTGCTCACTTCTCTAGTCTGACTACACTGTGTGTAGTGCCTTACTCTCCCCTGATTGGTTCTCCTTTGGTGATGTGGATGGAAAGTAATTCTTCACCGGAACCTCAGCTACCTTCTGTTTTTCCCCTTCTATGGCCAACTATCTTAACAAATATTCTGTATCTGCTCTTCACTACCCACTTTCTCCTCAGCCTCTGAGCCTCTTTTGTTCAGACACCTCTTTATTCAGACACCACTGTGACCTTGCTGCTGTATTTTGTTCTGTTTACTGTCCTTTTGAGAGCCTCAAATTACTGCCACAAATCTGTACCCTCTCTTGTGAGTGGTGATCCTCAGCACCTCCAGCTCCTTCTCCCATTCTCTTCAATGACAACTCAACCTTCATCATTCTCTTCAACACCCCTGTGTACCCTGTGCCTTCATTCTGAGCAGGTGGCCTGCTTCCTACATGATCAAGAAAATTGCATCAGGTGTGACCTCCCTCAACTACATCTGCTCTGACTTTCATCTATTGCCCACCCATCCTGTTCCTTAGCCTCTGTCCCAGACTGTAGTTGTGTTTGCTTTTGCCGAAGATTTGTGCTTTCTCAAGACCTCGCTTCCCTACCTCTAAATCCCCCATTTCCCTGTTTCTTGGTTTCTTTCTCCATCTGTAAACATAACTAAACCTCCTCATCCTTAAAATATTTTTAGCACCTTCTTGGTTACTTTCCAATTTGTTTCCTCTTTTTCATCCAGATGCCTTGAGAGCGTGGTCTTTGTACACACTCTTTCCTTCTCCGCCTTCTGATTGCTCCTCTAGCTCCCTGGCCTCCCTCACCACCATTCCGCTCAAGTAGCTCTTGATAAGGTCACCAGGAACATGTTGCCAGATCCACTCAGGATTTTTCAGTCCTCACCTTACTAGACATCTCTGTTGCCTTGGAAAAGGCTCAGCACTCCCTCTACCTCAGGGCCCTAACACTCTTTGACTTTCACATTCTGAAGTCTGCTTGACCATTCTTATACCCCCACGGACTCTTCCTTCTTTGTATCTTTGGGCTTCTCTCCCTCCCCTTCAGTTTGTATTCTCCAGGGATCAGTGTTCAGTCCACTGCTGTTCTCATTCATGTCCCTGCGATCTGTGGGAGTCTGGGGATTTCACTCTCCCTGTGGCTTTCTACCCCTGCCTCTGTGTCTACAGTCCAGAGCTCTCCCCTGTCAGCTTTCAGTATCCAGTCATATGCTGAGCACACCTCAGCACTCATTCATTCTTTCTCTTAGCACTCTTCTATCCCCATGTTCTGTTGAATATGAACTGTTGACTATGATGAAAGAAAATACCTCTCTCTGCTACAGTATTCTGATTTCGCCTCCATATTCTTTGTCCTTCCTTGGTTTCCTTCATGGGCCTACATTCCTCCTTGAGCATCTTACAAGTATGCACCCATCCTGATAGGATCTGTCATCTTCAGGGAGACTTCAGTTATTACCTTCAGCCTCAGTTCTTCCCGTAAGCACTAGTTCCATGGTATCTTTCAAACACCTCAGACTCAGACCCCAGTCATCCTTTTCCTCCCATATCAACTCCCGTGCTTACTCAATTTCTGCCATTGCGACCTCGTCTTCTCACACCTAAGTTTCAACCCACTTATTTCCCCTACCTAAATGTTTCATCTCTCAAATAAAAGCGAAAGCAATTTGAAGTTAGGTTCACCCCCAACATGCTGATGTGAAAGAGCATAAAGTGAGACAGAGAAGGCAGAAAGAGAAGTGGTTCCTACCATTTCCCGTTTTAACAAGCATCTGCAGAGCTCCACCCCCTCCAACTTGGGCATTATGTAATTACATCACAAGTGATATTTTTGGAAGAGGTTTCATCCAGAGTTTCATTTCTAGCTAGAAGGAGAGATAGGGAAGAGAATTAGCCACTTGAAAGATTGAGGATATGGAATCAGTTTAATGAGGATTCTCATTTGGGATATGTATAGGAAATTTTTAAAATAACTTTTACTTTACACTATGCTATGTGGAATCTTCTTTCCCTTTGGGTGGTGGATTTATTTTTAATACTCACCCAAGGATATTTTTCCATTGATTTTCAGAGAGAATAG
Source organism: Plecotus auritus (assembly GCF_963455305.1). NCBI lineage: Eukaryota > Metazoa > Chordata > Mammalia > Chiroptera > Vespertilionidae > Plecotus > Plecotus auritus. Next base: position 36,913,817 of record NC_137770.1, on the reverse strand, counting down.
GTGGGAGGGAAGGTGTGTGTGTGTGTGTGTGTGTGGGGAGAGAGAGAGAGAGAGAGAAACATAGATGTAAGAGAGACACATCAGTTGATTGCCTTCAGCATGTGCCCTGACCTGGGCTGGGAATCAAGCCTGCAACCGAGGTACATACCCTTAATGAGGAATCGAACTCGAGATCTTTCGATCCATGGCCGATGCCCTAACTACTGAGCAAAACCAGCTAGGGCTGGGTGGTGGATATTTTAACAGTGTATTGAGCTAATTTCCATAACTTTCCCTGTTACCTTATGGTTTTTTTTCCACAGCTTTATTGAGGTATAGTTGACAAAATCGCAAGATACTTAAACTGTACATGTGGTGATCCTTACACATACATTGCAAAAGGATTCCCACCAACTAGTTATTTAACACATACATCACATTCTTTAGTTTTATGAAGTTATTTTTAATTATGGTAAAATGCATATATTATAAAAATTTAGCATTTTAACCATTTTAAGTTCACAGTTCAGTGGTATTTATTATATTTGCATTGTTGTGCAACCATCACCACCACCCATCTCCAGAACTTTTTAAAAACCTAATAGAACTCTTTTAAAATAAAAATTCTAGCCATTAAAAAATAAAGCCCCATCCCTCCTCCCACCAGCCCTTGGAAATCACTATTCTGCTTTCTGTCTTTATGAATTTGACTATTCTAGCTGTCTTATACATGCTTATTTCACTTGGCATAATGTCCTCAATATTCATCCATGTTGTAGCATGTGTTAGAATTTTATTCCTTTTTTAGGCTGAATAAATACTACATTTGTTTATCTGTTCATCTGTACATGACATCTCCATGACTTATTTATTTTATAACTGAAAGTTTGTACCTCTCTTAAGGGAGGGTGAATTCTTGTCCTGAGGCCCAACATCCCCTCTCCTTCTTCCTATCTTCCCTTTTCTCCCCCGAGAGCCACTGTCTTAGAGCTTCCCTCCCTCAGCTTCAGGTGGGAAGGGACTAGTCTCACACTCTCTCATGCTAACACCCCTTCCTTTCTCAGATGCGTTCTGACTTTGGAGCAGGGGTGCAGAATTAGTGGTGGGGTCAGAGGTCCTGTCTCTAGGAAGCCCGGATGGGAGGAGCCTCTCAAACTCAGATGATAGGCACTTAGTACCTTTTCCTCAGCTAAAATTCTGGGACAACAGGACAATCCCACCCAACATTCTGCTGCATTTAAACAATTAAAGGGGACCTCGTTCTCTGTGACATTTATAAGGGCCATACATGGAGGCCCTGAAATTCTATCTTCCTCATGTCTTCCCCTTCTCAGTAACCCTCACACCTGTAAAGGAGGGGCTGGGGTCCATGATAGGATGGGGTTAAGGCCCCTTTATTAAGCATTGACAGATAACTTCAGTCTCTGCAGAGGTGAGGCTGTCCTTAGGGCAGACTTCTTTGAAAGGGCTTTCTCCTGTTGTGCGTGCCCAGATCTCTTTACCAAATAGAACCCCAATTAGAGTCCCCCATTCTTGGCCGTCTTTCCTGATCTCTCATTATCAGTTTAACTAAAAAGGCCTTATTTCTAGGGCTGTTGGTAGAGCTCAGCAGCGGAAACTCTTTACATGGGCTGGCTTTATGCATTCTGACCCTTTCAATTATCAAAGGCCTTTACTGAAGTTCCCAGCGTCTCACCTAAGTATACCTGGTTAGGCTCCATGTTTGGTTGGACTGATAATATACCTAATGGCAAATTTTAATAAATTCAGTAAAGTCTCTAATTGGAGTTTTTAATTCACATAGCTATTTAAACACTAATTGTGTATACTGTAGACATATTTTGAGGCCTGAGGCAGGAGTTGGTGCATTGTGGATTCATCTTCCCTTATAAGGAGTCCAGCCCACAGCAACTAGGTTGAAAGTGTGTTTGTGTTTGCAGATTCTTTGTGTGTGAGGGCTTTTTTTTTCTGGATGCTTCTAAGGAAGGACTGACGAGGAAGCCACACCAGGGTTGTTTCTCTGCTGAAAGGGTAGCAGCGAGGTCAACGGACCCGCTGATTACACTTGAAAAAGGGAGAGTGTGTCTTTCGCCACCTCAAAGGCAGCTGTTTATTGAATTTCTCCACCCTGCAATTGTTTTACCTGTGGAATGGTTCCTGGAGAAACATCTAACATCTGCACAGTTCTATCCTGTTCCTTGGCAGTGTTTACTGAAGCGAGTTCTGTGCTACGTTCCCACACTGCAAACTGCACGTACAGCGTGAGGGAGGAGTTGGCCAGTCGTGTAGTGTTTGGGTAGGTCATACTTCGAAACCTGTTGCATATTTGACAGGTCAAGCCCATTCACTTGTTCATTAAATGTTACATCCCTCATGTGCCAGGTACTAGTTTGGGTCCTATTGTTAAAATGTGAATGTGACAGCATCCTTGCTTTCAGAAAGCTCAGTCTGAATGGGAAGATGGTTATCTACGCACAGTTCAGCATGACGTAGAATGACTAATGCACAAGGGACCTGGGGTGCCTCCTGGAAGAAGGTCTGATGGCCTCAGGAGAGAAGATGGGGATGAAAGATGAAGCTAGGCTTATAGACAGAGTGATGTGTGATGTGGTATGTGGATTCTGTCTTTATATCTGGAAGGATTCGCCTAAGCATGGGGTGTTGGTTTCTTTTTCTGAGAGATGTCTCAGAAACCTCAGAGTAGCAGGAAGCCTTCGTGACATGCTGGGCAGCTGCTTTTCTTCCCTTGGCCCGAGAAACAGAATTATTCCTTTGCTTGGCATTAAAAGATCCCTCTTAGTCCCTGGGTTTTGCATTGGAATTTATAAATAGAGAGTCACCAGCAATGATTGAAAATCTCTTGAAGGCTGTCCCAGAAGAACAAGGATGTAAATGCTGAAGGCCGGGCCATTTTCCATCCTGGGAATTATGCTCTGCCCTTTCCTAAATTCCCATGGTGGTTTCAAACGAAGAGGCCATTGTTCACTTTCCTTCCTAAAAGAAACAATATATTTAACTTCTGGCTCTCTGCCTGACTGATGGAGTTGATCTCTATGAGACCAACACCCGTGGCTTCCCATCAGGACAAGCCCTCTGCCTCCATCTGATCTCCTGCTTTGGTTGAAGTCATTTAGATTCCATGCCGGCTCAGTAGGAGTTTTACATTATGTCCTGCTAGGTGGCTACAGCACCTTGATTCCCACCCCATGTTTAATAGGAAAAAAAAAAAAAAAAAAAAAAAAAAAAAAAAGACAAGGTCTCAGCTCTTTATAGCAGCTAGAGATTTTCCAAAAGACCTATTACAGAAATTTTAAAAACTCTGTACTATCATAGGACTTTGAAGCTCAATACAAAAGAGTCTTTATCATGTTGTTCCATAGTTTGGGTCCAGGCAGGTGTCCTAGAGCAGAAAGTTTTCAAATTTATTTTTAAACAACAAAATACTCTCCCCTTACCTCTCCCCCCCCCACCCCAATGAAATCTATAGAATCCAAATACCACAGGGTTTCTCAACTTCAGTCCTATGGATATCCAGAACTGAGAAATCTTTGTCCTGGGGCTGTTCTGTGTGTTGTAGGATGTTCAGCAGCATTCCTGGTCTCTATAATCTAGATACCAGTTGCAATTCTCATCCAGTGGTAACAACCCAAAATGTCCCCAGATATTGCCAAATGTCCCCTCGGGGCCAGAATCACACCTCACTGAGAACCAATGCAATCCTATGTAATAAAAGGCTAATATGCAAATCGATCGAACGGCGGAACAACCGGTTGCTATGACGCACACTGACCACCAGAGGCAGACACTCAACGCAGGCGCTGCCCCCTGGTGGTCAGTGCGCTCCCACAGGAGGAGTGCCATTCAGCCAGAAGCCAGGCTTACGGCTGGGGAGCGCAACGGTGGTGGTGGGAGCCTCTCCTGCCTCCGAGGTAGCGCTAAGGACCCCTTGGGAGATGTCCACCTGCCAGCTTAGGCCTGTGGGGAGCGAGCCTAAACCTGCAGGCAGATATCCCCCAAAGGGTCCCAGACTGCGAGAGTCCCAGACTGCGAGAGGACGCAGGCCAGGCTGAGGGACACCCCCCCCCCCCGCCCACCAGTGCACAAATGTCGTGCACCGGGCCTTTAGTACAGTATATAAAATTGGTTTTTAAAAAGGAAGGGACCTATCTATGCTTGGAGGAGGGATTAAAACTCCTGCCCAGGCCCCTGACCCTCACTGGTGGTGTTTGAGGAACTGATGTGGAGCTCTGGCTACACAGACGTACCATCCTAAGGGTTGTGGGGGGGAGTATCGTTTTAAAAATCTGGAACATAGGAACTGGTTACAAAGATAGCAAAACAGTTAAAATTAGATAAACCCATTAAGTCTTTTGAACCCAAATACACACTGAGCAGTTCTGTATGTGTTTGTAGACGTACTTGCGCGAGTACTTGGATGTGTAGAATAAGGGAATAGAGAGGGTTGGGTGATGTTCATCTAACTCCTTATGCATTAGGGTTTGGCTATCCCAATTTTGCCCTGTTTTGCCAGAGACGCCACCTGAAGGCTTGTGGCTCTTAGCCCAATAACAGAGCCCACCATGTCTGTGTGAACCCCATCTTCCATGAGACTCAGCAGAACTGGCCCTGCTCATGGGGGCTCCAAGGGTGAGCCAGTGCCTGCAGCCTCTTGCAGCCAGATGCCAGCTGGATCCCAGTCTTAACCATAGTCGTTTGAACTCATCGGATGGATTATTACACTTCTGCCCTTTGTCCTGAGGGAGTAACATGTGCTTCTGTACATGTGTGTGTGAGTGACCGCATGCCTCTCGCTCAGGAAGCCCGACGTTGTCTCCTCTCCCCTGTCACACTGAGCACTGATGGGGGACTCTAGGAGCTTGGCACATGCCACCCCCACCGTTTCCTCTCTAACCAGGCTGATGAAAGTATTGTGGGAGCCTGTCCTACAGGCAGACACTGTACCCCAGGTATGTGGGTGTCATTTGGTATAAAAAATAATACCACTGGGAAAGTTACTCTCAGCTGTGGGAAGAGGCATGGCACTTAGAGCAACTGTTTTGTTCCCCCAAAGATCACATGACCATTGCAGTTAGGCTTGGGAGCAGAGGCGTGAACAGACTCATTGTATCTGTATGCCCATCTGTGGGTCTCCAGCCCTTCTGAGAAACACCACTCCCACAAATGCCTCAGGAGTCCTGCAGAGGTTTGCTTAGAATTCCTGGAAGAGGCTGATAAGAGCCACTTCATGCTCCTTTGCCCCCTCCTGTCTCCCGTTGCCCCTGCCATGGCTGGAGGAGAGGAGCTCAGGGGGATGACTTGAGGCCCTGCGTCCCCCTCTGGCCCAAGTTGGGGAAGCTAGCTGTAAGAATATTTGGAGAAAAGGTTTATAGCCTGTGCTTAAGGTGTGAAATCAGTTTGATTTAGTTAAGTCTCTGGTGTGGATCATTGCTATCAGATAAGTATACAAACCATTGAGCTGAAAACAGAGGCTCAACAAAGGTTTCCACGGATATGCTAGCTTATAGTTGACATTATCAAGTGGGTGGTTTGATGAGTGACCCAGGAATATACTTGGTTTGTTCTGAAAGGGGCATGTCCCCAGGATGCTTTCTTCCCCACAGTGTCCTAATAAGTGACTGCATTTCTTGAGCCCTAATCTTTTGTCACCAAAATATGCAACCAGTTTTAGGTAATGCTGATAGGGATATGAAAACTAAACACTGTGAGACTGAATGGATTTAATAGCTAGGAGCCATAGAAAATATTATTTTTGTTGTTGTTGTTAATCCTTACCTGAGGATATTTTTTCCATTGATTTTTAGAGAGAGTGGAAGGGTGGGGGAGGGACAGAGAGAAACATCGATGTGAGACACATTGATTTGTTGCGCCCCATATGAGACCCTACCAGTCTGGGGATTGAGCCTGCTACTGAGGTATGTGCCCTTGACCAGAATCGAACCCGCCATCCTTCAGTCCGTGGGCCAGCACTATCTACTGAGCCAACCCAGCTAGGGCAATATTCTTACATTTATACTTTATAATGTATGTATTGTTCTTTTGGAAAATATGTATTTATTGACTTTAGAGAGAGAGGAAGGGAGATATATAGAGAAACATCCATTGGTTGCCTCCTGCCGCCCCCTACTGGGGATCGAGTCCACAACCCGGACATGTGCCCTGACTGGGAATCAAACCCATGACCTCTCAGTGCATGGGATGATGCTCAGCCACACCAGCCAGGGCTGCATTGTTCTTACATGTATTCTCTCATTTAATCATCACAAACCAGCCCTTATGACCTAGGTTCTCTCCTGGCCTTATCTTGAGAGAATTTAGGGAATCTAATAACAGAGAAACTTCTCAGTGCCTTTCTGTGATCTGGGAAGGCTCATGCTCCTTCTTCCTGTCCAGCTCTGATATTGACCTTCCTTTTAAATATCATCTCCCACCGGCCCGTTATTCTCACTGTAGTTCCAGCAGCAGTAAACCAGTTGCACGTGCCTGCATGTGGCACATTCTTTTATACTTTTCTTTCCTTCCTTCCTTCCTTCCTTCCTTCCTTCCTTCCTTCCTTCCTTCCTCCCTCCCTCCCTCCCTCCCTCCCTCCTTCCCTCCCTTCCTTCCTCCCTCCCTTCCCTCCCTTCCTTTCCCTCCCTCTCTCCCTCCCTCCCTTCCTTCCTTCTTTCCTTCCTTCCTTCCTTCCTTCCTTCCTTCCTTCCTTCCTTCCTTCCTTCCTTCCTTCCTTCCTTCCTTCTTTCCTTCTCTCCCCCACCCCTCACTGTGGCCCAAAGGCAGCCATTAAATGGTTTTTAAATAGGGGCCTGGCAGGATGTGAATTGTTCAAAAAGGCCTTAACTTGGGTATTTCCGGTTCTTCCTGCTTCTCCCCCTGAAACAGTAGGTACTGCTCCAGCTTCAGATGAAGTTCAGGCATCACATCCGCTGCATGGGCTCCAGACTCCCCACACTGCCCAGCTTCGTCCTCTGGACTCATAGCACCCTGGATGTGCAGACTAGGGCTACGGCAACAATTGCTTTTGCATTTTAACTGTCTATGTACTGTGTGTCCTTCCTGCAAGACCACTGGGTCTCAGAGTTTAAATGCAGATTATTGGCCCCCATGCCAGATATTCTGATTTAGTTTGAAAGAGAGTTTGGGAATCTCCACTTTTTAATAAGTAGTGTAAAAACATTCAAACCTGTAAAGAATTTTTGTGAATTTATTTGAGCCAAACTGTTGACAATTGCCAGGAAGCAGTATCTCTATGGATTGGGGTAATGCTCCAGAGAATGGCAGTTCTTTTCATCTATTTTTATACATTGCAATCAAAGGAGGGGACATAGGTGGGTTACATGAAATTCATTGGTGATAGATTAGAGAGGCAGGAGAAAGCAAAACGGGGGCGGGGGAGAGGGACCTCTGGGATTGGATAAAAAGTAAAATGATAGACACATACTTAGGTGGGTGCAGGATAGCCAACAGTCACCAATTAACATGGTATAACAATGAAGGAATTTGTGTTATCTGTCCTGGCGCCCAGGCACATTAGGTTGTGCCCCAAGGGGTCTGGAAAAAGGGAAAAAGGGAAGTTACAAGTTACCCAGACATTTCAAGGATATGTTATCATAGATGCAAAAAGACAGATAGGCTCAGTTAAAGTAAAGGTTGACCTTGTCAGGGAAGATATCAGCCTAGGACGTAACTACCCACCATAACTGCTTTTAGTTAAAGTTTGATTTCAGACCATCCTTTGTGGTTACTTTAGGTCTCTGAGTTTGCAAGACTGCCTGCCATGCAGGCCTTCCCTGAGCTTGTCAGGTTAGCATGTGGCCCCTTTCGTCCACAGTAGAAATACTACAATAGACAATGAGCTTAATGAGTCCTGGGCATTGCATATGTGTGTACATGAATGTGTACACATGTACACCCACACACTTTCTCGTAGTCATACTTAGAAACCTGTGTATTTTATAACAGTGTGCCCAGTCTAGATTTGCTATGCTGCAAATGCTGGATTTAATGAAAGAAGTTGCCTGAATTTATATATGTAAGTAGTGTTGGTATCTAAATTAAAGCTTCCCGATGACTCTGAGCCCAGGCCCTTTGACAGATACCTACCTCACAGCTGCCACATTGCAATGGCTTTTGAAAAGCAGGCAGTCCCATTGAATCCCAGCATCCTAAAGACCAGGAAATGGGAATAAGAATCTTTAACTTGCATTTTGTAAATTTCAGTTGCTTATTAGTATAAATTCTCAAGGATACTGCTAATGGGTGCTCCACATTAGTTAATGACAGATCCTGGGAGAACACAAAACTGTAAAATTTAGCTCTAGCCCCCAAGAAATCTTTGGTCTACTTGAGGTAAAAGGCAAAAATACACAAGCAATCGAATGGTGTGCAAGACCGGAAGGCTAAATGCAGTGTTGTGCGCGGAAGAGCATCAGATCTGTGCAGAGAGAACGAGGAAGAAAAGGGGAGAGTGCTGTTAGCTGGAGGGTTCCACAGATCCTTCAGTGAGAAAGCACTTTTATGAGGATTGGCTTTGGGTAGGTGAGAAGCCAGTCCTGGTGAGAGGAATGACCTGGGCAGAGTCTGGCAAGAGGAAGGGCCCTGAGTGGCCAAGACACCAGTTGGGAGCACAGATTTGTGTAGGGGGCCATGGTTGTTAACCTGGAAGCGCCATAAATGAAAGGCTGGGATGCGTCAGCTCTTTAAAAGTCTGTTGACATTGTCTGTCACTTCATTCACCTCATCAAAGTCATGAATTTCTGAATGTGAGATACTAACCCTACCCGCCTCTTTTTGGAGAGCCCTGGCCACACTTGAGCTCCAGGTCAGTGGAAAGCAGAACCAGGTGCATCCTGGGACAGTTTCGATTGGCCTTTTCATAGAGAGGAATGTTTTCATGTCCCTGCCCGTCTGTGTGCCTGTGCTCTGTACACAGCACCAAGCTGTCACATCCCCTGTTGTGCAGTGTTCGTCAGTGCCTTCAATGAAAACGTTTTCTAAAAATCAGAACTATGATTTCTTTCATTATTAATCCAAAACACAGTGCTCAAACTACCAGACACATGCTCTAGAATAAAGGTTTCCGTTCACACCGACCCTGTCATTGCTGACACAAAATTCTTAGCTTGTTCACAAGTCTGGGCAGACAGCCTCGTTAGGAATGTTTTCATCAGAGGTGTCACTTCTTAATAACCCTTTGATCCAGGATCTTTTCTTTATAGTCTTAGATGGTAATTTTGCCCCAAGGAAGTCTAAGAGGTTTCCCATGAAGATTCTTGTTTGGTTTAGAGTTTGCCACAAATGCTGGAAGAAGAGTCTTCTGTCATTACTACGATTTACACAGGTTCAAGTGGAAGGTTATAGCTTGTTGAAAAATCGTTTCTCTTCAGGGTCTTTTACCTACTGTCTTCATCTGAAGCTAAAGTACCCTGGTCTTGTGTTCACAGAGGAATGTTCTCGTACAACTACAAGAAAATGCGGAAAGTTTTGTTTGAGGAAATTTGACTCTTTCATCTCTCATGAGTTACTGCTTCAGGAATGCAGTTTACCAGAGTGGTTGAGAGACAGGTTGTAATGGGGAAATGCATGCATTCACCAGAGCAGGTATGTGGCTCTCCTCCCAAATCCCCACTGTGTTACTGGGCTACAGCCTGAGGCTGAGAATTACTGAGCCTGTTGATTCTCTGATTTGAGGCCACAACTGTGTGTTGTAAGCCCTTACCAAAAATGAGTCGTTTCAGAATTGAGCCACATTATTCCCATCAATAGAACATTAACCTGGCACTCAGAGTAAACAACAAAAATGCTTCATTTGTGTTAGTGGGAGCTCTTATTTTTGGCAAGTGGCAAATTTCTGGGTCCATCAATCACAGAAAATATTCCCCACTGGTTTGATTTTGAGTTCAGTCATTGCCTATAAAAGTTAAAATAATTTTGTCTTGCCCTGGCCAATGTGGCTCAATTGGTGGAGAGTCCTCCAGTATACTGAAGGGTTGAAGGTTCAGTTCCTGATCAGGGCACATGCTCAGGTTGCAGGTTTGATCCCCAGTTGGGGCACATATGAGAAGCAACCGATCAATGTATGTTTCTCACATTGATGTTTCTCTCCATCTCCCTTCTTCTCTCTCTAAAAATCAATAAAAAATATCTTCAGGTAGGATAAAACATAATAATAGCAATACTTTAGTCTGTTTTGTAAATGTCTCTTTAAAATGACCCCTTTTTGGAGGGGAGGTTGAGATGGATCAAACTTTCAATAGTAATAATTTTTCCTTTTTTTTTCAAAGATGGTTTAAGAGATTTTGAATGTCATAGTTCACATCCTACCCTTATCTTGGGTTCCACCTTCAAGCCTAAAGATTAAAAATAAGTTCTTAAAGGAAGCAAAATTAACGCAAGAGAGAACAACTTCTTACGGTTAAGGAGTTTTACAATTATTGCCAGTTTTACAATGGAGAATAGAAGGAAACACGAAAAGTTTCACTCCTTGCAGATCAAGAGAAACTGGCTGCTATCTCCTCATCCCATACAAATGTGGAACTGAGAAAAAGTAGACCTGAAGGCCAGAAAGAACACAGTTTATTAGGTGTCTGCTATCAGAATCACTATGTCACACTGAGGAACCAATTTGTAAACTTTGCGCAACAGCTCCAGTAGAAACCTGTAGAGCTGCCTCAGCACTCTGTTTCTCCAGGGCAAATGGTGAAGGTTTAGAACTGGTTTACAGCTAGAGGGCATGCTCACATCCATTGTTTTTTATCTTTGTGATCAAAGATGGATTTGAGGACTTTTTTTATTAGTCTGTACAATAGCTGAGGATGCTATTTCCGAAAAAGGAGGTGAGCAGTCACACCCATTGCTGATGCTTTCAGAGCCTCAGGGAATCCTGGAATACACCGATGGGCAAAAGTAGGATTACAGTCGTTCGTATGGAAAATACAAATTAATAATAAACGAATAAACTCTGTTTCACATACTCACAACTGTAGAACTACTTTTGCCCACCCCATGAACTATGCCATACTTGACTAGTTGCAGTGACAGTTGCTAAAATCAAATGCATTTCAGTTAATAAAGAACTTGACAGTGATGTTAACAAGACCCATTCTAAAGTGGCCAGGAAAAAAATTTCTGCGTGTGTGCTAAGAATTGTAAATGGAGATGAAGTAGAATGCATGTAATTTGGGTTATTTTATCAAAATTTAAAAATATTAAAATGTAACTGAATTGTGTTACTCAGCTAGAGATGGTATAAAAAATTTGGCCAAAGTGCGAATTTCTCTATTTTTGGCCAGAATAATACTATATACATAGAATTTTAAAGCATATAAATCCAGATTTTCTTCTCTCTTCCTACCCCCTTTTCTCTAGGCTGTTATAAAAAGTAAACATGAGTCTTAACATTTCTGGAACCTTCTTTGTTTTTTTTCAGTCTGGACACAAACTTGGGCAGAGAGTTCTCAGGCGAATTCCATGGAATTGATAGTAGAGGCATATGTTTCTTTTCTCAACAGGAAAAACTATTGCTAACTTCTCTCCCAAAATAAACATCTGCACCAGAAAATCATGGTACAAATGGAAGACAACTCAGTTTTTTAAAAAATGGGTGAAAGATTTGAACAGACTTTTCTCAAAAAAATTATTAAGGGCCAATAAGCTCATGAAAACATGCTGAACACTATTAGGCAGTGGGGAAATTCAAATTAAAGCCACAGGAAGATACCACTAGAATGGCTAAAATTAAAAAGAATAACCTGCCCTGACTGGTTTGGCTCAGTAGATAGAGCATCGGCCTGAGGACTGAAGGGTCCCGGGTTCGATTCCAGTCAAGGGCATGTACCTTGGTTGCGGGCACATCCCCAGTAGGGGTGTGCAGGAGGCAGCTGATTGGTGTTTCTCATCGATGTTTCTAACTCTCTATCCCTCTCCCTTCCTCTCTGTAAAAAATCAATATCAAATTTTGAACAAAAAAAAGAACAACCACACAATGTTTATGAGACTGTGGAGCACTAGAACTCTTCATATTATTGGAATGGAGTGGAAAATGGCACAGCCATGTGGAAAAATGGCCCGGCAGTTTCTTTCAGGACGAAATATGTATCTGCTCTAGGATGCAACAATTTCTCTCTTAGATGTCTGCTCAAGAGAAATGAAAACACATCTCCATGAATGGAAAGTAGATGCCAACCATAATATGATTTTGAACAACCGATGGAATAAAGGAATAGAGAATGTATTTAAGCTTAAAATGTGGAATATTTTCTTTAAAGTGGTCCAACGTGGATGTATAGAGGAGAACGTAATTCTATCATACTACTCAGCTCTGCAGTGAACAATCCTATCTAATAAAGAGGGAATATGCTAATTGACTCTCACACCATTGCAAAGATGGCAGTACCCACAGCCAATAAGAAGGGATTATGCTAATTGACTGCCCTGCCCTCAAATATGGCGGCGCCCACAGCCACAAGATGGCAGTGCCCAGTCCCCTCAGCCCCGCCAGGGTGGCAGGTGTGTGGCAAGGCCGGGCCTGCCTCGAGGCGGGCCCGGGTTTGCCATGTGCCTGCCTCTAGAGTCCCCCAATCCCCTCAGCCCCCCAGCCGCCCAGGGCCGGCCTGAGGTGCAGGCAAGCTTCAGATGGCAGCTGCCCAGCCTCCCAGGGCTGGCCCAAGGCATAGGCAAGCTTCGGATGGTGGCTGCCCAGCTGCCCAGGGCTGCCCGAGGCTCAGGTAACCAGGGCCGGCTGAGGCTTGCACTGCCGGCAGTGGCAGCAGCAGAAGTGTGATGGGGCATCGCCTTCCCCTGATCGCCAGGTCACTTCCCGCCCCTGAGGGCTCCCGGACTGTGAGAGGGGGCAGGCTGGGCTGAGGGACCCCTGCTCCAGTGCATGAATTTTCATGCACTGGGCCTCTAGTCTATATATATAAAAGCCTAAGTGACCATTCAACCATTCGACCATTGACGGGTAGCTATGACATGTACTGACCACCAGGGTGCATATGCTCAATGCACAGGCATGGAAATATGGAACAGACTGATGAATCTCAGAGGGAAGGGAGGAGGGGGGAGGGTGGGAAGAGATTAACCAAAGATCTTATATGGCCTGCTGGGATTGGGCCAAACCTCAGATTGTGAGAGGGCGCAGGCCAGGCCGAGGGACCCCACTGGTGCACGAATCCATGCACCGGGCCTCTAGTGTTTATATAATTAGTAAATGCTGATTATTCATTTCTTTTAAATCTATGCTACTAGACATAGGCAAGTACATTATTATATTCTCCTGGTGAAACAAACCTTTTATCATCATATGCTCACTCCTTTTTACTTCTAGTAATTCTATTTTTTTATGGTGTGTTTAATCTCACATTGATGTGGTTAAACTGCATTTCTTTTGGTTAGTATTTGTCTTATATCATCTTGTATTCTTGAATTCTTTTTCTCCCAACTGTTTTAGGTTTGTGTCTTATAAACAGCAAGTAGTTTCATATATAAGTTGATTAAGATTCTCCCCATCACCATCTCTACCAACTACATTTTCCTCTTTCTTCCAAGTTGGGTGATAAAATCTTTATTTTTTTAAGTGGCTAACCTTGGAATTTTAACATGTCTATGTAACAAATCTGAAGTAAGTCACTACTGTATCCTCCTACTGAGCAAACAAGGCTCTTAGAATGCTATAACTCTAGTCACCTTCCTTGTGGCTCATGTGCAATTGGTTGGTATCATAGATGTCCTTTTATTTTTCTTTTGAAGCACCATTAACTAGACATTATTACTTATTTCATCATTGTTTAATTTTTACCGACATGTTTATAATGATTTTACTCACCATTTTCTTCTGTAGTTCAGACTTTTCTTTGAGGATCATTTTTCTCCTTCTTGAAATACATCCTTTAAAAGTTTATTTCATAGCGGTATTTAGTGAACTATCTCAGTTTTCTGAAATACCTTTCTTTTGTGCTTATTCTTTTTCCTTTTTAAATATATTTTTTATTTCAGAGAGGAAGGGAGAGGGAGAGAGAGATAGAAACATCAAGGATGAGAATCATTGATCAGCTGCCTCCTGCCTCCCCGACACTGGGGATCAAGTCCACAACCTGGGCATGTTCCCTAACCGGGAATCGAACCATGACTCCTGGATAGGTCAATGCTCAACCACTGAGCAACACCAGCCAGGCTTGCCCTCATTCTTGAAAGCTGGTTTCACTGGTAACATAGACTCTTACGAGTTAGAAGGGAACTTCACTGACTCTTTAGCTCAGCTTTTTTCATTTCCAGAGAAAGCTTGTCATGACACAGAAGGAATACATGACCTTTCCAGGTTCCCTACTGTCCGCAAGATGAAGTACAATTTCTTAGCCTGATACTGAAGATGTCCTCTGTCCTGCCCCCATTGTCTTCTCCGGGATTCCCACTATAGTCCTGCTGCTTTGTGAGAACCTGTTGTATTAGACAAGTGGGTTTTCTCATCGTTCCCCAATACCCATGTGCCTGAATTTATGTCATGCTTTGCAGGTAGAATGTCCTCCCTAAACTTTCTACTTGGTCTAAGTTATATTCTCCCATCACGGCCTAAGATAAATGCCATCTCTGCCATGGAGCCTTTCACAGCCACCCCAGCACTCAGGGATCTTTCCCTGCCCCTTACTCCAGCACCTGCAGAGAGCACTTAGCTTCGCTGCTTGGTACTTTTCATCTCTTTATAGCTTGTTTCTCCAACTAGAATGTAAGCCCATCTAATTAGTGGCCTCCAAACATTTTTGATCATGCAGATATCAGTGAGTAGTTGTTGAGCATTCATATATCTATATTTCCTTGTAAGTTTTATACATATGGAGTACTATACATGTTCTACACACTATAAATTATCCACAGAAGTGAAATGAAGAATGAGAGAAACCAGCAAACGGGAGGTCCAGTCGTTTCTTCCTGTACTTCAATAATGATTTGAGAATCTTCTTGGAGTATTGTTACCCTATTGCTTGTTGTTCTTGACCCTAGTAAACAGTAGACATTTGATAAGTATTGGATGATGATGGGGCAGCTATGAGATGCTAAAGTAAACAGGAGAGAAGGTGAATATAGGAGTTCCTTGAACCTTATATTCTCTTAACTCTGGAAATTGGTACATTCAGTTTTCTCCTACAATATTCTTTTCCATTTTTTTCTGATCCACCTCTCCTTCACTTGTTTCGAAAATTGTAGCTTTATTGTCCTCAAGATAAGCCACCCATGATTCCCCACGCCTTGGTAAGGCTCATGCCTTTCCACACTCCTATGGAAATTGATACTATGCATAATAACAGCCATTTACAATCTTTCTCCAACATTAGACTTTCAGTTGTTGAGGGCATGACTGTATCTTCTTCATCATTGAACCCATCCCAATGTCCAGCACTTAATAAATGTTCAAAACCTGTTGGTTGAATAAGCATATGATGGAGAGGGAAGAAAGAGGTTGAGTGTGCTTAGAGCCTATATGGTGACCAAAGTCATAGCAAAAGAGAACCTGCTATTTAGTGTCCAAAATGGGGCTGAATATCTATCTACTTGTCCCCAAATTATTTGTGAATTGAATAACAGCTTAGGGTTGAGAGGTCTGTTGCTCTTTGTTTTTCAGTGGGAACCCTAACAGTTTCTTGAAATGTTGTGTAGATTATGATAAACCTCTAAATTTAGACTAAAATATCCAGATTCTTGTTAACGTGGTGTGTTGAGCTGGTACTAACTACTTCAGAATATAGAGGCATTTGTTACACCTTATCCAGCTATTTGGAGTATTATATACATCTGCTTTTCCTAGAAAACTATGAACTCATATTCAAGGATGTAGACTGCATTATTCATAGTGATAAAGCCCTTTGAATGGATTTTAAGAAAAAAGAATTCATTTGTCCTTGACTAGTGGAATTTTCTCTTTCTGGTAGCACAGGAATAGCAACACCAGATTCATTGCTAATCCAAAATCTACTTTCATCAGAATTTTCAACACTGGTCACACCAAAGCTTTGTTTATACTGTTTTTAAAAGAAGCAAGTTTAATTTCTTCATCTCTTTTAAATTTAATTTTGTTCCTGTTTAATTTAAAACATAATGCAATCATAAAAAACAAACAAACAAACAAAACTAACTGGTAGCCAGTATATGTGCTTCTAAATTGTTAGCCCCTGACAGGAAGTGACCGTATGATATAAATGACATCTGATTAAAGCAGCTGTCTCTTTGCCTTTTTTTTTTTTTTAACTACCATAAAAAGTTGGCTGAGGTTCAAAGCCTTTGCATCAGTGTTGCAGGAAATTTGGTTATGTGATAAAGGTATTTTACCTTCAGCATTAGGTTTTGAATTAGTCTGTTTACAACAAGCAGTGGCGCCGAAGTTTTAAAAGTCATGTTGAATCAGCAACATGAGGGAAGCAGCATTGCTTTCATTCCAGCCATGTAGTTGGAGAAGGAAATGATTGGGCATCATATTCCTCGTGGCTAATATCCTGCAAGGTTTTTCTAAAATTATAAAATCAGAACTTGAGAGCTTAGAAGGGACCTTAGAAATCTACTAGTGGAAAAGAGAAAAAAAAATGGAAAGGGAAATGGAATTAGCCAAATTCAGGGGCAGGATTCTTTTAGTTTTCAGCAGGAAACACATGTTTATCTGGAAAAGATTTTGGTTGGACAGGTTGTTTGTATAAGAATCTTTTTTTTGTGAGGAAGGAAGACTAACCTGAACTTGGAGGCTGGGGTGAGGGTGGAGAGAGCAGTCCCTAAGCTTCCAGTGAGTGAGAAAAAAATACAGATATTTCAAATAGGAAAACCCTACTTTCACAGAGACGATATGCTAATGCTATTAGTTTACTTTTAAGTTAGTCATAATGTATATTTATTTTATAAGAAATGGTGGTTAAATGGTAACTTTAGTATTAAATGCTATAAAAACAGAAATAGCAACTTTTTAAGATATGAAAAGCTTACGTCCATACTAAAACCTGCACACAGATGTTTACAGCAGCTTTATTCATAATTGCCAAAACTTGGAAGCAACCAAGATACTTGTCAGGAGGTGAAAGGATAAACAAACTGAGGTGCATCTGGACAATGTGGGGTTATTCAGCGCTAAAAGGAAATGAACAATCAAGCCATGAAAAGTCAAGGAGAACCTTAAATGCGTATTAGTAAGTGAAAGAAGCCAATCTGAGAAGGCTACTTACTATATGATTCCAACTATATGACGCCCTAAGAAAGGCAAAAGTGTGGAGACAGTAAAAAGTCCTGTGGCTTCAGGATGTGGCGGGGGGGGGGGGGGGGGCGGGGGGGAGATGAACAGGCAAAGCACAGAGGATTTTTAAGTGGTAAAAATACTCTGTATGATATTATAATGACGGGTATATATGATTTCACACTTGTCCAAACCCATAAAACATACAGCACCGAGAAAGAGCCCTAAGGTAAACTCTAGACTCTGGGTGATATGATATGTCAGTGTAGGTTCATCCTTCCTAACGTACCATTCTGGTGAGTGATGATGATAATGGGGGAGGCTGTGCATGTGTAGTGAAGAGGGTATATGAGAATCTGTCCCTCCTCAATTTCATTGTAAACCCAAAACTGTTCTAAAAAATAAAATGTTTAAAAATTATGGGAAGATGTGTTGGGAAAATAGAGTATGACACTATTTATGTAAAATTGTATAGCTATACAGTGTATATATATTTGGCATGTTCACCAAAATATTCAAAGTGATTCAAATTATAGGAAGATTTAAGATGCTTTTTAAAAAGCAACTTTATAAGTTTTCTGTGTCATTTGAGTTTTCTATAGTGATCATATGCCCTCTTTGTGAAAAACAACAATAAAAGAGCAAAAAGTGACCTTTTACATGTTGCCTCTGCTCTGCCAGTTGAAACCATATTATGTCCTCATTGTTCTCTTACGTTAAGTTCAAAGGTTTATTGCGGGGGCAGGAGATACCATGAGTGGGACATTTTCTCCCCATTTAAACTTAGTAATGAAGGAGAAAAGAAAAATAGCCAGATAATTAGAAAATGCTTCCATTTTTAAGCATATGAAACAAAGATACCTTCTCTAACATAAGCTTAGAGTCGAAGATAATGCCATTTTGAGGTCTTTTCCAGGTAGTGAGGATGACAGTGAGAGTAATGATCCAATCCAAGTCTGATGGCACAGAAACACGTTTCCTCTGCATCCTGAAAGCTGGTGGTTATGATCCACTGAGCAATGTTTAATTTTCATTCTACAAAACTGAAGAACGAAGAAGTGGCAGCTGGGGTTCTATTGATGGATGAAACCAGTGGCGGGAAATTAAATATTTATAGAATCACACAACAGAGTAGAAATTCTCACCAGTTTTGTAAAGGGAATTGTAGGATTCTTGCTTTTAATCTTAAGGAACAGGAGGGAATTTCTGTCATTAAAAGATGTGTGCAGAGAGAGGAGTAGGCACAATACTAGTTGAAGATTATTATTGTAAGAATTTTCTTTCTATACTTGACCTCGTTCCAAAAAGAGTGTGAAGCAGCTTGTTAGGAAATATATGTAGTAGCAAAATATAAATAAGAAATCAGGACCAGGGTGAGTATAAAGTTATTCTATGACAGATGACATGAATGCCCTTCTCATATTTTCTCTCAGATCACAAAGGAAGGCTGGAAATAGAGGAGAACTAATACCCCCTCCCCTGAAGCAGCCATCAACTAATGACAGATGGGAGCGAGAGAATATATGTCCCAGTTTCCTTGTCCCTTGAGATGCTCTACCAACTCCTTGAGATCCCCACAGGAGCCCAGTCTTATGGCAAGATGAAGGGGAGGAGATGGGATCCTGAGAGCCATGGGTATCTACTGAACAGACTTAGTAGAGAAGTGTAAGATCTCCTGGCTTCTTTATTAAAGGACCCCTGGTCCTCCAAGGTTGACAACAGGGAGACCTTCCACCTAGGCAATGTGGCTAGACCTTGTAGCCCAGGTCACTTTCCTCTGGGGGGAGGGGGGGTCTCACTTTTCACTAGGACCCTCTCTTTACCATGATAGCCCCCAGAGGGTGGTGGCTTCCCTTTAATGCTCTCTCTGAAGCAGAGCTCATGCCTGGCTGGACCATGTAAACTAGGCTTAACAACAAAAACTGAACTGTACCCAGACTAATATGCACTGGATGGTCTCTCTTAACAAAGGATGGTTAACATATTCTCTATGTGCCATTACTCCTGAGTTTACTTCTAGCCTACCTCAGTCAGCCTTTGCAGGGCCTTGAAGACACCTCATTCCTGGAGCCTCAAATTCAGACTCCAGAGAGGGAGGACGTGGGGGAAAGACCAGTCTCTCCCCTGACCAAGGCCCTCCTTAAAAGTCATTTTGCTCTCTGAGGACTCATCTTTCCCTCAGATGTTGGACAGTGGAAACACCACCCTTTGGGAAAAATCTGCCCCTATTACCTTCCTATGGTTCAAATAGGACAACTACAGGCAGCCTAACTTCCATACAGGAGACTCACATAGACTGTGGCAGGGAAGCCGCCTACTAAGAGTATGACATGATCCAATCCTATTTCATAAACATAACTGGATGACTGAAGGATGGGTTGCAGAGGGGAGCAAACTTATGTAGGAGCAAAATTATTACATAGTCCAAATGAGAGGAGAAAGAATGCATTAACTGTACCCACTGAGCATGGGAAAGAGGGATCCAGTCAGATCATGGTAGGTTTAGTAGAAATTAACGATTAGTTGTGGGTGGAGAAGAAGGATCTGGAGATAACTCTTTAAGTTTTTTTCTGGGTGACTCCAATGATAGTGGTATTATTATCTAGGAGAAAGAGTGGGTTGAAGAGTGGGAAGCAGGTTCAGCCTAAAAATGTCAAGTTTTAGGTAACTTAAGAATATCTTGGAGAGATGCTGAGAAGCTACTTAGAAATAAGTTTAGTAGTTAGAAGCCAGAGCTAGAGCCACAGATTTGGGAGTCCTCAGTGTACAGCCAATTCTTAGAAGCCAAGAGAACATATGAGATCTCTGAGGAGATGAATGAGCATCCATACAGACCAGGAGAATGATGTACAAAGAACCCGGGGATACACAGTGAAGGTTGGGTGGAAGAGAAGAGCTGGTAAAGGAGAAATTGTAGTGAGAGGAACCAGATGTTGTTGGAGCCAAGGTCTCTTTCTTTAAGGACTAGAAAGAGAGAGTTTGTACTTTGAACAGGACTCAAATACCAGAGGTGAAGAAGATAACAGTGGCGTGAGAGGCCTTTTCTTTTTTTTTAAATATATTTTATTGATTTTTACAGAGAGGAAGGGAGAGGGATAGAGAGTTAGAAACATCGATTAGCTGCCTCCTGCACACTCCCTTACTGGGTAGGTGCCCGCAACCAAGGTACATGCCCTTGACTGGAATCGAACTTGGGACCTTTGAGTCCGCAGGCCGATGCTCTATCCACTGAGCCAAACCAGTCAGGGCCTTTTCTTGGCTCTTGATGGAACTCTGGTCACTTGGATCCAGGCTCTGTTCTGATCTTTCTGCTGACAGATGGTTGGAGTGATGTGTGAGGATGGGATCGGCTTTCATGGTGTGATGAGCCATGCATCCTAGTCAAGAGGGTCAGTCTAGTAACACATTATTTTTCTCTCCTGCTTGTGCCCACGATGCTCATCCTCATTTGTTTGCATGGTAGTAGGTATTGATGTAGGCTGAGCTTCCTCAGAGGGAGCCAGGTCCCTGAGAAACACCCGTGTATAGCTCCTGTAGAGTCAGGTCTCATAATATACTGCGTCTAATAACTCTGTCTGAATTTGGAAATTATTAGGAGTCATGTGTTTAAACTCTTTTCAAAACCAGTCAGTACTACTCAGTGCCATTGGGTGGTGGTGCGGGGTGGGGGGGGGTTTCGCTTGCCCTTTTTAAAACATCGACACCCTTTGTTGCAACCTTTGTGACTAGTGCTGGCACAAATTCCAGGATCCCTCTCCCTCCTGGTTCAATAAGTCTTCCTTCTTCTTTTCTAAGCAGCTGCTAATCTCAGCCCATTTATGAAGTCTTTCTTACTTAATCAGAGGACTGGGTATGCCACTCCTGTGATTCTCTCATCACTCAACACCCACTAAATGCTCTCACCCCCTGGTTGTGTGTACTTGTTGTAAAGACTCATGTAAGTTACATATTTGCTTAATGCATGTCCTAATCTTTCTCTGTTTATATCATTATTGTCTCAGACAGGAATCATCTAAGTTTAAATTGTTATGCACCATTCTTTATGCACACAATTCTGTAATCAGATGGTTGCTTATTCGTGGGTTTGATGACAATAGCAAAATTATCTCCCTATCATATCTCATTACCCTTTCAGGGATATATGTTGGAGACATAAACAACATAATGCTTTCTGGTTCTTTTTTGACTACTAACTTTCGGTCAACTCTAAGGTTTTCCTGTTTGCTTTTCTCACAGTTATTCCCTCCCATGTGCACAGATGATAAAACCAATATCTCAGGAAGAAGAAAAAAAGACATTTGATAGCATAACGCAGTCCTTCAACAATAGCAAATAGAGTCTGGCGTCCCCACTTCTATCATTGGCTGCTTGACCTCTCTTAACCTTCCTGTTAGTTTCTGTTTCCTCACCAGAAAATGTATTACTTTCCAGGAGACCCAGTGTTAATAAAGGACAAAGTACAGTGCGATGTTACCCAGAGCCTTGGGATAAAACAAGAGTGGGGGGTACTTGTCATTCTGGCACTAGCTAGCTGGGTGAACCTTGGCTATGGTGTTCAACTTCTCTGAGTAATGGTTTCCTAAGTATTGATTTCTAGGCAATGAGGTGGTTGAATTAAAAATTCCTCCTATTCCTAGACCTCTGTGATAGTTGGAAGTAGGGATTTAACAGCTGTTATAATAGGTAACACTTAGTTGCTACCTGCCAGGTGCTTATCTAATTATGCTACAGATTTTAGCAAGTCCTCAGAATGGCCCTGTGAGGAGGGTTCTCTTGCCCTTCATGTGCAACCAATGAGGAAACTGAAGCATGGGAGATTAAACCACTTGCCCAAGGTCATCCAGTTTATAATGGGGAGAAGCAGGGTTCATGTCTGGCTCTGGATCCTGTGCCCTGGACCGCCACAATCTTGGCCCCTAAAAGACAAGCCACAGATGGGAGTAAACCTCAGTGCCTTTGAAATGAAGCAAGGTCAGCTTAAAGTTCAGTCACATTTGATGCCGAATGCACGTTATTTCCTTTATGCATTTTATATCAGTGATTCTGTACTTTAAAAAGTGCCATGTCATACAATTTCCTTCTCTGATTTAATTTGCTTGCCGTCATTGGAAAGTGAGGGTCTATGATCTTTGCTTTTGGCTCCCATCAGAATTTTTCAGAAGTGCTTGCATAGACTTCTCCTGTTAGAATGCAAAGCCTTCAGTTCAGGGACCTACAAAAAGACTTAAGAATGCTATTACTGTTTTTTGGTGTGTTTTTTTTTTAGATAAAGTTAAAGCAGTTTTATAGAGACTTCAGAGACATTCCTCCCCCACAAAGCTTCATGTTAGCAACACAAGTTTAAGTCCAGCAAAATTTTTGCAATAAAAACATACCCTGGGCTATTTTGGTGACTCCAAATCCCGTGTGTTGTAAAGTTCTTCAAAAGAATTTATGGGATGACAATCATTTTTTTTTTTTTTTACGAAATAGAATTTATATCAAAATAGTTCAACTTCATTATATCTGACATAATTGTTCTCCACCCTGTTGGTGGGATGGCTTGTGAAAACCAACTCAGGTCAGGGCTCCAGGCCCGAGTGCCTCTGGCTCTGGAATGCATTTCCACACTGGGGCACGGAGCCAGCTTCCTATTTACTTAGAGGCGTTGATCGCCTCAGGAGCAAAACAGAAGTCGTGATGCAAGTTTTGGCTGCAAAGCATGTTAGGGTTGCCTGACATGTTCAACTAACACGTGACCTGAAAGTTCTCAAAGCCCCAGTTGGTTTAAGGCAAACCCGGATTAAACACCCTTTGTAGTCCTTTTAACACAGTCCTAAGTCAACAGGAGGGTGCAAGCGATGAGGAAGCTCGAATTGCACACTGTGAACGCTGTGAAGAGGGTTCATCGTGCAGTATGAACGCGCTCTCTTCCTGTTCATGGCGTCAACCAAGGGGAGCGTTTCAGAGAAAGCCATAGGTTTCTTAAATGACCAGATGTCTTGCAAATTCCCAGGTGTGTGAGAGCACATGCATGAGTGTGTTTGCTTTTTAAACAAAAAGAGGGCCACGTGCAAAAGAATACGCACAGAAAAGGGGAAGAGCGATTAGTTACAATGGCCATGTATGAGGTGCTTGTGAGGCACCTGGAATACAGAGGTGAAAGGGACACAGCCCCCAGTGTTGTGAGGATAAGAGAAAAGATTGAGGTGCACTCCTAGGTTACCATGGGAAAAAGGGGGTGGGGGGATCATGTCACCTTGATTCAGGAATTGGGTGAGGCTACTCAGGCTCCGAGGCAGATAAAGAAAGTTTAATTGAACTAGTTAAGAAACATAACTAGGGAAGGGCATTCCAGGCGGGGTGACAGGCAGTGGCGGAGGAATGAAGGGAGTGCCTACAGCTATAAGCAGTTTCTTCCTAAGTCCTTCTGGCTATAAGAAATCACCAGGAAAATTCCTAGGGAATGATATTGCTATGGTAATAGTTGTTGAGGGGGGAAAAGAATTCCATTTATGAAATATTAAAAATGCAAGTGAGCTGACCTTTTAACCAGTCTTTGTAGTATTAAGGGATTAAATAAATAAATTCTCGGTAATTAGACCCCTAGGGAGGATTTAATTTGCATCTAGATGTGATATGTTGAGTAATTCAATACAAGTTTTGTACTGGTCAGCACTGGGATCTCAGGTTGGTGATAATATAAGCTAGATAGGGTGATACCATGGGGCCAATTTTTATCATCTGCCACAAGGGAACCTTAAAATCTGTTCGTTTTTTGGTTCCTAAATGGCTATTGTGGAAGAGAGCAATACAATGGAGTGACTCTTCCTATGTAACCTTCATCTAAAATTGTAAGAATTTCTCAGGAATATTGATTGTGACACTATCTCCACGGGGGTAAAGGGCTGAGGGCAGGGGTCTGTTTTATCTTCTTTTGACAGAAGCAAAACCTGAGAATAGAAGTAATTAGATTGCTTGCTGAAGATTTTACACACACACACCAAAAAACTGAAGCAGGCATAATTTTGGACCCTCTGAAGGCATTGGTGTCTTAGCCTAATTTATTTTGGCTATTTCTGCATTTCATTCTTTGAGATTCTTGTGAAAACCCTACCTTTTACTGTTAGAAAGAATGTAGCAATTATATGTATATAGGGTATATTCTTGTTTTCTGATATTCTTTATAGGAAAAAATGTATTAAGTTAAATTGCTAAATGAAAAGAAATGTGTATGTAAGACATTATCAGGTATTGTCTAATGCATGCCCAAAAAATGATGGTTGACCCTTGAACAACACAGGTTTGAACTGTGTGGGTTCACTAATAAGTGAATTTTTTTTTCAATAAATACTGTAAATCTATTTTCTCTTTTTTATGATTCTCTTAACATTTTTTCTCTAGCTTTATTGTAAGAATATAATATGTAATACATATAACATAGAACATTAATTGACTGTTAATGTTATTGGTAAGACTTATAGTCAACAGTAGGCTATTAGTAGTTAAGTTTTTGGAGGAGTGAAAAGTTATACATGGATTTTTGACTGCATGGGGTAGGGGGTGTCTATGCCCTGAACACATTCTGTTCAAGGGTCCTGTGCCTAGTTTTGTGCTAAACACTTTGAATGCATTACTTCATCCAGTCCTTGGAAAAACCTATGAGGAAAGCACTTCCTGGTTTATCTTCTAGTCTTACTTTTCTAAAGGTTTGTGGTTGTGGGTGTTTTTTGTGTTGTTGTTTTTTCAACCTCTATTGAAATGATCATACTTATTTTCTTTCACCTGCTACTACAGTAAGATGTAATAATGGATTTTCTAATACACTCATTGTTATGCTCCTAGGAAAATTCACACTTGGTCACGTGGTTTTTCTAAGTTAATGCCGAATAGTATAGAAATTCCCAGTTATCTAAGTGTAATTGCTACTGGGCAAAGTCTACATAAAATGAATCCTTCAAACTGAGGACTAAGTTTTGTTAATAGTTAAGAAGTGGAAGAAGGGTTTTGAAAAATGAAACTAAAATTATGGAAGTATTATATTGAACAAATTTTGTTATTTTTCTCTAGGCTCTAATTTTTAGAATAAAATATTTTTTTAGACAATTTTATTATGTCATAATACTCCCTATTTTAAATTTTTATAGTACAGTTGTAAATAGGATCTTTTTTAACAAGTGTTTGAGGCATCATTATTTCTCAGGGGTCTTTACTTATATGTCGACATTCAAATTATTGTCTCTTAAAATGCTTATCATGTCATATTGTGTATCAAACGTCTTTTGTTCAGTTGTTAACTGATCTGCCTCTGCCAGAGCCTTTTACCTGCCATTGGCTTTGGGTACAGATTCCCAAACATCACTTTCCCTAGGCTGCATGAAAGTTCTTCAACTTGTGCAAGATTTTCAACTTTACTTTGCAGTTTATATTACATATCTGTCACATACATTACCACATCCAATAAACGGAGAAGCCAGTGTGAAGGGCAGGAAAAAATGCTGCTATTAAGTGGAAAGGAATATTTGTGTTGGGGGCTAATTATAAGAGAATAGGAAAGCAAAGACCCCATAACATGACAATACTCAGCAATATTTTCTTAGTGTTTTTCTTTTCTATTCACTTTTTAGTTACACAAACTTCAATAAGGAAGACCCCTGCATCATATTTATGAGAGAGAGCTTGATATATAAGCAGAAGGGGGGGTACTTTTACTGGGGTCCATAATTGGAATTTAGATGGTCTAGAAACTTGATGAGAAAGAAAATTTTTTCTCCTATAATGTAAATTAGCATTTTCTTCCACTTATAAACAAACCACAGTGCTATTAGCTGTGCTTCTGTTGTAACAATAGAAGTCACAGATTATTTCCATATTATGTTACAATTTTCACAGATATTATGAAATGCAGTTTATCCATATCACTACTATAAAATTATTATAATGACCAGGTCTGCCACTAAGTATTTAATTTGTAAAGGAAGCGCATATATTAATCTATCTCACTTAAAGTATATTTTGATACATGATTTTCTTTGCAATCTTATGTATCTTAGTTTCTTAGATTAGAAAGCTTCATTCTGATAAGAGATCCATTAAGCGTCACGGATTCTTTAAAGGATCAATGACATAAAAAAAATGATGATTAACCTTGATTTCTTTTTTTTCCTGTTACATCTTAGACTATATTAATTATATCTTTTATTCCTAGTGTTGTCTCCCAGTTTCCTTTAAAATTGGGCTCTTTCCTTCTTTCTCTCTCCTGAAACCAGTTTAAACACTATCTTGTCCTTAAAGCTGTAAAACAGTTCCCCCATGAAACCATCTGGGCCTGGGTGGTGTTTGAGAGGCAGCCCTTAGAAAAGTTTCTCCATTTCTTCCCCCAAAAGGAGTCTACTTGGTTTATTTAGCTCTTCTTCAATACATTTTGGTAATTTGTATTTTCATAGAAATCTATTTCTTCCAGGTTTAAAAATGTATAAGCAACTTATTCTTACATGATTCCTTCATTTTCCTTTGCATCAGTGGTGAATTTAAAAGCAGTATTGAAGACGTCATTTTTATTTTATTAATCACAAGTCTATCTATTTTGGAAAAGTTCTAGTATAATTATGTGGGAGACATCATTTACTGTCTTTAGATGGTGCATTGTTTTCAGAGTCTTAAATTAGGAGCCACTGTTTCAAAAATGTGAGGTTAGAAAATGAACTTTGCACCTCTTCCAGGTTAATTTCTATTTATTCCCAGTTACCAGAGGTGGGTTGGGACTGATGCTTTGGGGCCGCTCTCTCAGTGTGCTGTGAGCAGTTCCCTCACTCACTTTGTAAGGACCCCAAAATGAAAGCCGAATATGAGAAACCCTGTTCCACCAGCCAGTAGCTGTACCCATTAGATGGACTGAGTCCCAGACAGCGGGACCGGGGCTAGGAGACCTTACTGCTGCACATACTGGAGCATCGGGACCTTGGGAAGCCCGTGGTCTGTGCCGGGGGGACTGACCCAAGAAAGCCAGCTGTAACCAGGCAGCGGGAACCTCAAGGGTCACATAGGTCTAACCTTAAGAATTAAAAGTCTTAAGGTCTCTAGAAAAGCATGATGATTTGCTGAGGTGTTTTGCATCTTGAAAAAAGAAAAAATAATTTAGGGAGTAGTTTGGACTATCAAACTTGCTCAAACATCAAGTGCAGGTAGATTCATTACACATTTTCCCCTTTCTTTTAATGTGCAGCCACTCTCCAGAGAGACCGAATCTTCAAACATTTTACCAGGAAGCGCCAAAGGGCTATGCGAAGGCGAGTCCACCAGATCAATGGACACAAGTTCATGGCCACGTACCTGCGGCAGCCCACCTACTGCTCTCACTGCCGGGAGTTTATCTGGTAAGAGATCCCTGACTTCTCTCCTAAGTCCCATCTCAGAAGGAGAAAACAGTTTCATATCTGCAGCATGAATGGAGGGCTACATTTTTGTGCGAATTTCTGTCATTTCGTTTAAGGCAGAGGCACTTGGTTCAGAGTAATTTCTGAATATCAATCAGTTACTTTGTATTCTGTTTTTTGTTGTGTTTGTGTGTGTGTGTGTGTGTGTGTGTGTGTGTGTGATGACTTTGGACTTTATACCTTTCAGCAGTCATAATCCAAGGTTAGTTGGTGTTTCTATCATTTTTAACCAAGAATAGAGTCTTGTCTAAATGAAAAGCCCTACCCTGGATGTTGATAAGAGGCCTACAAATGTGCTATCACAGCTGTAGTCTTTAGGAGAAAGTTCCGACTGCATTTTCTGTTGGAAAGATCAGAAGCTGCAGCATCTTTGAGCCCACTTTCTCCTTTGCAGCAGTCTGTGCATTCTGGTTAGCTGAGGCCCCTCCTCTCCCTGTGGTTTGCTGACCCAAAGGGTGACTGTCCGTTCACACCATTCTGCTTCCCTCCTTCCTGTGACCTGCCAGCCCTGTAGGCATTTGTGGGGACAACCTGTGACCTCAACTAAGGTTCTCAAAGGAAACTTATTTGTTAATTTCACTAAATTTTTTTCCACACCAAGGAAACATTAACTCCCACCCAACTAGCCTTGTCTGCCCTCTCCCTCCCTCTCCCTCTCCCCCTTTCTCTCTCTCTCTCATACACACACACAATATTGGTATATGCGTTACATATACATGGTTAAAAGTATGAGCTCTGGAATTCAATATCATCACCAACTAGATGTGTGAACATAGACAAGTTATATAACCCATTAGTGTCTCCTCAGTAAAAAAATGTATGTTTTTATTGATTTCAGAGAGAGGAAGGGAGAGTGAGAGACAGAAACATCAATGATGAGAGAGAATCATTAATTGGCTGCCTCCTGCATACCCGCTACTGGGGATTGGGCCTGAAACCCCAGAATGTGCCCTGCCTGGGAATGGAACCCTGACCTCCTGATTCATGGTTCAATGGTCAACCACTGACCACACTGGTCAGGCTGTATAATAAACTTTTATATAGCGAGTAAAGTGCCAGGCCCTATTCTTAGTATTTTTCCTTACCAACTCTTTTTATCTTCATGATAACCCTATGAAGGAGGTCCTGTGACCATTATCCCTCTTTATAAGCAAACTATGGCTCAAAGAAGTTAACAACCTGCCCTAAGTCACACTCAGGCCGCCTGGCTTCAGGGTCTTTGCTCTTAGATCATATATCCTGTTGGCTTAGTAAAATGTGGCCTTTGTTCATTGGAGTAAGAATTATATCACCACCACCAGAGCCCATCTTGGGGAGAGAGAGAGATGAAAGCTGTGGGCATGATGGACATATTGTGGCCGCACTTACTTCTGCTCTCCTGGACTCTGGGGTGATGTGGGCAGCAGGGAGAGAGAGGGCGCTTCAGGTCAGGCAGCTGCGTTGGGCTCATCTGTTTGTATGTGTACCTGCATCCATTTACTTCACCCTCTGCATATCTTTGTGTGAATGGGAGAGAGAATGCCATGCAAGGTGGTGCAGTGACACTTCAGGCTGAGGCTCAGACACACACACAGAGGAGGGTTGGTTTTCAGGAGGGTTTGGGAGATTGCCATAGAGGCAGTGGAATGAGAATTGCCAATACCCACTCGTTTCTATCATCTAGAACCTCCTAATCCATCACATGGTTTCCTCTGTGTCTTGTGCTAATAAACAAGGGCTCAAGAAGCACATATCCCTGCTTCTTCTCTGAAAATGTGTTTTTCATCAAAGACTAGAGGATGAAATTTATGTTCCTTAAGTACTGTAGTTATAGGAGCATTCTTGCTGAAATATTCAACTGATGGTAATTTTTTTCTCTGTTGTCTTGAACAGGGGAGTATTTGGAAAACAGGGTTATCAATGCCAAGGTAAGAAAATGTTTTTAAAGCTACAGTTAATCTTGTTCCGATGTTAAAAAGTGTTTATAGCAAGAGGAAACAGGATGTATTCCATTAATATTGCAATAACTCTCTGAAGGTCACATGAGACACCCCCCCCCCCCCACACACACACACAATAGAATTATGTACAATTCCTTAGTTTTATTTAAATTTTGGCTATTTTTTAAAATATGTTTTGATTGATTTCAGAAAGAGGAAAGGAAAGGGGGGGAGAGAGAGAAACATCAACAATGAGAGAGAATCATTGATCGCCTGTCTTCTGCATGTCCCACACTGGGGATCAAGCGTGTGCCCTGGTTCGTTGAAAAAAATCAATAAAATTGATAAGCCTCTAGCCAAGCTAACTGAAAAAAAGCCAACATGCCTCCGAATAAAGGATTTTCTTTGTGAATGATGGTTTTGAGATCCCCTCATATAAAAAGATCAGTTCTCTGGGAAGGTTCAATCTGGTTCTTCTGAGAATTCCATCTGATGAAAGCTATATTGGTCTTAAAGTATAGTTCTATTTGTTGACATGTCATCTGTCTTTATGTATTTAATCCTAAAAGCTCCCACATGTCTTGAAAGATCTTTAAAATTATGCATATTTTCAGACTGCTTCATTGCACATGTTCATCCTCTACATCTGCATGATGTCAGATGTCTAGATGAAAATGAAAAAGTTATTCAGAAAGTTCTAAATATTCAAACGGTTGATTATATCATTCTGCAGATATTTAATGAATGCCTACTTTGTTCAAGGCATCATGCTGGCTTGGAATTCTGAGGGCATTAAAGGCTATAGGTGGACAATTTGAAATGAGGGGGCAGGCTAAAGGTACGAGGTTGGAGGAGGGAAAGACGGCTTCAGCCTAGAACGGTAACCACGGTGGTGTATTTTCATGGAAGAGACATTTGTAAAAGTTGTGTTGTTATAAATCTAAGATTTAGTCAGGTGATAGGATTGGGAAGGGCCTAGAGAGAGTGTAGAGGGAGGGTGAAGCCTTGCCCCCAGAAGAGCAAGAGTCTTGTTTTTATTGGAACAAAGAACTCCCTTAGAAAAAATATGACCCATAAGCTTGGGATAGACTTTGGGGGGCCTGGCTGGAAGATTTGAAAGCTATTGATTGACAGTTCAGCTCAAGGGGTGAGGTAACTAAAATCATGCTGTGAGAAGATTCCTCTGGAGATGGGGACAGGAAGGATGAATTAAGCTCAGGACTTGAATAAGTGTAGTTTAGCATGAGCAAAGGCCCAGTTAGGACGCTGGTAAAGAAAATAGGGAGGACAGGAGCACTGGCTTCTATCCTGTGGGCCGGATATCCAAATAAGCACCTTGGCTTGATGCAGCCCTTGTTGACTCCAGTGTCACTGACAAGACGGTGAGCCTCCGATAAATGAGTTAATTGTGGATTTAATTTCCTAGTGTGCACCTGTGTCGTCCATAAGCGCTGCCATCATCTAATTGTTACAGCCTGCACTTGCCAAAACAATATTAACAAAGTGGATGCAAAGGTAAGAGGATAGCAGTTTGCTAATTAGGTACCTGCATGATCTTTCTCTCTCTCTCCTTCTTCTCCCTCTCCCTCTCTTTTTCTCTTTTTCTTCTTCCCTCCAATTCCCACGCTCCTTGATGCCAATGGTGGGATCAGAATGGAAATTTCTCTCCTTTTTACTTTATGGCATTTGTACTTCTGTACTTGTGTAGCATGACCTGTCCTTGAGATGATCCCTTTAGTGATCACCTGGGTATAGGCAGGAGGGGTTCAGTTCTTCTGATTTGAAGAGAGCTTTGAAGGAGTGAAAAGATCGTGAGTTTGGCATCAGATGACTAGGATCTGAGTGCAGAATCATCCTGTGCTAGCTAGCTTCTCTCTCAGCCTCATCTTTAAAATGGGAGCAATGCTCTTCTCATGAAATTTTTGTGATGGTTAAACAAGATGGAAATGATGTGATGAGTATGCTCTTAACTATAAATTGTGTTTCCTAAATAAGGTGACTGTTGCCTTATTCTAGCCTCTCAAGACATTTCAGGATGGATGCATATCTGTACATGAGTGACCCTCACTCGTGCCACTTGCATCCCATTGAGCAGGGGTGGGCATTATTCCAAACTCTGGAGGTAGAAAGCGGGATGGTTGCTGACAATTAGCTGTGGATTTACAGACACATTGGAATGTCTGACTCTGGGACTCACTGGTTCTTTATTGTCCACAGACTAGGATTGCTAAAGAGTACAAAGAGAGGAGTGTGTTCTCTCTTTCATGAGAAAGAGGTCAGAAAAGTTGCAAGAGGAGTAATAATTGCCTCATTCTTTGGGTGTGTGGATGTGTTGTTGTTGCTCTAAATTGTGACATAAACCATAGAGCCCATGCCTAGTCTAAATATTTGCTGGAAATAGTGAGATTACACTTGACCTTAGCCAAAAGGCCGGGAAGTGCTTGTATGTGAGATTAAACCTTTGCACTCAGAGGTCAGGATGCAAATACCACATAAAGGCTGGAAGAGCTGAATGTCCCTTGATCGTCACCTTGGAATGAATTCCTTCTGTGGTCCCATGTGCTCTGAGTGCCACCTTCTCCCACCCCCACACACACCTTTTGACACAATTTCTGGAAGAACGTGTGATGATAGCAAGTCTATGTAGTCTATGAAAGACCTGTTTAATCCTGAAGTTAAAAAGTTCTAGGAAATAGATATGGGTGTGAGGGCACTGGCAGAGAGAGAAACACAGCCTGAATATAAAAGAGGAAAGGAAAATTTTCATTTCTGTTTATCTCTCCAAATGGTGAACAGTCTAATTAATCCATGCCACATGTTTCTCTCCAGTCCTTCTCATTAGGAAATGTGCTTAGTCTGCTCAGTAAGGCCCAAGTAATTACTTGTGGCTGAGCAGTAAAATAATATACCAGCTCGGGGGTCATAGTAACACTCCGTGTTTGGTAGGCTCCGGTTACAGGTTTTACCAAAGATGTTGATTTAGCTCTTCCCCTGTTTCCTTTTTACAGATCGCTGAACAGAGGTTCGGAATCAACATCCCGCATAAGTTCAACATCCACAACTACAAAGTGCCAACATTCTGCGATCACTGTGGCTCCCTGCTCTGGGGGATAATGCGACAAGGACTTCAGTGTAAAAGTGAGTTGCTGGGCACCCACTTCTTCATGAGGCCACCAGGATGCAGGCTTTTGGAATTCTGTAGGTTCAGAATCTGACCCTGGACTGATGGTTTTAGATCCTTTGTCAATTAACATCTTAGTAGTTCTATAATTGTGTGTCCCTTGTCAGGCATGGACAGGGAGCTATGTTTGATTCACAGATTTCCTAACCATGGAATACTAAGTCAGTTGCTAATCTCAATATTCTAGCTATTTAGTGCTGAGTATAGACTCGTCCCTGTGTATTTTAATAGGTGTTTAAAAAGCGGGGGGTGGGGGTGGGGGTGGGGGTGCGGAATGGGATCTTCATCAGAAATGGAAGGGGTAGGAAGTGAGTTCGCCCAAAAGAGAAGCTTGGGTGATGAGTAAGGCCTGGCAGGAGAGTAGGTCTGGTGACCTCACCGAGATGAGCAGGAGGTGAGTTGTAAATGG
Organism: Plecotus auritus; assembly: GCF_963455305.1. NCBI lineage: Eukaryota > Metazoa > Chordata > Mammalia > Chiroptera > Vespertilionidae > Plecotus > Plecotus auritus. The sequence goes on along the minus strand of NC_137770.1, from coordinate 36,880,693 downwards.
AACTCAAGCTGCCCTGCTCTCTTCAAAGGAGTATGTGGTAGAGATGGAGGTAGGTGGAGTGAAGGACACTTAACTTCTCTCACTGTGCCCAGTGGAACACACTCTTGACGCTTTTGCCTCAGCAAAGGTTCTGGGCATAAGGGCTGACCCCTGTCCAGTTAGGAGTTGGAGAGCTCTTGGCCTTGCATCACCTCCCATTGAGTGTTGCTATGACAGTCTGGTTGTCATGGGTGCACTGTTGAAATACGTGTGAATTTCATCCAGATGCTTGAGACACACCCTGAGTCACGAGGGGAGGCATCCGGTCAGCTTCCATGGACTGCCTGGACTTCCCAAGCCTGCTTCTGTCAACAAAAAGGGACCGGTCACTTGTTTTCAAAAGGGCGATTCTTTTCTCTTTCTAGGACACCATTTCATAATACTTATTTCATCTAATCAAGACAGTCGGTTCATGTGTAGCTTTGGCTTTGGCCTGCCTGATCCTGCGCTGGATGGTCTCCCCTGGGGGTGGGTTTCCAACATGAAAGTCATGTTCTGCTTTTGTGTAGTTGTTGCTGCCAGGCGGAGCCACGCGTGGGGCTCATCAGCATCGTTCTTGTCCCTGGTGGCCCTGAGGGTAGCAAACATACAGTGATCTGGCTCTTACAGTTTGTGCTTTTATTGTCACCTGCGGCTTTAGAAAGGCCACTGGAGGCTTGTGTGTCCCCATAGCAGCTTCCTCAAGGGAAAGAGGGGGACTTCCCATGGAGCTCGTAAAGGGTAGCCTCAGGGCCCCTCCCTTGCAAGGACACCCCCAGAGTCCTCCACTCGACTGGAGGTTCTTTTTCTGAAAGACCTCACCGCACCCTAAATTACATAAACCCAGGCCCCCAAAACCTGAACTGCATCTCTGCTCGTGTCCAGAGATGCAGGGACCCTCCCAAAATGGGTTCGTTGCTGCTGCTTTGGGGCCCCTCCCATCAGCAGGCTGCGGGAGGGAGCTGGATCAGAACTTTTTGCTGGTGAAACCTCAGGTCCTTCGTCATCCCAAGTCAGTTTCCTCTGCACAGGAGTCTAGCTTGCTTCACTCTCCTCTTCCGACTGCCATTTACCGTGACCTTTAAAAACCTGACTCCGCCCCCCCACCCTCATGAAGAAGTTAGAACCGCAGGCTGAAAGCTCTGAGAACCACACCCCACAGGATGCAGGCTGTGAGGGCTCTGACCACAACAATACTCAGAAAGAAAGCTTCACTTAGAGGTTTTTCTCTCCCAAACACCATTTCCATCCTGTTTGAACAGCAATCTCCATGCGGCCTGTAGGCTGCCACCTTTTATTGAGAGAGAGAAGGCAAAGCGTAGTCAGTTGGCATGATTCTTGTTACTCAATTGACAATTGATGGGACGTTCTCATCTCTATTGAATCGTACTGTTAAATCGGCAGTAGCTGTTACACATGATTTAGATGCATGCCTTTCATCAAGTCACAGTGGGAGGAAAATGTATTTGAAATTTATTATTCTTCAGTATGCCAGGCTTTCTGCTTCTGCACAAAGCAGAAATAGATGAAAATGCCAGGGGTTGTTATGAGTGTTAAGTTTAATTTTATGAGAAGGTGGCGGTGTTGTTCAGCTCATACAATTCCTCTGTCAGTGTGGTGCCGGTCGTTAGCATTCTCCTTCGCTGTGCACATTGCCCTGGGTCCTCTCTGAGTGTGGTTCCCTTCTCTCCCCTGCAGTCTGTAAAATGAATGTGCACATCCGGTGTCAGGCGAACGTGGCCCCAAACTGCGGGGTGAATGCGGTGGAGCTGGCCAAGACGTTGGCTGGGATGGGCCTCCAACCTGGAAATATTTCTCCAACCTCGGTGAGACTTGCTTTCTTTCACGATGGCATTCAAGAGTTGTTCAGATGTGGTAAGCCTGAAGGAGCGCACGTGGCATAATCAAAGTCCCTAATCTCAGCAAACACAATAAACAGATTTATTGCATTTTTAAAGAGCAGTTTGTTCCGTGAATCAGAGTCTATATCTACACTAATAAAAGAGTAAAATGCAAATTGACCATACCTTCACAAAACCCACCAGCCAATTAAGAGTGAGTATGCAAATTAACCCAACAAAAAATGGTGGGTTAATTTGCATACGCAGGCACTGAGCGGCCGGGGGCGGGGCGGGATGCAGGCTTTCTACACTGCCCCAGCCACTCCGGGCCTCTGGGTAGCATGGGAAGGCAGAAAGGCGGCTCCGGCCGGAGCAAAGGCGGTGCTGGCAGCCGGAGGAAGGAAGGCCCATTCTTGCATGAATCTTCGTGCATCGGGCCTCTAGTACAATTATATGACAAGAAATAATGAGCATGCAGATATAGCAAGAAGCAGGAAAAGGATTTTTAAAAATCAGCTTCCTGTAAGTGTGATCTGGTAAAAAGCGGGGCCTTGGTGGGGCCCAGGCAGTGCAGTTGCCCCATAACAATGGGCTCAGCTTCCTCCTCTCTTAAGGGGTTGAACTTGAAGCTGTTGTAGTTTCTCCACAGCCCTGGTATCACAGTTCTATCGTTTTGTTCATGGGTTACAGATCTGTCTCTCAAGTTCATTGACAGACAGGAACGCCTGCCTTTCAGGCCCTGGGAGTGGGTGGAGTCATGTCCATTGCCTTGGACACGTTTTGTCTTGCCCCCCCTCCCTGCGTGACCTCCCTACCTGCTGTTTTCTATTAGAGCTTCGGACACTTTCCAGGCCCACGACCTATCGCAGCCTACCTGGCCCGGGGTCAGCAGAGAGCTGGGAGGGAGCCATGGCTATGGCTGTGATCTTTGAAAGGCAGAGCTTGATACTGACAGCCGATTCAGGAGAATTCTAGACTTAGCTACTCAAGGTGTCTGGGTGCTTAGGAGAGGAGGTACAGTCACTGTTGGGTTCTTAGTTATCCAGAACATGTCAGCTAAGCACCCCATTTCCTTTTTACTGAAGGACACCTGGTAAACGTTGTATGTCTTGATATTTCAGGAAGGCATTGGCAAAGTCCATCAGTGTTTCTGTCTTGTGGAGAGACAGGCAGGATGCTAATACCACAGGGGTGGGATTGGGGGCGGGGAGGGGTGTCTGATGCACAGGACAGCTGCTCCTGAAGAGCACAGATGAAAGATCTCAGCCTCAACCAGAGCTTCTAAAATACGATGGGAATAAGGTAGACCATGCAGGCACCTGTCATATACCACCAAGTATCTCTCATATTCTGATATTTCATAATGAAAAAACCAAAGTTACCTGTTACTTTATAGTACACTATTAAAAAGAGGCAGAGAATTTTAAGTCTATCAAAAGAGAAGAATGGGTTAAAAAAAAATAGATTGGGAAACACTGGCATGGAGCTTTCTGCCAGTGCCAGCCCAGCCAGGGGAAGTATTGAAGTGGAGGAAGTGAAATTCAAGCGGGTGAAATTCTTCTATCTTTGAAAAATGTGTGTTCAGAGATCTGGAGAAGAAATTATTAAAACAATTGGATTTGTAAGACGATCCATTTTATATCTTGCTATCACTGTTTTATTGGGTTGAAAGATAAAATCCTTATAGTTTGAGGCTTTTGCAGTTGTTTATTGCAAACATTGTTTAGATGTTGCCCCAGATAAGCTTTTTAAAAAAATCGAAATAGGTCAGAAGACCCAGGATGTTCGACTTTTGATTTGTTGTTTAGTGGTAACTTGTATCATAAATGTCCCAAGGTGGACATCTGCAAGTCACCTTGCCTTTAGGGAGTGCCCTCACCAAGATGGGGCTTGTCCCACTGGGATGGGGCTGGAGAACCCACTGAGGAGGCCATACTTCTGGTTCGGTGTGATGAGACTGGAACATGCATTGTGCTGGTGGTCGACCTTTCTAAAGGGCAAGTGACTATGTATCGAAGATCTTCAAAATTAACACTTTGCCTTAAAGAATTCCATTTCCAGAAAATTATCTTAAGAAAATAGATTATGAAGAACATGATGATAATGATGATGATTATAATGAGGACAACACAGCTCATGTTTATTGAATGTTGCCTATAAAGCACATTCAAGAATAAAGCACCAATCTAAGTGCTTTATGTGCATTTATTCCTTTACTCCTCATAGTAACTCATGTAGCAGGTGCCATAACATCCCCTTTGGTAGAAGAGGAAACTGAGGCACAGAGAGGATGGGTGGGTAACTGTGCCAAGGTCACTGGGTTAGGTTGCAGAGCTGTGACTGGAACCCAGGCAGCCTGCTTGGAAGGCTAGACACCTGCTCACCCTGTTCACTGTGATATTATTTATATTAGTAAAAATGGGAGGTAACCTGTATTTCTAATAGCAGGGGGATTAGTGAATAAATTGTGATACATCCACAAAATGGAGTATTGGACAGCCCTTACAACTCTTGTTTTTTGGAGGATATTTAAAGATATGGAAAATACACGTGACAAAACATTAAATAAAAATGTGGTTATGAAATGATTTTATTATATTTTTAAAATATTATCAAGTGTGTATGTGTGCGTAATTGTTTTTATATTTTTTGTTTTTGAGGGAGGCTGGTGAGATCATAGGTATTTAAAATTTTATCCTTCGTACTTTTGTTCATTGTCCAAGTTTTTGCATTGAATTTTATTTCTCATGTAATTTAAAATATTGTATAAATAATATTGCTTTATTCATTCAAGTCCTCATATGGAGCCCTTGATCCTCTGAGCCGTTATTGAAGACCTCTCTGTAGGCAGTGGACACCAGGTGGCGCTCTCGGAATCTGACCACCCTGTAGAAATCCACTGCAAAAAACCAGAGGGATCAGACTAAGGCATTTTTTGTGTTTCTACACGTGCCCACTTGAGCATAAATTGAAAATCTATGGCTTAGATATATTTTAAATGATTTTTCCCCCAAATACAGTAAGCACAGATCAGGGGGTCGTCTTGAATGGCAAAACCCGATCACATGTCAAGCTGAATTGATCTTACCCCACATGTTGTATTAAGTGTTGAAGCTGCAAGTAAGGTATTTTCCACCCATTAATGCTTCATGCGCACACTGTGAGTTCTGACTCCATGTATTCCTTCTCTTCTTTACAGAAGCTCGTTTCCAGATCAACTCTAAGACGACAGGGAAAGGAGAGCACCAAAGAAGGAAATGGGGTTGGGGTTAATTCTTCCAACCGGTTTGGTATCGACAACTTTGAGTTCATCCGAGTGTTGGGGAAGGGGAGCTTTGGGAAGGTGAGTCTTGGTTTTCACTGTTTGGATTAAAGTAAGCATATTATGTGTATGTTGTGTGGTGTGTGTGTATGTGTGTGTGTGTGTGTATACACACTCACATTTCCCATGTGCCCTCCCCTTTCTGCCCTGTGCGTGCCCACACCCTAAGAACTGCAAGAGTTCTCATGCTCCTCCCACCGCTTTGCCACAGGTGATGCTCGCAAGAATAAAAGAAACAGGAGACCTCTATGCCGTGAAGGTGCTGAAGAAGGACGTGATCCTGCAGGATGACGACGTGGAGTGCACAATGACGGAGAAAAGGATCCTGTCCTTGGCCCGCAATCACCCCTTCCTCACTCAGTTGTTCTGCTGCTTTCAGACCCCTGTGAGTATGACTCGGATTCACCACCTCCGTGGCCTCCTTTCTTACAGGGTTGAGACAATAAGATGTCAAAGATTTCATAAAGTAGAATATCAGAAACTTTGGGGCCATGAGCTCCCTTGGTAGGGCCATCTGAAGGTACCCACGGACTCCTGATGACTGTGGGAGAAAGTCGAGACAAATGAACTAAGCAGTTTCTTTCATGCTGTCCTGAAGAAGGATCACATTGAGGGCTGTGTGTCCTATGGTTATAAAGGTCTTTATGGTAAGTCTTCTCTAGCAGAGTGAAGGTTACCAAAATCTAAGGATAGAGTAAAGGTCATGGGCTGCTTATCTTGGTGACTTTGACCTTGGCTTCACTCCTAAATGTTTAACAAGAGCTCAGACCAGGGTAGGCCCAGAGAGGGCACCTTGATCTGTAATGTCCCAAGGCATTGCTCCTGGCCTTGACCAGAGACCCTTGCCTTCGTTCTGTGGACTGATCCTGGGATTCAAGTCTGTCTACCCTCTAATGGTGTGCAGTTAAAATGCAATGCTTTTGGCTGCAGTTAACAGAATACCCAACCAACCATTGTTTATGCAATAAACAGAAAGGATGAGTTTAGTTCTTTAATATAAATGTTTTTCTGGAGGATTCTGGTGGTAGCAATGTTATGGTTGACTTAGTTGCTCAGTGACATTGGACATCTCTTTCCCTTGGGGTCTCACGTTATTTGCCACAATGCTAAACATCACACCTCCTGGGGCAGCATCCAGAGGAGGAAGCATGGAGCCAGAGGCACAGGGCTTCATGGGCCACCCTCGTTTTATCAGAGAGACAAACTTCTTTCTAGACTTGAATCACCTCACTTTTAGCTGCAAAGAAGGCTGGAAGAGCAAATATCTAGCAAGGGGTAAGCTGCTTTACCATGATAGACTCCCACCAACCATGACTCATCTCCTGGGGCAGGCCACTGTGCTGCCCAATTATCACTGAGCTTCTGTTGTCAATGAAGAGGGAAGATGGCTCCTGAGAAGTCACCAAGAGAGTCTGCCAAGGTGTTTTAGAACCTTCTTGTAGTCGAAGGCATTCTGGGAAAGTGAATTTGGGCCATGTACCTTGACTGTGCTACCATCAGGGCAATAGAGATGGGAGCAGGATAGGAACATCCCACCTGATCCAGAGATGGTGCAGTGCAATTCCAGGAAACCAGAGAGTGAGTTAGAATTTAGTTAGGCAAAAAGAGAATGAAGGTGGATATGCCGTAGAGGGTAACAGCAGTTGCACAAGTGTGGCCATGAGCAAGACCATGAGGGTGAATACGGCCAGCATGTGTGAAGTATGGAGGTTGAGGAAGGGCCTGGTGAGAAGTGAAGCTCAGAGGTGGCTGGGGCCAGCCTGTGAAGGGCCTTGTGGGCTGCGTTAAGGAACATGGATTCTAGTCCTAAGAGCAAATGGAAGAAATTTAAGCAGAGATATGGCATATCAGATTGCATTTTTCAACTAGAAAACTATTTGTTTGCAAAAGGTAATATAAGCATCCTCCAATATCCATATCCTCTCTCTGAAAGACACAATTATTACTGATTTCATGTGAAGACTTTCAAAGAATATTTTGCACATGAAAGCATACATGCATACCAATTATACATTCATATTTATTTTTTTAAAAATACAAATGGTGGTATACATTGCCCACCATACTATACCTTATTTTGTTGAAAATTTAATAATATATCTTGGTGATTGTTTCATATTTGTATATACATAACTGCCTCATTTTTAATGACTGCATAGTGTTCCATTTTGAGCCATGACACAATTTATCTTACTTGTTTCTTATTGCTATGTACCCAGTTGGTTGTACCCAGTCTCTTATTTCAATCAGTGTTGCAGGGAGTCCCCTTGTGCTTCTATCTTTATATATTGTGCTGTTACTTCTATACTAGTGGCCCAGTACATGGATTCGTGCACATTGAAAGGAAATTTTTTATTAGAAAGTGGCTGGTGGGGCGGGTCTGGGCAAGATGGGTCAGACATGCCCTGGAGCCAACCTCCCCTGTTCCCTCCCCAGCTGGCCACACCTGGGGTGGCGCTGCAGCTCGAAGGGCATCTGCGGTGACCGCAGCTCAGCAATAAACCAAATTCAGGGCTGACAGCACCCCAGCAAAAGCATAACCCACGGCCAAAGGTGGAATCGCGTGGCCCCGAGAGGAATTGGACTCCTTCTTCTCTGGTTCTGGGGTGTGTCACCTGAGAGCCACCACTGCCAAGTCACGGCAGCTTGGCAGCTCCTGTGCTGAACATCTGCCCCCTGGGGGTCAGTGTACATCATACCTACCGGCCAGTTAGATGGTCGGATGGTCACTTAGCCTTTTATATATGTAGATGATACACTATATGAAATTGTATTGCTTGTTAAAATTTTGACTGGGTCCAATTGGCCTTCTCCCCCATAGTGGTTAAAGACAGCTAACATTTTACCACCGATATACTAGGCATTGTTCTAAGTGCTTTATGTATACTATCTCATTTAATCCTACAGGAACCCTGTGAAGTAAGTTCTATTAGCATTACTCCCATTTTACATATGAGGAATCTGAGGCACAAAGAAATTTAGCTTCCAAGTGGCAGCAGTTTTGGATCCAGGCAGTCTGACTACAGAGCCCAGGTCCTTACCACTTGCTTGCTGAATTCCTAAATTCACACGCCCAAACCACGAGAGGACCGATTTTCTCCCACCCTCCATCACAGCTTGCTATCTATCGTTTTGATGATCAGAGGGATTGAAAAATGGTTCTTCCGAATTCTGATTTGCCTTTCTCTGACTGTGAGTGAAGCTGAGCATTCACAGATATTTAAAGGTCACCTGTGTTCAAATCCTTGTTGTAAACAGTCATGTGCAGCCTGGAGCATGCGTGGGGCAGGGAAGGCTGGAAGCTGGGAGCTGGGAGGATGCATTAAAGGGGACACACAGTGTGTCCTCCATGCTGTCCAAGCACATCGGAAAGAACGGGAGTGGCAGCTAATAGCTTCTTAGGCCACATGCTCCCTGCACTCGTTCTTCCTCCTCAGGGTCTGGGCTCCTGGAGGCCACACCCTCCTCACCTCATGGTCTGTGGTGCCTCCAGGCAGCCCTGGCTTCCATGCTGCCCTGTCACCCCTCCCCTGGTTCTCTGTTCCCAGGCCTGGGGTCCATGGTTCTTGTGGAATTCCAGTTCTGCTGTCCTCCACTGCTGCCTAGACTGTCCCCAAAATGCTGTTTCCTGTGCTCTGCACTTTGCCTGATATACAGCCCTTTCCCGTCCTCACGCCCTTCATCCAGATGTTTTCTCGGAGACGAGTGGGGTGACAGCTCAGGCTTGAAACACCCTCGTGAAAAAGGATGGTACCATTTGGTGGGTGATACCAGTCACCCGCCTGCATCTCAGGCTTGAGCCTTGTGCTCATACCATGAACCAAATGGCAGGCACCTATGGCTCAGGTCATCCTCCCAGGGCCTGAGCCAAAGAGCAGATGGTTTCCTGTGACATTAGGTCAGATGATCTTAATCAGCTGGTAACCTTTGAGTCAGACAGTGGACAGGCATTTAGTGAGCCTAAGTCTGGTTGTGCAGCGGCTGTTGTCTCAAGTTACTCGCATGAACAAATAATGAGGTGTCTCATACCCAACTCCAGGGAGTCCCTGCAATTCCATAGAGGCAGTCAGAGGTGTCACGGACAGTTAGATTTCGTTATGGTAGAGTAGAACAAGAAATTAACTTGGAACAGATTAGTACCCCAATGAAAGTAATGTGTACAATGCAGAATTTTCTAGGAGAGTATAAATTATACAATATACCAAAGTATTAGTGGCCACATGGTTTCCAGTGTTCATCAGGTTAAGCCTTCATTAGCATGGGCAATCTTTTTCCTAGTGGCATTTCCTGTGTGGCCACAAGGTGGCAGTCGTCACTGCAAGGTGATTTTTCTTTCTCCACCAGCCAGAAACTGACATCAGGGTTGAGAATTTGTGCTTTGTAGTAGATGTCTCCCAAGCAAAGGAGAAAGGGAATTTTCTGCTACCCTAAATCCAGACAACAAAATAGGAGGAACCAGCTTAAAAGAATCAAGTGGGTTTCTCTCATGCTGAGGGCAGAGATACACAGTTTTCATGTTGCTGTGGTTTATGACTTCTTTCAGGTTTGCAAGGCACCAGATTCCACAACATGTGCGGCATTTGCTTGCTGTGCATCTGTCCATCTGTCAGAAATCCTCAGTGACTATCCCCATTTGCTGTTGAGAAACTCACTGTAAAGAAGAGAACAGGTTAGGGACTCTGAGAAATTACAGCAGGCAGATCGTTACTTTCCCGCTGCTGCGCCTGGCAGGCCCCGGCCTCTAACGTGAGATGCTCACCAGTGTATAATGCTGGGCTGTGACAGTCTCCCAGGGAGAAATCTGCCAAGTATCGTTTCACTGTGAAGAGCCTGTGGAAACGGCTCTCCTCTCCTGTCCAGCCCTGCGGAATGAGCGCCTCTGAAGGCCAGAGAAAGGGGGAAAGACACTTGCTGAGGGTTCCTCAGACTAAGTGGTGGAGACAAGGTTCAGCTCTGGGTCAGGCTGACTCTGGGGCCCCCGCTGTGTGCTCGGACCCAGCAGTCCCTGGCCTTATACCACATGTAGGTCATTGATTCAGCATCTCCTTCGGCACTTCCTCCCATCTGCCCTGGCTGCCCTCCAGCCTGCTGGGAGGAAGCAGCATTGCCCTCGGAAAGGGCAGACCTGCGTTCCTCCAACTTTGTGTTGCTCTGTCTGAATGGCTTTGTGAGCCTACCGTAACATGCCTTTGAACCTTAAGGTTCTCATGGTTAAAATGAAAGCAGGACTGCTGTGAGGGCCAAAGGAGAGGATGCAGACATGCTTTGTACACACACAACACTATTCACTAGTGAGTAGGCTCATTGTGGCAGCGACCACTTCCCTCCCACACCAAAGGAAAATGTCCTGGGGCTTCCCCGTGGCCAGCACAGACCCCACATCGGAGGATGGAGCAAACACCCCAAAAGTAGGAATTTTGGATCTCCTATTCTTCTTGGAACAAAACAATAAGTAAGCAAATTTCATATATTCCACTTGGATTGAATTTCATACATTCAACTAGGATTGTAAGCCCATAAATGATTGCCCCTGATTTTTGCATAATAATACCTGTTACCTGCAAGTATATCATTAATTGGCATCCTCATAAGTTTCTGATAGCATTGTAAATCTTAACACTTGGTGAGTTATTAGATCATCTGAATCAAGACTCATAAAAATGTTTATACTCTTAGATCTGCTTATTGTGTTTCTGATAAGCTAACCTAAGAAAACAACATAAGAAATATAGAGTAAGTGTTATGCATAAAGAAGTTTAATTTTCAGTGCATTATTTATAATAGCAAAATATTGGAAACAACTTCAGCATTTAGCAATAGAATTTTACTTAATTACTATAGCTTTTGGTGAAGGTTTTCAGCCAGTAAAGAGATAGCTGAATGTTAAGCAGTTAAATGATTATGTGTCAGACGCTGTCATAAGCACCTAACATGTGTTACTCACAGTGCTTACAACAGCCCTGTAAGACAGGTACAATTATTGTCTTCACTTTGCTGAGTGAAAAAGTGAAGCACTGAGGAGTTGAGTCACTCGCCCAAAATTCAGTACAGTAAATGGTGGAACTAGGAGGTTAGAGCCCAGGAAAAAACAGAGAATTTGTGATGATTACTGGCCAGTATCCATATCAGTGAACTGCCACACCTGGCCCCTCCTCCAAAAAAAAAAAGACTGGAAGGAAATTATGCCCATAAGCCCTCAGGGACTGTACGAAGGCAGTGAGATTTTCTTGCTTTTTCCATTTTGGCAATGTGGTTATATTTCTTTAACAATGGCGGTGAGAGGAGGGAGGCATTATAAAGCCAGGGAGTGCAGGCCTCCTTCCCCACCCTTTCAGGTTACATTCCCGTCACACTCCTTTCATCTTCGCCAGTGACTGCTGTGTCAGCAGCTGGGCCCCTGCATTTATGGCCTGGAATCCCGGACCCCCACCCCCAGCTCAGGGCTTCCACTGTGGCTCTCCTCCTGGTGCCCAGAGGGAAGAACAAAGGTTCGGCAGTAGCAGGAAGGGGAGCGGCAGAGTAAATACTGGTCAGATGCTTCCGTCTTTGTTCAGAGACCCAGTTTATTGAAGCAAAGGTTTCCATTTGGAAAACATATGATGCTGTGACCTGCCGAGAACCGCCTCTCCTCAGCAGGACCCGGCCAGGTCCGCACAGTGAGCCATGCAGAGCCCGTTCTTTGGGGGACGCTCAAGTTTGCGTTGGGACATGTTGTGTAGGCAGGTGGGCCACAGACTGCAGGGCCCCTCCCTGTACAGGGATAGAGGCCCAGTGCTCGCCCCACCCTCCTGCTCTCTCTCTTTCTACCTGTTGGTTCTTTCCTCAGGACACCCGGGCTACTGATTGATGTGTGTCCGGATGTCCACTGGGTGTCAGCCTGCTAGGGTCGTCCACAAAGCAGGTGCCCAGAGCTCCTGGCAGGGCATCGCTTTACATAAGAAGCCACTCCCCCGTGTCACTCCGCAGAGCAGAACCCCCTTCCCCCCAATGCAGGGCAGGGGGTCCTGGAACCCTGTGAGCTAGATGCTGCCCTTACACGGCTTGTGCAAAATGCTTTCAGCCTACCGAAACCAGGCTTAAAACATGTCACCAAAACATTCTTTTCTCTGTATTATTTTCTCCCTGGCAAAGGTGTGTGTACATGTATATGTGCATGTGCTGTGTTGAGACAGACAGACAGGCAGGAAAAATAGACACAAGAGAGTCATGTGGGCCTGGAATGATGAACCTTCCAGAATTTCATCAGACAGGTGACTACGCTGCAACCTTTTATACGAGAGTCCCGGGTTCTAATTCTGGCTTGTCTCTAGGAAGGTTCCCTGCTTTTGATTTTTCCCAGATACGCACCTCCACCTGAATCCTATGTTCTTTCATCAGAGACCCATTGGCAGAAATACCTCCAGAAAGTGTCCCTCGGGCTGGTTTTTTGTACGTGGGAGCTGGGAGGCTGCCCCGCAGCCCTGCACAGCCCTGCACAGTCCTGCCGTTTCTTGCCAAGTGTTCAGGGAGCATCTGGCAGGGGCAGCCATGCCCGCTTGTCTGCTGAGCGGCTGCCAGCAGCTGGCCTGGGGAACGAGAAGGCACCCATGGCTCCTGGAGCAGCATTGCCCCCTGTGCTCAGAGTCGCATTGATGTCCTGGGTAAGGGGACGAGGCCCTGAGATGATGGGTTAGGTGAGGAGAGGGGTCGTGCAGTGGAAGAAGCTGGAAGACTTGCCCCGCAAGGGAGGAGGGTTCGGGAGGCCTCTGTCGGCGCCTCCGGTGAGCTGGTCATTCTCGGAGCCTCAGTGCGTGGGCTTTGCAGAACGGCTGGGTGAAGAAAGAAAGAGCAGCAGCTGCTGTCCTTTGGGACCCTGGCATATGTTTTAGATGCATCATATCATTACCAGTGTCCATAAAACTGCACGTTTTGGCATTCCATAAATACCTGTTGAATGAAACATTTCATTTAATACCCAAAAACAATCCGGGGAGGTACAGAAACGGTTGTCCTCATTGTAAAGATCTGGGAACCAAGGTCCAGAGGAGTTAAATAACTTGCCCAGGTCACACAGCAAGGGAGAATCAGACCCTGGGTCCCTAACCAGATCTTCCAGCTCAGTAATCTATGCCATGGCCATCATGCCACACATAGAAATGTGCTCTTTATGGAATGTGTACAGCTGAGAATAATGACATTCGCCAGGAATAAAGGAGATATATATATATTGTTTTGTGCCTTTTATGAAATACCAGAAGATATTTTCTCTTTATGTTTGGAACTAGGTTTCCTCTTATCCCCTGAGCAGTGACTTACTGCAAATCTGATTCGGTCCTCTTATGGGTCATTGGTTGTAAGTTTGCCTTTGGCTCAGATAAAAATAGAAAGTGAGCCAGAACATGGTGTTTCCCAGTTGGGCATGATCCCAACTATTAATAGTCTTCTGTCTGGGGACAGAATGCACACAGGCTGTCTCCAGCCCCTGGGCTGCAGGGGGTTACTGGGACCTCTGCCTTGTCCTCTCGGGCCCCCAGGCTTCCCAGTTTTCTGGGGGTAAACAGGGCCGTGAAAATGAGAGGGAAATAAGAGAAGCCGAGGTTCGTGCTGTTCCTTTGGCTTGCTCTGTTTGGGTGGGACTGCCAGGAGACTCAGTGTGACAAAAGGGTTTGAAAGGGTTGGCATGTTTTTCTGCAGTTTGAGGTTATTCAGTTGTAACTGGCCTTGATGTCGCTCGCCACAGTCATTATTGATGACGTAGACCCACCACCCCTGTGTTTGGGAAGATGGCTCGTGGATTGTGCACAAGCTCTGGTGAGGTGCCTGAGGCTTGCCAGGGTCAGACTTGGCCCCGTGTTTCCCCGTGACCCGTGAAGCTCGATGGTGGGAGCCTCGGTTATGGTTTTCCCCGACCATCTGGGAGACTGCCAAGCAGAGTCCTCTGGCCTCCACAGGGCCCTGCACGGCAGCGCTGGGCTGGACGTGCCAGGACTGGCTCTGGGAATGAAAATGGGATGGGCTGTCCGGGTCGTGTAGCTCAGTGGTTGAGCATCGACCCATGAAACAGAGGGTCATGGTTCAAATCCCAGTCAGGGCACATGCCTGGGTTGTGGGCCTGATCAATGATTCTCTCTCATCATTGATGTTTCTGACTCCCTCTCCCTTCCTCTCTAAATCAATAAAAACATTTTAAAAACTCTTTTTTAATGTGATGGGTTATCTGCCAAATAGGTTAGTGAAAGACCATCGTTCCGGGGTCACACTGATTGAGCACTAGGCGAGAGAAGCGGTTCTTTTACTGCTCAGTCTAGCTGGGAAGAGGAGATTATACACATGGAACAGCAGCGTGCAGTAGATTGCACAGAGCAAATGCAGGCATCGTATGCAACAGGAAGTGGCATCAAAAATAAACTCTGGATTCAGGGGGACAGCCTTGCCTGTGTGTCAGTCTTTCCACAGGAATGGGCCAGCGTGGCTGTAAGACTGACATACCAACTAGCACCTGAGCTTTGAGCAGCATCGGGATGGGAGGTGTTTCCCCAGGACGCTGGGATCTCTCCAGTCTTGACTGATGGGGGCCTTTGGGCCAGAGCTTGAAGCTGCACCTGGAAGTGGCTACAGTGGGTCCACCCACCCCTACCCCCAGCCCCATCCCCCACCCAGAAAACAGAATCGTGCCATGTAAAAAGCTGACTGCTCTGGTGGAAACCACAGACCATAATATATTGTAGCTTTGAGATACGTGCGTTTTCCACAATTACCTCATCCCTGGTAGAAGCCCAGCTGTGTCCACCCCTTCTAGGCCCAGAGCTTGCCAGGGGTCCTCCCGGCAGAATTGGCCCTGTCTGGCCATGTAAGCCCAGCCCACTTGTTAGAAGAGAGAACAGCCCCTTGCCAGGTGAGGACAGAAGGTATGCTTTCAATCAGCAAGTGCCTTCACGCAGCAGGGAATAAGGTGCAGTGTGGACCCTGCCCTGGGGAGTTGTGCTCCGGGGCCTCTGTGGGCCTGGCAGGCTGTTCACATATATCTGGATGGCTGGCGAGGGCAGGCTCAGAGCAGCCATCTGCTTAGAAGGGACTTGTCTTGAAGTCCATTTGCAAATGCAGCATACTCCCCCCCCCCCCCCCCGGATGGGTACAGTGAATTTAGAACCTGATGGGGATTATCATCGCAAGGAGTCCCAAGCCAGCACTGCCTCTGCGTGGTGATGGGTTCCCTGGCACTACTGGGCTGGGGCTGGGGGTCCGGAGCAGAAGTAATGGGAAGAGCAGCTCAGCCTGCTTCCCTTGCTCACCGTTGCTCTCTGGGGAGTCTTCCTTGTCCATCTGGAGTGACTGGTCTCTTTACCGACAGCCCCTGCACGAGGCTGCAGGGACACTGCACCCCCCACATGAGCCCTTGTCGCAAGGCGGACTGCTCTTCCTGCCTCTGCCGTCAGCGAATACCTTGCAAACCCTCCCCGCTCTGCTGGAGGGCTTTGGCAGGCCCTGTCTTCCCTTCAGGGCCACCCAGGGAGTGTCTGTTTCCTTTCTGTGTGAGTTGTCCAACTCTGAGTTTGTTTGTAGAGCAAAAGAGCAGGCTGTATTTACAGCTCACCCCTACCTGTTTTTTTAGGACGGCCTGTAAAGATTTATCGCTTAGGTGTTACGAAGGGAGTCTTGGAACTCTTCCCAGAGCCTCTTAATTCCATTCTTATGGTGTGTGGTATATGATATTTTAAACATTCAAATGATGTCACACGTAATTCCCAACCAAAACAAGAGAGGAGAGCTCTTCTAGCAAACCCCTCCCCTCCCCAGCACCTGTTTCTCTCTTTAGGTGCAGTGGACACGTCTGCTTCCCTGTTCTTCTTCGGCGCCTCTCACCTCCTCACTCCCAGGAGCACTAAGCCATGGTCTCCTAGAGCCATGGAACTAGCCGATGTCCACCCCTGGCCAGACACAACCGACAACGTAGGGAACAGATAAGGCGGAGTTGACCTAGAGCCCAGTGAAGGTTCTCTTCTGGAAGCCTGTGGGATTGCCTGTCCATTAACCCTTTGTCCTCTGCACTTGGGCTTCAGGGCAGATCTGAAGGAGGGAGTTCCCTTCCTCCTGGCTCAGGACTGTCCCCACCATGCTGACCCTCACCGACAGGTCTAATGGCTTATTTTATTTTTTTCCATCACCATTTATCCCCTCTATGCCCTCTTCCACCTCCCTCCACTTCCCTCTCCCCTCCTGCAGTCACCACACTGTTGTCCACTAATAGTTTTAATAATCAAATGGCTAGTGAATTTCCCAGCAAAAATATATAATTAAAAAATCACTCATTTGCATAATGTGATGTCATTTGCCCACTGCTAATATTTGAGGTGGGATAACCCCTTGTCAGGGGGGCTGTCCTGTGCATAGTAGAGTTAGAAGCATCGCTGGCCTCTGTTCACTACAGGCCGGTAGCACCTCCCTTGTTGTGACAACCAAAAATGTCTCCAGATGTTGCCAAGTGTCTCCGGGTTGAAAAATCACTGCCTTGTGTGAATGTCAGTTCAGTGGTCTGTCCTACATATGAGAAGTCAAGCGGGCTAGAAGATCACTTTACTTATTAGGGGCCAAAGCAAAGAGTGTCAAATCTTCCATGTAAAATATAAGCATTCTCTCTCCTGCCCCCCCCCCCCCCCCCGCCCCACTCCTGAGTTTATGGACAGGCCAAGTTCCTGTTTGGGGCCCAGCTATCAGTGGCTGCACTGTGGCACTTGCCGGGACAGGCCCCGGGCTGGGAGGACAGCGGAAGTGCACAGGGTCCGTGGAATATGAGGTGCCAGGGGTCCTGGACAGGGAAGCCTGCTGTGATAAGGCAGAAGTAGCAGAGTCTGCGGTGAGTAGGGAGCGGAAGATAAGCTCTGTGAGCATATATTTAAAATCAGTTGTGTTTAAAAGCCAGCACTTGAAATAGCACAGCTTCTCTTGTTTTGGCATTGAATGTTTATACTTCCACTTTACCGTCAAGGCGAAGACTCAGTGGTATTTTATGAAAATCGTCACCTCCACCCTGAATTCACAGGGATGCCTAGCTGTGATGAGCAAGCGTGAAGAAACATGTTTCAACCAGTGTAGACAAATGTGCTGGTAGCAATACAAATGTGCTTTGAGGAAAACAAATGGCTATTTTCTTTCTTTTGTTTTTCACACATGGAAATGTCATTTCATCTTTTTTTTTTATTTCTTTATTGATTAAGGTATTACATATGTGTGTCATTTCATCTTAAAGATACAGATACCTTAGATGCTTTTTTCAAAACTGAGTGGTCTCTAAATATTGAAAGTAAACCCTAACCACTAGAGACACTGGCTGTTTCTATATTGAATGGTAATATTGTATATATCTTGCCTTTTTAAATCAACTCAGTAAATGTTTACTGAGCACACATATGTGCCAGGGATTGAAGACATATAGAACAAAACGTGGACCCGTTCTCCAGTTACTTTCAGCCAAGGATCATGCTAAACACAGATACCAACAACACTGTATACTGGAGAGAAGAGAGTCATAATGTGGTCCTTGGGGAGGATGGAAGAGCTCCCAGAGGGAGGGCTGTCTGAGCTGGGTTTTGAGGATGAATAGGAGCTCTGCAATTATAGAGTGGGAGAGGGGGACAGGCCTCCCAGACAGAGGTAATTCAGTGCAGAGGCAGAGAATTAAAATGTATGATGTGCCTAGGAAGCCCCAAAAGAATTGATGCAGCAGGAATGTAGGAGAGGAAATGGGAGTAGTGAATAAGAAGCAAAGCCATAATGGGTCTGACATCCATTGCTAAGAAGCTTGCCCTCAATCGGGGAGGTGAAAGGATCTTGCAGGTTAGAGAGCAACATGAGATTTACATTTGAGGAGGTGCACCCTGGTGGCTGTCTGCAGGAGGGGGATTTGGGGGTGCTCCCTGGTGGTTCTCTGCAGGAGGGGGATTTGGGGTGCTCCCTGGTGGCTGTCTGCAGGAGGGGGATTTGGGGGTGCTCCCTGGTGGCTGTCGACAGGAAGGGCAGTTGGGGGTGCTCCCTGGTGGCTGTCTGCAGGAAGGGGAGTTGGGGGTGCTCCCTGGTGGCTGTCTGCAGGAGGGTGAATTGGGGGTGCTCCCTGGTGGCTGTCGGCAGGAAGGGGAGTTGGGGGTGCTCCCTGGTGGCTGTCTGCAGGAGGGGGAGTTGGGGTGCTCCCTGGTGGCTGTCTCCTGGAAGGGGAGTTGGGGGTGCTCCCTGGTGGCTGTCTGCAGGAGGAGGAGTTGGGGGAAGAGGACTGGGAAGGATCTTGAACCAGTCATCTGTTCGACCTGCTTGCTCCAAGGCAGCGGGCTGAAATCAAGGAAACAGTAAGGAGGTGAAATTGAGAGGAGAGGCCAGAGTCCCAGCCAGCTGAGAGAAGAGAATATGATGAATTCACTTTGAAAGAAATCCAGGGATAAGATGTTTCTTGCTCAGAAACAGGGTTCAGATGGGAGATTAGATTTTGTTGTCCTTCGTGTCCTCTTGGTAGAAGCTACAATTTAAAATAGTTCAGTAGGTGTTAATAGATGGAGAAGAGAGGAGAGCTGGAAAGGGAATTCTAAGTAAGAGTGGAGGAAGGTGGAAAGGATGCAGCACGAAGAATCAGAAGGAAGTGATTTCACAGGACGAGGAATGAAGTGGCCAGATGAAGTCAGTTCACAACAGACTCAAAGTACCCATGGATGTAGGGTGAGGTTTCCGCCTTAGTCTGTGCTCTCATCCTTGCGCTTTAAAGGGCCCGCCTGAGCTCCATGTAGCCAGCTGAAGCTTCTCTACTGAAGTTAACACAATGCCCTCTCTTCTGGGCAAACCTTTCATCCATTTCTGATCACTTGGCCCCTCCTCCGATTAGACTTGCCTCTTTACTCTGGTCCCCCTCCTGCTGTAGTAAGGTCTGCATCTTCCTTCCTCAGTGGACAATGGAGATCAGTGTTTCACCCATATTGCAAAAAGGCTTTGGGAAGAGATTGTGGGGAGTCATTTGCTTGAACACATTTCATTCCCCAGCCAGAGAGAGGGTCCAAGGAGAGCATGTTGAGGCCTCACTGGAAGAACCAAACTCAAAATAGCACGCGGAACGCACATTCTAACAGACTTCAGGGAGCACTGCGCACTGTGGGGCTGAGGAAGGAATAGCCTCTGGGCCCGCGGATTCCCAGGCATCGTCTTGGGGCAGATGTGGGATATTCTTGGCCAATTCACTACTTCTCTAACTGGGCAAAATGTTTAATCAGACAAACACCGAATCTCTTCCCTTGAGGCAAAAAGATCTCAGTCATCCACAGATCGGAGGAAGAGATGAAATCTTGGCTGCTTTGAGAGGTTGCAAAGTTTAGGAACCTCTGTTATGTAAAAAATGACCAAAATAAATGGCATTTCTACTTTTTATTCTATAGCCTCATACAAAGTAAATCCATAAATATTGTCAACAGACCTGCTGCCATTTGTTGCTTATACCAAAATCTTTATAAAGAGAATTGCTCTATGTGAAATAATGATTTAAAGGAATCCTATAGTGCATACCTTTAACTAAGTAAACCTTTTTTAAAAAAGTAAATAATCACCTAAGCTATCTTGACTGTGAATCAAAACTCAGAGTTTAGATTTGGGAATATAATTCAGAATAAAACACCATGTTCAGTTAGCAGTAATCTACTTTGAGATGCCATGCCTGTTTTTCCAGACTGAATTATCTTTAAGTTATCTTTAGTAACTAGACTATTAATACCATGTCCCCTCATTTCCATTGCTTGATTAGAAGTGCAGCTAATTGTAGGACTGCATAGAAATGGCATTGAGAATAGTATGTAACTGTTTAAAAAAAATCATGGTTTTGATGACTAAGTACATCAGGAAATAGGTAGTATAAGTAAAAAAGGAAGGATATATTTGTTTATTTTCTCTTTTCTTTAAACATGCTATCAAGTGTTAAGTATAAATAGGATGTAAGGGGAAAATAAATTCTAGTTAAAATCATTTTGCCCTGAAATCTCCAGTTCTCTGGATGCTAAAAGCCATAAATATTTTTGTTTCTCCTTG
The DNA here is from genome assembly GCF_963455305.1 of Plecotus auritus. NCBI lineage: Eukaryota > Metazoa > Chordata > Mammalia > Chiroptera > Vespertilionidae > Plecotus > Plecotus auritus. Next base: position 36,860,482 of record NC_137770.1, on the reverse strand, counting down.
CATTTGGGCTTCTGTCTCTGAGTGTCAAGGTTATGGGCCATTGTATTTATTTTTCCTCATTTTTTCATGTATTTCCTTTACAATTACATTTGAACCGTAAAAGAGAAAACCCAAAATTTCATAAATAAAGGGAAGTGGCATCAAGCAGACCCACTTCTTTCTTTTCTTCTAAACACTCCAGTGCCAATTTATGTTTTTAAAGGGTTCTGTGGAATTCTATGATTGCTTTGCCTTTTGTTTGTACAATTGTCCAACCTTTGAAAATTACCTAAGTTGTAAAAAATGTTCTCTCCTCCCATCCGGGGGTAATTAAAAATCCTGAAGAGGCCAATTCATAAAGGCCTCTCACGTAGTAGAAACAAAAAGCAAAAAGATGAAAACAAAACAGATTGACTAAGGTGTGTGGCCAGTGTCTCTCAGAAGAGGGGCCCTGGCTGCCACCTGGGGTCATGAAAGGCAGAGCCCCCAGCATTCAGTGCAGTCGCGGGGAGATCTCACAGCCACGCCTTGCTTGCTCTAGCATGTCCATGTCCAGCCCAGGTATCGTGGCCCGCTTTCGCTGCTCGGCTGTGTGCGTCTGGTTTCCCAAGTCCCCTCTGTCATCGCTGTCCGCACACTCCATTTTCCATGACAGGTTTTCAATCTCAGCCTCCAGTTGAGCCTGCTGGTATTCAAACAGCTTCTTCCTGGGCCCAGACTCCATGTAGTATGCACATGGGTATGTGTATTGCAGGGTGTGTCGACACTTGGCTAAGAGCTTGGCAGGGTTCTGTAGGTACTGCCTGTCAATCCATGTCCCCAGATCATTCATGACCCACTCCTGGATCTTCTCATGAATCCGCTGGTATGTCTGTGCTTCCAGATGCAAGCTCTTGGTGTGGTTTTCCCACCTTTCAAAGTAGAACAAGTATTTCTTGAGGGCCTCCCTAGCTGGGCCTGCTGGCTCTGGCTGACGACTTTGGGGTTCTCCTTATACCTACTGCACTCATAGTCCTCGCTGCCGTGGGCCTTCCAGTCTCCTAAACATACCCAGCAGAAGCTATATTGACACTTGGAGCACTGCATGTGATTGTAGCCTCTGCTCTTAATGCGGACATTGCACTTAGGACTGTCTTTAGTGTGAGCACTAATATTGTTGGCTGTTTCAGAGTTATCGGCACACTTCAGGAGCTATTTCCAGATTGTGGCACAGTCTGTGGGGGTGTGATACATCAGACGACACTTGAAACAGAAGACCTCGTTGCGCCGATCGTCCTGAACTTGGCGAGCTCTGGGCTGTGGTACCTGGGTGAGCCTGAGGCAGTCTGCACCAGGGCACAGCTGGAGCTGGCAATGACTGTCCATATAGTCCCTGAAGAGGTAGCACCTGTATTTGTCTCTTAGCTCTCCGTTGAGCAATATTGGAAACACAGAGTCCTCTGGTGTTCGGAGTGGGCAGTCCTGAGCCATGCAAGAGACTCCCACACCGTCTTTGACAAGCACTGAGCTGTGCTGCTCCCAGCAGCTGCAGCAAAACTGGTGCTAGCAGACCAGCGAGAGTAGGTTTTCCCTCCGCACAAACTGCATACACACTGCACAGTGGTGAGGGGATGGGCTGTGGGGACAGGTTTCGATGGATCGGGCTGAACTTGAGCCTCAACGAGCAGCTGAGCCAAATTAGACTTGTATCTGTCCATTATCTCTGCAACTTGCAAGTAGAAATAACCAATATAAATTTAGTAACTAAATGAGACACCTTTAGGACAGCCAAGCTGGTCATGTGCTCATTGAGAGCACCCTCGGACTCCTTGTAGGTCAAGCAGATGAACTAGTCCAGTTGTCGGCAAACTCATTAGTCAACAGAGCCAAATATCAACAGTACAACGATTGAAATTTCTTTTGAGAGCCAAATTTTTTAAACTTAAACTTCTTCTAACGCCACTTCTTCAAAATAGACTCGCCCAGTCCTTGGTATTTTGTGGAAGAGCCACACTCAAGGGGCCAAAGAGCCGCATGTGGCTCGCGAGCCGCGGTTTGCCAACCACTGAACGAGTACTTCCTCAGGATCAAAGGCATCGGCCCCGGCTGCTCCACATTGCTGGCTACTCCCACAATAGCCCTCTATGTCCCCAGGGTCCTTGTCCTCTTCCTCTTCTTCACAATATGGGTCATAGTCCTCTTCATTACTGTCAGACCCCTGGCTGTTCATGTCCACAGACATCTTAGCATCCAGCCAAGTTGCAAAACAGGAAAGCAGGTTTTTTCCCCTCCCCCTAAACCTTACCACCACCTCAACTGCATTAGTGTTTTTATCTTCTGTAATCCTTGAAAATCTTTCAGGAAGATGTTACCCAAATATTCTGTCATATAATTTACATCGGGAGCTGCCGTCCCACAGCCGCTGAGCCTGGGCGGGCCAGACTGGGTTGTGCCAGGCCAGAGGGATCTCCCCGCTTCGCTTCCTGAATTCTTCCACAAACTATTTCAACTATGGGCAAGGCATTTCAGCTATTTGCACTTCAGTCACAGAAAACATGTGGATAGAAGGAATCCAGGCAGTTTGTTCCAGGCTTTCCTACCATTCTGGTTTCAATTGTATCAGGAAACAAAAATCACCTTCTGCCATGTTAGTTCCGAAAGGGTTTATTAACCCTCACCACGGTCCAGGCACCATGCTTGGTGGCATCTGGGCTCTGTGTGCAATGGTTTCAGGTCCTCCATGGAAAACAAGATCAAGCGCACAAGCCAGTGTGGCCGGCACAGGGATACTGGGCAAGGTGTGTGTGGACCAGGGACATCAGAGGGCCTCTACCAGGAAGGGTAGACTTCGCCGTGTCCCTGATTGTATGTTTGCTGCTTATTGATGCGTTAAGAATATCCTGGCCCAGATGCTTCACAGTGTACTGAACTGTAAGTTAGATCACCCCGTTGCTTCCCTAGTCTGGTATATGTGCCAAGAAGCTTCGTTGAGTTTCATTAAAAGACATGGCCACTGCCTGGCTGGCATGGCTCAGTGGTTGAGTGTCGACCCATGAATCAGGAAGTCATGGTTCGAATCCTGGTCAGGGCACATGCCCCAGTTGTAGGGGACATGCAGGAGGCAGCCCATCAATGGTTGTCTCTCATTGATGTTTCTCTCTCTCTCTCTCCCTTCCTCTCTGAAATCAATAAAAATATATATATTTAAAAAAAAAAAAAGACATGGCCACAGTGCATCCAGTTTATGAGGACAATGCTTGGTCTCTGAAAAGAGAGCCATGTGTTCCTCCAGGTTTGAAATGCAAGTCCCTAAGGCAGGGGTGGGCAAACTTTTTGACTCGAGGGCCACAATGGGTTCTTAAACTGGACCGGAGGGCTGGAACAAAAGCATGGATGGAGTGTTTGTGTGAACTAATATAAATTCAAAGTAAAGGAGCGGAGGGGAGAGCAAGAGAACCGGATAGAACAGCCGGATCCGGCCCGCGGGCTGTAGTTTGCCCACAGCTGCCCTAAGGGCTGCTCCTATTGGAGAAATAGTGCTCCTTCCCAAAGACTAGGTCTCTGAGCTAAGGCAGGATGGATCATGCCCAGGGGCTGACAGGGGTTGCTGGTGATTGAATTAACTTCTGCTATCTTCTGGGCTGTGCAAAATAAGTCAAAAAATAAAAGGTAGGCATTAGGTTCTCTCTCATTGTTTCTGCCTTGAAGCCTTTGTAATCATTCTTAAGGTGGTTAAATTCAAGTTGTTTCTGGTTCAGGAATGGTGCAATGCAATTTCCTCACAAGGGTGCTTTTCCACCGTGACCTCTTTGACGTCAGTAACTGTTTCCTGTTTATTTGAACTCCCTATTCACCCTGTAGCTGACTGTGTTGGCGAGGAATCAATGCGGGGCACTTATAAGAAATGCAGCACAGTGCCATTGCCGAGGTGTCCTTCTTGTCCACAGCAGTCGATGGCGCTTTGTAGCTTTTGATACAGGGTTGGTTCATTAGAGATAATTCCAAAACAATTCTTAGAACGCGGGCAGATGAGTCTAGATGTGGCTCCCAGGTTGACGTTGCTTCAAAGCCATAATTAGTCATTAACTTTTACTGTTGTTTCTAGTCTTTTAATTATTTCCAAAAGATAATGTGCATCTTCACTGTAATACATCTTTAAATGAGAGTTATATTTGTAGATTGTAGGGACTATGGATTCTTTCTGTAAACAAGTCTTTCTCATTCTGTTGATAAAAGTGAATCAACTTTATGGAAGAGGAGAATCGCTACTACAGAGTCTCACTATAAAGTACTTGTGGGGTAGCACAAGCTTTGCAATAATGATAATGAGTATGAGTATGAACTCCTGAAATAGAGAATATGAATTACAATCTGATCTCAGAAAATTAGAAAACTTTCTGGAACTGAAACTTGGTTAACGTATTTTCATTATCAAATCTAGTGTTGTAACCCCTTGCTTAGCGCTCACTTCCCAGAAGGAAAGTCCTCCTCACCAGGTCAAGGTCATGACCAGGTGTGACAAGGAAATGCCCCTTCGCCCCAGCCACTGGCCTAGGCATCCTCCTGATTTTTTGAACCCTGTAGATTCCTGTCTCACACTGAGTTGGCAGGGGTGCCACAGCTGCTGTTCCTGCCGTCATTTTATTCTTCTTTACTTGCCCGTCTGGGAGCTCCCTGAGCGAGGCACCATCCCTGCCTCCGTGGCAGCCGGCAGCTCACTGCTGCGTGGGCTGCAGCCCTCCCAAGGGCCCAGAGCCCCAGGAGCAGGTGACCATGGCAGCTGAAGGGACAGTGGAGGTGGAAAGGATGAAGAAGAAGGTGGTAATAATAATTGCTAGCATTTATGGAGCACTCTCTGTATGCCAGGCACTGTTGGAGACTCTTAGCTTAAGTCATTTCATCCTCGTACACCCGTCCGTCATCTTATTATCCCCATTTTGCAGATGGGAGTTTTGAGAGAAAATAACTACAGCTCAGCGGGAGCTGCTTTCACATCTCAGGCATCCTGGCTCCCAAGCACAGCCCTTGCCACTGGGCTGAGCTGCCTCTTCTAACACCAGGACTCGGGCGCTGGGCACAAGGTCTCCTAGAGGTAGTTTTAGTCCCTGTGTGTGATGTAGTAATGACAATGGCTTCTGTTTGCTAAGATTCTCTTCTGGGCCCTGTGCTGTGCGTTTAATCCTCTCTCCATCTCCATGATATGTTATTACCTCAAATTTATAAATAAGGAAACCTCCTGCCCCTTAATAACTGGTATGTGTTGCAGTTAAAAGTCTCCTGGTAGCAAGTAACAGAAAGCAACTTAACTGGAGTCATGCAGTGAAGGGAGAGGTGATGATAACGACTGAAGGATAAAGTGGAGGTCTCCGGGAACACAAGGGCAGAAATTGGCCGGGTCTCTCAAGGGATCTGAAATGCGAAGACATAGGGAACCCAGGTTTTCCTTCTCGGCTCACTCTTGCTCCCCAGTTGCTTGTCTCTGCCTCACTCTGTGTTTCTCCTTCGTTCTCGTCTGTCTGTTCATTCATTCATCAGGATTTCACCACTCTGATATGTGCAGACATCTCACATGCTCACACCACAAAGGCAGCCTCAGCTCCAACTCATGTTTCCTCATTTCCTGCCTAAATTAAAACATCTCCGTTCCAACTTTCTGGGAAAGAGACTGTGGGAAAGCCCAGCTTGGTCCCATTAGCCGTTTGCAGGGATCAATGAGCTGAACAGTCACCTCCAAAGGTGTCTACCACAGTGACCTGCGGGGAGCTCCTCTCTGGCTCCTGCTCACCAGCTGGCCACCCTCCTGAGGCAATGTCACCCTGTCACAGGTACCTCCTACGCAGCCATCCTCTGGGGGCGCTTTAGGAGTGCACGCCGCTTATCCTGATAGCCACTATCAGTTCAGGGGATATTTTTATCCCCTTTGGCCTGGCAAATGAACGGTCTTGCCCTGATAACAGCCGGGGCAGATGGCTCAGGCTGCAGAAGGTTAATGGAGCCAGGCAGGTGATGACAGGAGTTCCATTATTAACTGGGCACCAGCTCCTTGGCTTCCTGTAACTCACACCAGCAGGGCAAGGGACCAAAGGATTTCTGAGTTGCTTTTATTCCCCCAGGTGTTCTTCACCTGTCTTAATGACTTGCTTTTGTGGTTGGCTGAATCAGGGACAAAAGAGAGGGAGGGACAAAGCATAAAGCATCTCTGAATGCCTCCACTTGGCTTTAGAACTAAGGTGAAGCCAATCTCTGGGACCTTAAGTTTCTACCAGGCAGGGGCAGGCCAAATTGACTTTAGAGCGGCCAGAGGCCTCAGGGAAACTGAGATGTCCAGGCCCAGATTCTGGGAAAGGGACTTCGGAAACACTGGGATGGCTGTCTACACAGGCTTAGCTATCTGCACAGATTTGATGCAGAAGTAGCCGCCTTTGCTATCACTGCCCAGGGTGGGATTTGGGAGTTCTTCCCTGCCCCAGAAGTGAGTCATGACAGCCTTAACCCACACTGCCCTGCCTCCCTCCCTGGAGGGATCCCAGAAGGCTTCCTGCAGTTGCTTCACAGTTGGGTTTGTGGAGCGTGACCTAGTATGGGTCAGGTACTCAGGGAGACCAGCTCCTGAACAGCACAGGGAGGGAGAGGAGCTGGAGGCGGGGGTTATCCTCCTCTTGGGACTTCACACACAGGCCTCTGCCTTGTAAGGGGCTGGCGCCACCTGGGAAAGGTTTCCTTCAGGCCCGTGGAGCTCATGTGGAGGAGGAACACGCAGCTGGAGTGACTTTGTTAATATTAAAAAAAAAAAAAAATTATTTCAGAGGGGAGGAAAGAGTTAGAAACATCATTGATCTGCTGCCTCCAGCTGCCTCCTGCACTCCCCCTACTGGGGATCGAGCGAGCCCAAAACCCGGGCATGTGCCAGTGACTGGAATCGAATCTGGGACCCTTCAGTCCACAGGCCAACGCTCTATCCACTGAGCCAAACCAGCTAGGGCCAGAGTGACTTGTTTTTGCATTTGATGCTGTTTGATTTCATGTGTCAGGGAAGTGGGTTCTAACACCTACTGGAGTCCTTACCAAGCCAAACCCCATAGCCGTCACCTGTTTTAGCTCAGACACCGGGCCTGTGGTTATGGTAGAGACCAATAGCTGAGTGATCGTGTGTTCATAGGACTGAGCCCTGCAGTGGAGACTTGGGGATGGGGTGACTGGAAGCAGCCTAATCAGCCTTTTGCTTTTTCTACCAACACTTGATTACGAAAGGAGCCGTATGTGTTACAGCGATGCTCCAGGCCCGCAGCCTCAGCCCTGGGGGACCGCTCCCTTTGCAGTCACAACATCCTGACCCACACCTGACACTGCTTTACCTGTTCATTCACCGTGACCCCTGCCCCCTCCATCTGCATTCCAGCCTAACTTGTGCTTCCTCATCCTTCAAGCTGGAGAATTGGCTCCTCTTAGCAGCCTTCCCTAAGTCCCACCCCCGGCTGCTCAGCTGTCCCTGCTCTGTGTCCAGGTGACAACCTCTGTGCCCCCCTGTACTTAGCACCCTGTGGTGTGTGCTCTGTCTACATGTCTGTGAGCTTCCTGGGGATAGTTGTAGGATCTCATTCATTTTACAACCAGGGCCTGGCAGAGTGAGTGCTTAGAAAATGTCCCTTTTTGTTGAGAACCTCAAAGGAAGCATAAAGGATCTCTGAATGCCTCCAGTAAGCCTGCAGACCAGAACTCAGACCCTTGCTCCCAGTGGGGCCTGGTAACAAACCAGAGCCAGTTCGGTCTCTCTCTGCATGTTGTTCCAACAAGCCTGGCGGCCTGGTGACTTTAGGCATCAGAAAGACCGCTAAGGGAGAAGGTGGTCAATAGTGGCTCCAATAGTGGGCAGCAAGGGAGTGAAGGCCCCTCAGTCTGTATCTGCTTTCTGATACCCCCTGCCCAGTAACTGCTCTCTCAGACTGCCTCGAACTACCCCTTCAATGTCCCAGTTTTCATCCTTCAGATGAAAATTAGAAAACTATGGAGGAAGTCCATGTGGCTTTGGTTTGTTTCTAATTATAAAAGTAATGCACACTTATCATAGAAATCTTTAGAGATACTGAAAAGAATAAAAAAGGAATACATGTCATCCCAGACCCTATAACTAAAGCTGACTTCTGTCGCTATCTAGACATCCTTTCTGTGCATGTCTGCATCTTTGGCTATAACTGAAATCATTCACATTTATGATCTTTTTTTTTTTTTTTTTTTGGACTGAAAACATCTTCATCGTCACAGTCACTGCACAACAGCCACTGCTATTGTTGCACCCTTTCTAGAAGCTTCACCTGAGGATATGCTTAAAGACATTTTATTTCTTTTAAATATATTTTTATTGATTTCAGAGAGAGGAAGGGAGAGGGAAAGTTAGAAACATCAGTAATGAGAGAGAATCATCAATCGGCTGCCTCCTGCAAACCCCTGACTGGGGATGGAGTTCAAAACCTGGGCATGTGCCCTGACCCAGAATCGAACTGTAACCTTCTAGTTCATGGGCTCAAACTCAACCACTGAACCACACTGGATGGGCAATGACATTTTATTTCTGATAACGGCCCCTGTCTCACTTCACTCATCACCATTGCCACCTCCCAATGGTGAGTGGGCCTTCTTTGCAAAAGACTGGAGATTTTTGGTATTTATCTCTTCTGCAAAAGATATGTCAGAGAAATTGCTGCCATGTTTTAACTGCCTCTGTAGCAGATGTTTGAAGTAAGACAAAGAGTTTAAATAAACGGGTTTTCACACAGCAAAAACATTTGGCTAGGTGATAAACATGTTTTTATTTCTCTACCTTGTGACATTATTTTAGGTCTGTGATAGGATGGACCATTACTTTTCGTTAAATATTCTATCTCAGCTGGCTTGTTTCCACTTCCTGCTTACTTAGAGTTCCACGTAGCCCGCGGGCTGTGAGTTGTACAGACTGTTCCAGGTGGCGCCAGACAGGAGGTGAGAAATGAGACTGAAGGAAAAGAAACCCGATTTTCACAGTTCTAAAGCATTTGACCTCCTTGCTGTGCATCACATCCTCCTCGCCCCCCCTCCACCCACCTCAACCCCATTATCTGAGAATCTGCCTCCAGGACCGGGGGTGGAGCCTGAGAAAGATGAGATGAGCAGGATTGGAAGATAGTATTCCTTCCCCCAGATCTGGAGTTTAGCCCAGGGTCTGGCTTTTCAAACTTGAGATAGGAGAATGATTGGTGGGTTGGGGGTGGGGGTGGGGGTGGCTAGAAATGGATGACATTTCCCTTGGAATGCCCTCATCGTTTCTATGCCTGCTGCCTTAGCAACTCTAGGCCAGTATGGACTTCCAGAATAGCCACTTACCTACTGACCCCAATCCAGTTATCAGGTATTTCTGGTTATTGGAATTCACATGACTGCTAGTAATAGCCACGAAAAAAGTGAACAGTCTGGTTAGCAAAAATGTCATAGGGGCCCAGCTGGTGTGCTCAGTGGTTGAGCATTGACCTATGAATCAGGAGGTCACGGTTCAAGATTCCCCATCAGGGCACGTGCCTGGGTTGCAGGCTCAATCCCCAGTGAGGGTTGTGCAGGAGGCAGCCAATCAATGAATCTCTCTCATCATTGATGTTTCTATCTCTCCCTCTCCCTTCCTCTCTGAAATCAATAAAAGAATTTTTTTTTTTAAATGCCATAAGGGTGGTTCAGGGCCACTCATCTTTGCCCCGCCTTGGCCACCCCTCCAAATGAACACATCAGCATAAAAACTGCCTGTGTGGATGCAGCTCTTAGATGTGTCTCAGTTGCACACTTACCCTCCACCCCATCCCTAACCCGCTCATCCACCTGAGTCCTTCCCAGGCAGCAAACATGGAATACTGCACTCCCAAGCTCATCCCACCCAACTCTGCCTCTCCCTTCTTGTCAGTCACACCAAATGAAGGCCCTTAGCTTAGACAGCTTGCTGTATTTAGTTGTCTGTTGGCTTATATCGACCAACCTTAAGAGCTGTTGTGTTTTTGCTGTTTGGTTTTTGTTTATGTGGGTGTGGATCCTGTCACTCCCTCTCACTCTTAAATTCTTGCTTGTCCTGACCAGAGAGAGATGTTTTTTAGATGCAGAGGACTGTCCCCACCCGCTTCTAATCAAGGTCTTAAAATCAGGACTAGGAGGTGGGAAGTTGTAATGTCTTCTCATCAGGATGGGCCTGATTAAACTAGTGATGAATAGGTGAGCGAGAACACACTATCTTTGCTTACAGCTCAGCTGTAACACTCAGAGCAAAGCTGACGGCACTGAAAACCACAAACGAAGACAGGTTCTTTTTGTACACATCCTCTGTGAGTTGGTAAAATACCAATTTCTTTACAAAATGATATCCCACCCTCCCTCCTACCTCAGAGAAGGCTGATCACCAGTCCTGGTCGTGCTCGTCCTGCAGGTCTTATATGCCACTAGCTCAGAGAGACCTCCCCTGACCCCAAGCAGATGACCAGATCTCATGGCTTCCTCCGCAGGATTTACCAGAATTTGTAAATTTGCTTGTTTATATGACTTTTGGGTTTGCTGTTGTTTTAAGGAATGTGTGTCTCCCACACCATACTCTGTATGGGCAGAGGCTGTGTCTGTGTTTTGCCTATTTACTCAGTTGGGTTCCTAGCACCTAATTTAACACTGGCTAACCTGGGACTCATAAATGTTAGTGGGAGCGAGAGAGGAAATTCATGGATCTTAGAGGTGCCAGAAACCAAGTGTTGAACACTGTCTCAGAGACATCACTTTGTAATTGAGACTTAAACATTTCTTCCATCGAGCTGTCTTCATTTCCCAGCCCTTGACCACACCACTTGCACAGTGCTTTAGTACACAGTATTTATTGGTCATTTTTTAAGGAGCCCACTTCACCTGCTGGGTTGAGAGCTCCTGACAGTAGAGACGGCATCTCCTTATCTACATTCCCACTCTTGACTCAGGACTGAATGGGATTTCTAATGTTGGGGATCACTCTGAGGCTGTCATTAGACGACTATTTGGCTGATTTGTCCAAAGCATTTTCCTTTTTCTGTGGTGGTTTTCTGCCCAGGTGTGATGTCCCTTACTTCCTGTGATTAACCCTGAATGTTCCAGGTAATTGATGCTGATGGGATCCTCTCTTGTGCTTGTATCCAGGATCGGCTGTTCTTTGTGATGGAGTTTGTGAATGGGGGCGACTTGATGTTCCACATCCAGAAGTCGCGTCGTTTTGATGAAGCACGAGCTCGTTTCTATGCTGCAGAAATCATTTCAGCACTCATGTTCCTGCACGAGAAAGGCATCATCTACAGGTGAGTTCTGATTGCTTGTAACTCCTCCCATAATTCATAGCCTGTTCCCGCTCCTGGCTTAACCCAGCCTTCCATTTTCTCATGATATTGAAATCTTTGGGGAATTAAATTCACGAAGGTTTGAGTGTCCATTAGGATAAACAAATAATGTAGTGATCAACATTGCCTGTAGAGTAAAACTTGTCCCCATGTGGTGTGTAAAATAGGCTGAGGAGAGACTATTCATGCGTTCGCTCAGCTGGGGTTTGCTAACGGCCTGCTTTAAGCCAAATTCTGCAAGGTGCTGAACACATTGTTGCTCTCTCTTTTTCTGCTTTAATGTTGGAAATGATTGGTTCTATTAAAAAAATTCCCACCTAAACAGACAGGTGTGATCACTGTTGCCCTAAGTTGATGAGAATCCCAGTCAGATAAGGTGGTGGCTCACCCGCTGAGACTCCGAGAGGTGAACTATTGATGCGCCATGTCCCGTCTGACGATATTTCTCATTTGGAGCCTCCTCCCAAATATTATTTGACTCCATTTCACAGCACGCAATCCTTTGATCATAATACAACATACATTGAAAGGGCTTGAAATCTGGTTGCTGTTGTTAGAGCCTAAGGAGTATCAGATGAAACTTTAATCAGACAGAAGAAGGTTAGGTAAACTGGGAACGTAATCGTGGATTTCAGACAATCATTAGTCTTAAATGTTCCTCTTTTCCCTGTTGCCACCATCCCTCTCCCTTTATATCACGTTATAACTTAATTGCTACGTATACTCCTTATTTTCTCTTGAGAGGCCGTTTCTTGAGAAAAATTTTCTCTTATAGGAGGAGAATGAATGTCAAAGAATTTCCTGATTGAAACTTGCTATTTGTTAGCCTTGCTATGTGCTTTTCCTTTTGCGAACTCCTGACAGAATTGGCATCATTGTCAAAGTGCAAGACAACTCTGGCAACAGGACATTTTCTCAAATACCCCACGAGTCAGCAGAGGAGGAGAGGAGGGAGACTAGTAAAGATTGGAGCAGGATGCTGATGATGCCAGAAAGACGTGGGAAAGTGACGGAGGGAAACAGGCGCTCTACCGAAATGTCTCCTCAGCTACCTGTAGCCATGCCCCAGCAGTGAGGTAGAGAAGGGGGTGCAGAGCAGGAGCCAGGCCGCATGACCCACACAGGGACTGCCTTCGGAGGTCCTCAGGAATCTCTACTCATTCTTGAGTCGGGGAGCTGCCCCAGGTGACCGTAGACAGCGGTGCTGTGAGCTTTCTTAACCAGGCACAGTGTTCTCCTGGGGGCTCTACCGTGGACTTTCCCGTCACAGTGTCCTGCCCAGCCCACGGTTGGCAGTGGTTACTGATACAATCTCTGATGTCGGAGGGAGTTCAGAGTCCTTCCTGATGCTGCTGTCAGACTCTGGGTCCTGAACTCATTTTTGTTCTCCTGTCCATGGCTTATCCACCCATCTCTGCTTTGTTTACCCCAGAGAGAGCCTTACACACATTTAATTTTTAAGAACAGTGACTTCCCTACTAGACAGGGGCTTCTGTTATAAATCATCATCGTAATAACAATGGCAACAGCAGCTAAACGGAGCTCTTGTTACAGGCTCAGCACTTTGTCTGCATATCTCCCTGGATCCTTCTAACAGCGTTGTTATATAACAGTAACATTGTTCGTGTTCTTTAGATGAATAACTGTGTCTTAGAAAGCCTTAATAACCAGATCACTAGTGAAGCCAGAATTCAAACTATGTTTTTAAACACTGGGCTGCACTGTCTCCTGGGGCGAGACTTACATTCTAGGAGTACCACTAAAGCATGGCTTCTTATAATCCTCCTGGTGATCAGGAACGTTATTCATGAAAATGAGGCATAGCGGGTATCTTAACCCACTCAGGCTGCTATAAGAAAATACCACGGGCTGGGTGGTTTATAAACAACAGGAATTTACTTCTTACAGTTCTGGAGGCTGAAAGTCTAAGATCAAGGTGCCAGCCTTTATTCGGCATCTGGTGATGGCGATTGGGTACTAATTCTATTTATGAGGGCTACACCATGGCCTAAGCACCTCTCAAAGGCCCACCTCCTAATACCATCTCTTTGGGGGTTGTATTTCAACACATGAATTTTTTGGCGTTGGGGTGTTGGAGGGGAAACATTTAGACCTCAGCAGCAGGGAAAAGCAGTAAGGTCTAAATTCATTTTCTTGAATACTCAGAGGCTTCTCTTATGCACCATGTTACATGGCCGAGAGGCAGCAAACTTGGGTTCCTGTGTAGGATGTGCCCGCCTCTGCGTCTGCTTGTTTCATCTGTCCCAAAATGTGGAGGACGGACATTAATTTGATGTGGTTTCTGGTGAAGCGGTATCAGCCGCATCTTGAGAAGTTTTGTTTCAGTTCTTGGTATCTGCGGTTCAATTCTAAGAATTTATTTTAGTTTGCACTTTGTCTTCAATCCCACACGCAGGTTCTAACTATGATGGTTGACTTTGAAGGGAGCACATTGCATGAGGAGAGATGCAAATGCTATTTTTATCCTGTGGATTTATTTCACAGGATAGTTGAATTCTATTCAGGGTACTGGCCGGAGAGCGAGTCTTAAGGATAAGCCTTTGAAAGCCCTTGGACTTCCCACACAGTAAAGAGCACATTGGAATCATAGAGGGTGTGCATTTGATCCGAAAGCACAGTGAGAAACTTGGGAGCACCAGACAGCCTCATATATTGTACATGTCCCAAGATGGCCTTTATTGGAGTTTAATGATCTTTCTGTATTGGATGATATCTCTGACCTCTCCAAATGGAGTTGTTGTTATTTGTTTGTTTGTTTGCGAGGTCTTTCTTTTTGTAGAGGTGTTTATTTTCCAGAAAATTATAAAGATGGCACCTTCTGCAAGCGATTGTCCCATAGGACTTTAGAAGATAATACCTTAGGTTTCCTCTGACATGATTTTCTTCTCTCTCTTAGCTGACTGTGCCTATGGGAGAGGAGAAAGGCCAGTTACATTTCTGTGCTTTTCCGCTTGTGTTCTGACCCAGATTCTCAATGTGTTCACTTGCATTTCATGAAGGAACAGAAACCCAGTTCCCAGGAGATACAGCAAGAGAAGGGTCTGCCCCATTGCCTTAGGCTGGAAAGTCTGGAGCCGGCCATGGGCAAGAAGAGAAGGCTGGGAAGTAAGCAGTCAGGGAGTCACTTTGCTAAGGGAAAAGGGACCGCTCATCCCCTGTCCTGGGCTTCTTGGCTGTCTGAGAGCCCAGATAGTGCTCATGAATAATTTTACATGGGCATTGACATTTTCCAGAGTCAAACCCTACAGAAAAGTTAGGGAAACAAAGGGACATGGATCCCATTGAGCAGCATCATGGGCACTATTTTCTGTCACGTTTCATGAGCTGTATTCAAGGGGAATTCAGCCATCATTGACATTTCAACCCAAACTCCTGGCGCCAGCCAGCGCACATTGGGTTTGCTGTTGTTGACAAAGCGCAGACTGATTCTCAGACATGTTGAGTGAGGAAAATGTTACAGAAGAGCAGTTTGTTTTTATACTTCCTCACCATGTTACACTTGAACATATAGCACATTTCAACACAGTTTTCAACTCATGGATCTGACCACTTGGTGCCGTATGCAGTTCTTGGCATGCTGGGTTCTTGAGTACATGATAACCAATTTTTAGTCTTAAAGCCTGTCAATGTAGGAAACATCCAAACCTGTAAAGAATTTTTGAGTTTATTTGATCCAAACTGACAATTATTGAGAAGCAAAATCTCACAGATTAATAAAATGCTCTAGAGAATGGCAGTTTTGCAGCTTATTTTATATATTAGCATAAAAGGAGGAGATGTAAGGAGGGTTACATGAAATCCATTGGTGGTAGATTAGGGAGGTGGGAGAAAGCAAAGTGGGGAAATCTCTGGGATGGGATAAAAAGTAAAATGAGACATCGGTGGGCATACTAAAGTTAACAATTAACATTTACAGCACATAGAGATGGTATTCCTGAAACAAGATAACAATGGGGGGTTCTTTGATCTGGTGTTCTGGTGTGGTGAGTGTACCCTGAGAGGTCTGGAAAAGGAGGCTGACTTTCCAAAGATATGTTATCCTAGATGCAAAAAGATAACAGACTTACTTAAGATAAAGATTGCACTTTGTCAAGGAAGCTACAGGCCCAGGGTGTAACTACCAGCCACGATCTACATCTGCTTTTAGGAATGTTTATGTTCAGAGCATTCTCTGTGGTTACTTTCGGTCTCGGGGGGTGTAAGGCCCGCCATGTGGCCTCCCCTAGTTTGTTAGGTTTAGCCTGTGACCCCTTTTTCATCCACAAGCTCCAAGTGCTTACTGTGGGAATTTGCTCTTAATTTTCCCCATGTGGAACTGGCCCACAGCCTCTGACTGCTAGACCTGACATATTGTCTTGTACCCATATACCTATGCAGGACAGTACTTTTAAAGAAAATCACCTTTGAAATCTCTTCCAATTGAGAGAACAGTCTCCACCTAATTGGACTTTTTTTAAAAATTCAGAATTTGGTAAGATTTGCAGTATCCCTCCAAGATAAGATATGTTAAGCTAGGCTTTACTAGTAAACTTAACTGTTGGATCTGCATGAATATACCAATCTCTAATATAATCTGACTCTTATTTCTCAAGAATATCATAAAGGACCATCAGCTGCTTTGCTGATTCCAGATACCCGTGTGTGCTGAAGTTAGCTGGGCATAGCTTTGCTCAGAGAGCCCACTGTGAGGCTATCCCTGTGAGCATTGCTTTCATGTCTAGAATTCACAAGTCATCTGTTTCCAAATCAATTTGCATGTTGGTTCAGTCATGAATATCCCATGCTGTGTCATTGTTTTCTGATATCTTCCTCTCCCCCTCTTGAAAACTGTGGCAATACCTTTCTGACTTCCCATCTCCTGGCATCTTTCTTATTCCTCTTTCTTATCAGCAGACTTTCAGAATCCCCAAATGTCTTTCATGTGAACCTGGAATTTTTGACTCTTACTGTTACCTCACCTATTTTGGAAATTCAATTCCATTTATTCTACTCATTCTAGTGAGAAAAGTCTTCTTTTTAGATGAAGATGAAAGTCAAATGTAGGAGCTGTTTTCCCTTTGCCATCTGAGACCATTAGTCCTGCTTTGAGAACTGGGTCTGTTCTTTCTTGATCTGAAAAGATT
This sequence comes from Plecotus auritus, assembly GCF_963455305.1. Classification (NCBI taxonomy): domain Eukaryota; kingdom Metazoa; phylum Chordata; class Mammalia; order Chiroptera; family Vespertilionidae; genus Plecotus; species Plecotus auritus. The sequence continues at coordinate 36,844,023 of NC_137770.1, read as the reverse complement.
TGTTATTTTCGTATGTCAGAGATGACATGCTCGCTGTGGGGTTCTCAGTACCTTACACTTTCACATCGGGTTTTGACTGTGAGCCCTTACCTTACCCAGGTTATTACTGGGACTCTGAACATTTTAGTCATAATCCCATCTCCCTCCCTCTTTTTAAAAAAAAAAAAAAAATTAATTGATTTTCAGAGAGAGGAAGAGAGGGGGGAAACATCAATCGGCTGCCTCAGGGATCAAACCTGGCACCCTTTGGTGTACAGATGACATTCCAAGCGAGACACACTGGCCAGGTCCTGTCTCCTTTCTTCCTAGCTTGTCATGCTTGCTGTGCCACATAGTGGCCTCATCCAGTGCCTGTTCTTTCACTGTCACCAGAAAGTGACTTCAATTCTTCATTCCTAAGATCCTTTTTCAAGGATGTGAGGGACAGCTCAGAGGCTTTCTAGCTTATTAGCACAGCTGCCCTTCCCCCCAAATGAACTTCATTGACCACTTTTCTCCTCCCTTAAACAACCTTTGGAGATATTTTACAAATACTTATTGAGTACCGACTCTCAGCCAAGGACATGAACATGATGATGAGCAAAAACAAAAATGCTCCCTTGTGGAGAGTATGGTCTAGTGAGGGAGAAAGACATCATCCCAATAGTCATACTAATAGAAAATTCCAACTGTGCAGAGGAGGAATGCATTGCCATGAGTGAGGACCTCTAATAGGGTGATTTGATCTGATCGTGACTCTTGAGCTGAGGTAACTAGTGAAGAGGGAAGGAAAGAGCATTCAAGATAAGGAATAGCAAATACAGGTGCCCAGTGTCAGGAGGGAGCATGGCAAGTTCAAGGGCTTTTAAAGAAGGCTATTATGGTTGGAGATTAGAAGCATATCTTCCCAAGATTGGCATTTCATTATCCTAGTGCAGTGGTCGGCAAACTGCGGCTCGCGAGCCGCGTTTGCCGCTCTGTTGACTAATGAGTTTGCCGACCACTGTCCTAGTGTGTCCATTGTTATCAAGATTTTATTGGGTACTCTTTGTAAATAATTTATTTAAAAGTTAGGTAAGGCTGGTCATGTTGCCAATCCCTGGGGGGGGGGGGGGGGCTATCCATTCACAGTGAGTTCCTTGTATCCAGTTCCCCATGTTTATCTTCAACAATGGCATTATAAAATATTAGGGTCAGCTGAGACCTCCAAGAGTACTTAGTGCCAAGTTCTCCTTTACAGATGAGAGAATTCAAATCAGAAACATTCCGACAGAAATTGGCTTCTTAGAATGGATGTTTTCCTAAGATGATTCACAATTTGTTTTTCACCTCCAGGGGAAAAAAAATCACCATTAGAAAATTTTGTTTCAATCTTCAACTTACTGCAGACATGAAGAGCTAATCAGGACACCTGGAGGCATTTGATACTGTTCATTCCATTTCAAAGAAGAAAATGCAGTTGGACTCAGAATATATTTACTGAGCTCCCACTTGTGTTGGAAGTAGATACAAAATGAGTAGATGTGGTGTCTACCCTTTGAGTCTCTTTCTGTAGGTGGGAGAGAAGGCACATAATAAGTAATGGCAGATGAATTCTAAAATTGGAGCATGCCCAGGGTATTATGGGAGCAGAGAGAATGGTCACTTAGTCTCAGATGAATACCAGCAAGTAGAACAGCCAGGACTGGGTGGATCCAGGGGGTAAAGAAGAAACTTGGGATCATTCCCAGGAGTTAAGTGAAAAGGTTCAATGGATAGTGATACCATTAGCTAAAAGAGATTATGAGCTCAGGAAGAGATCAAAGTAAAAGATAATGATATTTAGAGACATAATATGCCAGGTACCTGAGACACATGCCAGTGATACTCAATGGAAAGGTAGATATGAGTCTGAAATCCAGTGAAGAAGATGGGCTAGAACTAAATATTTGAAAGTCATCAGGACATAGCTATTAGTTCATATCATGGGACTGGGTGAGATCACTCAACAAGAGTTTGTTAAATGGAACAGTGAGCCAAGAACAGAACCCTAGAGAACCAGGCCCTATTCGAAATCTGCCTACCTTTGGCTCCAAGGTAAAAACACACACAAAAAAAACTTGATATACTGGATCAACTACAGTTGTGTCCACAAAGAGCAATTCCATTGAAAATATCCTATATAATAAAAGGCTAATATGCAAATCGACCAAACTGCAGAATGACCAGTTGCTATGACATGCACTGATCACCAGGGGGCAGATGCTCAATGCAGGAGCTGCCCCCGGTGGTCAGTGCGCTCCCACAGGGGGAGTGCCGCTCAGCCAGAAGCCGGGTTCACGGCTGTCCCCGTGGGGAGTGGGCCTAAGCCATCAGTTGGACATCCCCCAAGGGCTCCCAGACTGCAAGAGGGCGCAGGCCAGGCTGAGGGATCCCATCCCCCCAATCCCCGCTGAGTGCACGAATCTCATGCATTGGGCCTCTAGTAATGCTATAAAAGAATAGAAAAAGATCACTCATTTTAAAGTAAGTTTGAGAGTCAACATACAGGGGTGGGCAAAAGTAAGTTTACAGTTGTGAGTACACAAAACACAGAGTTTATTCTTGGATTATTTATTAATTATTGTAATCGTTATTTGTATTACAACTGTAAACCTACTTTTGCCCACTCTGGTATATTCTTTCAACTAAAAGAATGCAGGGCATGGTTTTCAGAAGGCCTATGTGCCAGACTCAATTCTGCTTCATGCTGGGCCTGGGGATGTAGGTAGGCTGCTAAATGCCCTGGGCCCATTTGCCCATCTGTCCATTGGGGGCATTGTTGACACGGCTTCCTTGTAGGGTGTTGGTGAAGCTCAAACCTAATGGAAGTGAAAATTTGAGAGCCCTTTGAATTATGCCAGATAAGTATAAGATGCTATTCTTTGCATGCGTACTAATCAGCTAATTTGGGTTTTCTTTGTAGTCCTGGCTTGAGCTGAAATTATTCTCAAAAAACTTCCTTAGGAATAGGTAATTCTCACAGAAATTGGAGTTATAGCTTGTAAAGCCAATCCTCTGAAGACCAATCCAATGGTGCTTTTCTTTCTAATCAAACCACTTTATTGGCATTTTAGCAATATCTTGAAATTGTATGTAATTAGTATACTTACCATGTATCCATCATAAATCCTTAAGATAGTTTTCTTAGGAAGACCTGCAGCATATAAGACTTGAAGTCCATACTCTTATATTTTATTTACAATTTCAGCTGTGTCTGCAATGTTTGGGGGAAGCAAGTGAATTCACTTTGAGTTCACCTTTTTCAGTATTGAAGTAAATTTTTGGTTTTCATTTGAGGGAGATTCAGAAACATTTTCAGACCATTATTGGGGTGAATTCCCTGGTGGTTTAGTCCCAGTAATACAGTTTCTTAAAGGACCCAGATGAATGGCAGAAAGACATCTCAGCCCTGGAACGCCAGGATTGTTTTTCTGTACTTCATTTGTTAAATCAGAGTACTCATCAGTGTTTGACCTTTTGTATCAACAAAAGCTCTGGTTATTTGCAACTGATTGATAAATGTGCTGATGGATTTCACTGGCTAATGAAATCAGACCACCTGTTTTGCTCTTCTCCCCACCAAATTGACCAAGAAACCTATTGCTTCATTATAATTAAACACAATCTTGGATTTGAGCAATAAATATATAGCCAGTTGATCTTTAGGTACCAGATAAACACTGTCATTTGTAAAAAATAATTTAATTGTGCACTTGAACAAATGCTTATGAAATGTCTACTCAATGCAAAAGCTTTATGTCAGGCTGTCAGAGAATTAAGAACAGCCATGCCCTCGAGCTCATTTGTTCATTCCTCTAACAAATATATGTTGAGCACCTACTGGGTGCCAGGCTCTGGGAGTGCACAGGAAATAAAGCAGACAAAGCCCTTACCCTCCGGGAGCTTAAATTCTACTGCAGGTAGCCAGACAAACCAAAAGTAAATATGTTGAATGGGGTTTTTTGTTTTTTAAAAAAATATATGTATTAAATTGGTTGGGTACATTGAATGTTGAGGTGATAAATTCTATGGAGAAAGAGCTGTGTAAGGGGAAGATAAAGTTCAGGGAGAATGGTTTTAATAAGTTACACAGAGGATTTAGAAAGGCATCTTTGAGAAGGGATATTTGAGCAGATGAGCAGAGACCTAAGGACGTGATGAAGCGAGCTCTGTGTGTCCATCTTGAATAAGAGAATCCCAGATGTTAGAAGGAATGCCAAGGACTGGCAAAGAGAACCGTGGGCTGGAGCAGGTGCAGTGGGGCACAGTAGAGGGAGCTGCTTCCAGCTCTCACCTTGATTCTTCCATATGGAATAATAGCCACATGTGATGAGCATGTAAGACATAAGGATAAGCACCTCTATAAGGAGTTTTTATCTACTTACTTTTAACTTCTTATGACACCTCTCCAAGGTAAGTGGTATTATCCTTAATTTACAGATAAGAATGTTTGAGGCTCTCGGAAATAGATGACTTGTTCGAGGTCATACAGTATGTGTGGAACTCTACAATCCCACCTCAGTTTTGAATGCGCGAAGGTTGCCGAGTTCCCTCCAGTTTCCACGAAGTGGTAGCAGGTGCATTTTTTCCCTTGGCCGTGACCCTTTTCTCCTCTTTGCCAAGCTGGCTCCTGCTAACCTGTGCTGTCTCAGCTTAGTTGTCACCTCCTCTGGGGAACTCTTCCAGATCCCCCTAACCTCCAGTCTCGATCTAGATGAGGTGCCCATCCTCTGCTCCCATGGCATCCTGTAATAAGCTCCCCACAGCACTGTCACTGGCTGTGCCTTTGCCTTTGGGCTGCTGTGTGAGGATAGGGACTGTCCATAGCCCACCATCTATCCCCAGCATCACACTGGTCCAAACCCATGATTAGCTCAGAATTCAAGTAGTGCTTTTAAGGAAAAAGTCAATGAAAGCCTTTCAATAAATTTTTCTGATCTACTAAAAAAAAAAAATGTTTGAGCATCCATAATAGCATTTGAACAATGATAGTTCTAATTCTTCAAGAATTTTAAAATTTGGATTTTCATTTTGATGATATTAATCATTCTTTTATCCACTATAAAGACACAATTTCTTCTTCCTTGTGATTGCAATTCTCAAAGGAGAGATATTTCATAGGAAGCAACTCATTGCAAATGTTTCTTCAGATATCCTTTAAAAAGGAGCCATCTGGTACTTGGGTTTGAAAAACAGGGGTCTCTGCTATGGTTCTCCCGCCACATTGTCTCACTGGATAACGTGGGTCCATAGCATTTGCGGCAAATTTAAGTTGTTTTCTGCTTAAGGTGATGCTAGTCCCTCTCAGAGTTGCATTAGATCTGTCTGCTATAATCAGAGGACTTCACAATAGTAATCTATTCCAATTTTTATGCCTTCCTGCTAAAAGGAAAGGTAATAACTTCCTCAAGATTATGTTATAAACTGGACATTGCTTTGTAAGTTCCTTAAACCTACATGTATGCTTTACACACATGACTGTGGTTTCACTTTTCTACAGTTATGTGTAAGTTATTGAATAACATTAATACCCTAAGTTGTTAAGGGGCTGTATCTTCAAACTAGGCTATACAAAAAATTCTTCTTATAAAGAGGTGTATATATAATCTTCATTGGGTATATTTTCATTAGAAAAATTTCCCCATGTTCATTTTAAAAATAAAATTATTCTTCTCTAATTATAAAAGTAACACCATACTAAGTATTGCCATTTAAAAATATAAAAAGTAAAAATGAAATAACTTATAATCCTGCCACAGAAAGATAATTTTTCTTCAGTTGTATTTCCTTAAAGTTTTTAATGTCTTTTAAAAAAATTTTATTTTTAAAATTTTATTTTATTTTTTACATCACTATTTATTCCCTCTATGCCCTCTTCCACCTCCACCTAACTCCCTGCACCCCCTTTAATATATTTTTTAAAAACAAAATTGAGGTCATACTATATATTTTTAACCTAATTTTTTTACTTACCATTTCACCTACCATGAAAGACATTTACATTCTTTTTCAACTTAATATAAATTGATACAGAGTGGTTTATCATATGGACCTACTTAATTTATAGTACATTTAAGTTGATTTGCTATTGCTAATGATGATGTACACAACTATTTGGATCTATCTTTGATTCTTTCCCTGGAACAGATTGCTGGAGGTATTACTGCTGAGTCAACAGGCATGCATGTGTTACAACTTTCCCCCAGGGTGGAGGGACTGGGGTTCCGGGCTTGGCTTGCCACTTCCCAGCTGGGGAATGTTGAGTCGGTTGCTGAACCCCTCCAAACCTCAGTTTCTTCATTGATAAAGTGAAGGCCCTGAGAGTAGTTATTAGAATTAAAAGGGGTTCATGTGAAGCCTTTGTTGGGGCCTGCTATGTAATACATCTCAGTAACATTTACCTTTTGAACATTTTTTTTTTGAAAAAAATACATCAGGGCACATGTTTTAATGGTGGCTGTTGGTATTATCTTTCCAGATCACTTTCCCCATACATCTTAAGTGTACAATTTGATGCATTTTGACAAGGGCACACAATATTTAATCAACATTCCAAATAATATATTGAACATTTCCATCATCCCACAAAGCTTCCTGGTGCTACTTCTAGTTAATCCCTAACCACTCCCTCCCCCGCCATAGGCAACCAGTGCTGATTCTGTTATGGGTATTATAGGGTGTGAGTATCACATTAGGATCCTGAAAGTAAAAGCACTTCTCAGTAACATCCCTGTGAATATAAGAGGATGGGGTTCTTTAAGGTGACTGCTTCATGCAATGGCGGTCATGGTCAGAAGAAATCACCCAAAAAGAAGGCCCTGTTCTCTTAGTTGGGTTCACCCTCTTGCAGGAAAAAGTTCCAGGAGGGTAAATACCAGCATGTCAACATCTGAGTGTAGGTGATTATTTTATTTTTAATGTTTTTAAGGCTTTTTAGATGTTCTCTTGCAATAAATATTGCCTTTCTAATAATGAAAATTATTTTCAAAAGAGATCTCATATGTGATATTGAATATACTCCAGTAACCCAGGTTGAGTTTTTCAACATGACAGTGGTAACCTGCTGGCGTACCAGTTCAATTCTGTCAAGCCTCGACCCTCAGGCTGTGTGCAGTCCTTGTCTGTGAATACCAGTTCTGTAGAAGTCCTAAAGTCATCATTTTAGCTCACTCAGGCTGCCTAACAAATACCATAGACTGACTGACTTAAACAACAGAATTTTTTTCTCACAGTTCTGGAGGCTGGGAATCCAAGACCAAGGTGCCCGCCAATTGGTTTCTAGTGCAGGCTCTTTCTGGCTTGCAGACAGCTGCCTTCTCGCCATGTCCTCGCATGGCTGGCTGGAGAGAGACAAGCAAACTCTCTAGTGTCTCTTCTTATAATCCCATCTCGGGTGGGGACATCTCATGATCTCATATAACTCCAGTTACTTCCCAAAGGCTCCATCTCTAAATACCATCATGTCGGGGAGGGGGTGGAGGCGGTCAGACCTTCAACATTTGAATTTGGGTGATGCAAACATTTATTCCATTATAGTCATTCATTTATACATGTGTTCGGTATTTTAAAATGTTTTCTGATACATTAAGCAAGGTGCTTTGCAACTACTTAGCTTGATAGTGCACATTCTACCTGGAAATGATTTCATCTCTAAGGAGGCTAGCACCTGCTGGAGCTGAACACACAGTGGATTGATTTGAGAGAATAGCTGAGGATTAGATGGAGGCTTGTCATCCTTTTAGCTCACTGAGCCGTGTACGGTCTTCTTGGAGTGATGTTTTTCAAGCGTGCTGAGGTTAAGTTTTGATCCAATTATCAAGAATGGTAATTCTTGGGAATTACCGTGGGAAGAGAAATAGCTAAGTGGAGTGTATTTCCTTCTCCTGGATCCCAGTACCGTGGGGAGTGAAATAGCTAAGTGGAGTGTATTTCCTTCTCCTGGATCCCAGTACCGTGGGAAGTGAAATAGCTAAGTGGAGTGTATTTCCTTCTCCTGGATCCCAGTACTGTGGGGAGTGAAATAGCTAAATGGAGTATATTTCCTTCTCCTGGATCCCGGTACTGTGGGAAGTGAAATAGCTAAGTGGAGTGTATTTCCTTCTCCTGGATCCCAGTACCGTGGGGAGTGAAATAGCTAAGTGGAGTATATTTCCTTCTCCTGGATCCCAGTACCGTGGGGAGTGAAATAGCTAAGTGGAGTGTATTTCCTTCTCCTGGATCCCAGTACCGTGGGGAGTGACATAGCTAAGTGGAGCGTGGTGCTGTAGTTTGCCTTTTGATGGATAGTCTGCAGCATGTGCCTGAACATGGAATTTTTCCACTGTCTCACAAATGTCAAATTTTACTTATCAGTGAACTTCCTAAGAAGAAATGTAACTTGGTGCAAGCACCCTGTTTCCATTTGGCAAGAATGCTCAGACTTTGATGAATTTTTGGATTTGGTTGCAAAGAGGAGTGAGTGAAACCTGACAGGCAAACTGCCCCACACCCTGGACAATGACATCATTGAGGGCTTTGGTTCCAGAGGTTTGTGCATGGTGCACACCTGGGAAGGTGGCAGTGACTGCATGGCCTTTCATTTCTCCTTCCTCCCTGCGCACTGCTCCTCCAACCTCCAGAATCCCCATGCAAACCTGCCCCCTGTCCTACAATAACGCCGTTCTGTACCATTCTTGATAATTGGATCAAAACTTACCTGTCCCGGGTCCCACTAAGTCTCAGGGTTGAAAGGGAGTTCATAGTTACATACCCTTCTCATTCAGAGCATGAATACCTAACAACCTGCCAAATGGTCATTTTTCCCTTTGCTTACACACCTCCAAGCAAAACGGTACTTGTTACCTCTGCTGTGAGGCATCTATGATTATTGGAATATCACCCTTGTGTTGAGTCAAACAGTGTCTCCCAGTATCTTCTGTTCACTGGTTCTGGACCACCCTTAAGTAGACTGAAAAACACACATCTTCTACAAGAACACCTTTTGAATATTTGAAGCAATGTGGCAATCGAGTTTACCTATCAAAGAGGGAAATATTTTTAGCGCGATATTGCTCATTCTGGCTGTGTGTGTGTGTATGTATGTATGTGTTTCAACCACTGATTTCTGAGCAATCATAAGCCACTCATGTAATTTTTCATTCTAGATTCTTGGAATGATAACCAGTTGACTTGTCACATTCTTCTCTCTGAATATTTGAAGTGTCTTAACTGGTAACTAAACTAATGTGAATTGTGGTGTTAGTAGGTCATGTTACCTCTCCCAGATTAAGACTTGGGCTTTCACTGAATTTTGTTGCTGCTGAATACAGGGTGAGACGTTAATTGTTGGTGTGATCTCAGACTAGGGTGTTCAATGTTTCCTTTGGTGTAGATCTCAGAGGAATTGAATCCTTCCCTACATTTGTGAATATAGCTTCAACCACTGTGTGCACATGAAAATAGAGGAGGTGGTAGTGAACCCCTGGCCATTATTTCCGGGGAACTCTGTCCGTAGTCCCCCCTGGGAAGGTGAATGCTTTTCACTCGAGTCCACCAGTGCTGTGCTCCAGGGTGACTTGCCAAAGATGAGGCACATGGTGAACACAGGTGTAGGGGTGGAGGTGATAAAGACTTGGACACCTCGAGCCAGACTCCTGTGGAACTCCTAGTCAAATAATCCATCTCAAAGTTGTAAATACCAAGCTAACCTTGGACCATAGACTCTGGGTGGATTGCATGGCAATGGTGAAAATGAGGCAGTATTGACTTATAGTTTAGAGAGGCTTTGGAAGCAAACTTGGATTTAAAACTTACCTCCATAGTGCACTCGCTCTGTGACCCTGGCTAAACTCTCTCATGTCTCTAAGTCTCCATTTCCCATTCTACAAACACGGGGACAGCAGTACTCCCTGTCCCAGGGGATTCTTGTGAGAATTGAATTCATGTGGCTTGTTTATTCCCGTGTCTGGTATCAGTTAAGGCTCCTTACACATTATCCGTCATAAAGAAGAAAAGTGATCCAGAGAAGAAAGTTGAACAGTGAATTTACTTAAAAGGTGGACAGATCCAATAAGGAAATGGTTGAATAAATTAGGGCATACTTCTATGGACTATTATGTAATTACTAGAGGCCCAGCACACGAAATTCATGCATGGGGAGGGTTCCTAGGCCTGGCCTGGGATCAGAGCTGATCTTCCTCAGCTGCCAGAAGCCGGCCCCACCCCCCACCGCCGACATGGGTCACCCTCTGTGTGTGGGGCAACTGGTGGGGCAATCGGGGCCCTGCTCGCTCTCTCGCATCCACCTTGGCCTGGCACCACCCGTGTCCACCGTCACCCACCCCTTGTTCCCCATTCCCCATCAGGCAATCAGGGCCTGCAGGCTGGGGTAGCTCCTGCATTGAGCATTTGCCCTCTGGTGGTCAGTGCACATCATAGCGACCAGTTGTTCTGCCAACTGGTCAATTTGCATATTTTGCTTTTACTGGTATATATATATATATATTTGAAAGGAAGAATGTGTTAGATCTACATTTATGGACCTGGGTGGTTTGTTCCTGATGGGCAAATAAGTGGGGGGAGGGGAGTTAAAGGTGGTATGTATGCTCATTTTAGTGCCTTTTTTTTCCCCCTTGGTAAAAAAGAAAAGCCATCTCTACATAGATATGTACAAGGAGAAAGTTGTGAGAGACCAACTTAGGATGGGGTGAACAGTTATTAATTTTTCATTTTGTATCCTCTTATTGTATTACTGAGTGTGGTAAAGATGTATTACTTTTGTGATTTTTTTCAGAACAAATTTTAAAATATAAGTGAAAGGCGTGGAGGATGGGCAGAGAAAGGAGAAGTGGGCAGGTGTGGGAGGGGAAGGTGAGAGGGCAGAGGTGTTGCCCAGGGGCGTGCAGGCTGAAAAGCCAGGACTCACACTTCCCCTCTCATTTGTCAGGACTGTATTAGGGCTTGTCATCCTGAGCTCTGCTTTCTTTATTCGTTTTCATTTTCTATTCCTCAATTTCTGGCGCAAGGTGTAGCACTATTTCTTATTTCTTCTCTTCCTTTCTGTTTTATTTCTAGCAACTGAGCTGATTCTTATCTGTGGGGATACATTGGGAGTGATATGAAGATGGTTCTGAACATGATATTGGTTATTGACTAAAGAGCAATGTCATTGTAATTGAATTGGATGAGCTAATCCATACATATGATTAAAAGAGAAATGTTTAGCCATTCTAAAAAGATTACAGTGAAAGGTAACTCCAACTTCCCAGTTCCTCTTTCTCAAGGCAACCAGTTACCCATTTCTTATCTGTCCTTCAAGAAATGGCTTATACATACACAAGCTCTGTGTTTGAATGCATTTCCCACTGAAAAACAAGGGTATTGGTTACCGTTGAAGAACAGAGGGTTTCCTAAGCCTTTAGAAAAACCAACCCTAAACTCCTATAAAAAGGTAGCAGCTGAGCCTTCTTTTCTTCTCTGAGAGGGTCTGTGGGTGAGACTGCAAACCAGCCAAGAGTCCGGCCCTTGTTGGAGAAACTGCAGATTTGTTCAGATCATATAACAAGCTAATAAAAGTTTGTTGCAGTTACGTAGCTACAGAAATTTATTTCCAGCCCTTCCACGTAGAGCCGTTGCATCAGTTTTTATTTATAGCTGGATTACGGAGCAGCATCAGCACACACCTCCACCCTTGAGGATGGGGCCTAGTGTGGATGCAGAGTGCCTTGCTCCTTCCCTGGGGGGCTTCGCAAGCCCCCTTCCCTGCAAGGCACCCGAGCAAACCCCGGCAGGAGGGGGAATCGTAGGTGCGCTCCTGTCCTCTGAGAACACCAGGAACATGTGCGGGCGTCCAAATCTTGCAAATGATGCAAGAGGAGGTATTAAATCTTAGTTTAATCCAAGCAATGAGAAGCTCGCCCCTCCCAAGTTCATCTAGTCAGGATTCTTAACACTCCTCCGACAAAGGAAAGGAACTGTGAGCAATAGAGGAAGGCAGGTGACAGTGAGTCACAAAATGCGGCCCTTTGAAGAACAGGTCATGTCATCATGAGCCCTTCCTGAGGTCCTTGTGGCTCTGTGTTCATTCTCGAAAGGAGGGAGGGAGGGCGGGAGGGAGGGAGGCAGACAGACCTGAGGGGGGGGTGGGTTGTTTGTTTTAACACCTACAGAATTGAGAGAAATACGCTGCGGCAGTGAAATTAATTTACAACCTCATTGACAGCTGGGGAGGGAAATTTTGACAAAGCAAACCTGTGATCTGATGTGGTCCGGCTGGCGGCTTTCCTGGCAGATGGAGGCCGGGGACGCAGTTTGGCCTGAAGAACACTGAAGTTTTGTTTCCTTGTCTGGGAACAGACAGGTTCAAACCTGTCAGAGGTGGTCACTGCCTTTCCTTGTGACTGACTTATATGTGTGGTGGTGTTTCTTTTCCCCCCGTAAGAATTCTGGTTGGGTAACTCCAAAAGTTAAAAATTTTAAAAAGAAATGAATGAGAAAAGTTAGCCAAGGCCCCCACAGAAGCCAGGAAGGTCCACACAGACCAGCGGGATCTGTGAGGTCTTTGTTCATGGCTCCCCCTGCAGATCCTCAGCCCCGCGTAGCGCGGCTTGAGTACAGTGTCTGTGCGGCTGCCACGTAAGAACTGGGACTCTGTTCTCCGGCGCGTATTCCTCGGGGTTTCAGAATGTAAAATATGAAGTGTGTGTAATCACAGTTCCCAGCACTGCTTGGCATTTCGGCTTTGGCAGCGAGAACGGGAAAACTGAAGCCTTTATGGCAGGCTGTTTCATCTCTGTGCTGTGGACACAGTGAAAAAAACGTTCTCCCTCTGACGTCCGTCTGAGGGGCGATGCGCTCTGCTCTGCTCAATTCACTGCGGCTGCAGGATAGTTTCTTTCATATATATATATATATATATATATATATATATATATATATACACACATATATATATATATATATTTGGTTTGAAAGAGGCAGGGAGAGGGAAAAACATCAGTGATGAGAGAGAATCGGCTGCCTCCTGCATGACTCACATTGGGGATGGAGCCCATGACCGGAAATCGAACCGTGACCTCCTGGTTCATAGGTCAACACTCAACCCCTGAGCCACGCTGGCTGGGCTGCAGGACAGTTTTACCTTGTTTTCACCAAAAGAAAGAGGGAGAGTGGAGGTGCCCCTTGTGGAGCACTTTCACAGCGTCTCACTTGAGACAGGACCCAGGGAACCTGGCCTGAGTCACACATGTGGGTAAAGGGTTAACTCTAGAACCAGCAGTTTAGCAGAGGAGCTCAAGATACTGTGCTTTCTAAGAATTCTCCAGGTAAAAACTCACCAAAGCGTTCAAGATGAGGAGTCCATAAAGAACACGCACTTTCCGCCAAAGAGGAAAGTCAAGAGCGTGCCCGAGTCTGAGTAGGCTCAGAGGCAGAGTCCGCAGGGAAGTCCCGGTTGCCCCTGATCCCCCTGCCTACCATCCCCTCCCCGTGCAGAGCCCCACTTTGGGTTGCACAGTCACCTTGCAAAGAGGTGGCTACGTGCTACAACTTTTTCTTTCCCTGTGAGCCAGCAGGACCCAAGGAAAGAAGGTATTTCTTCAAATTGAGAGGGTCCCCGGCAGTAGCAGGGGAAGTCTCCAAGCATTTTCCTTTCATGGGCTTTCTCCCTTAGTCCATGGCTTAGGAATTTAGTTACTTACCATTTTTTAATGGTTTTCTTCAGCATTGGTCACTGTCTTAGTTTCAGACAGGCTGGGGGAAATTGCCTTTCCTTGAGTCCCATGCTCTATCTCCTTTGCATGACACTGTAATGTATTTACATGAGATCTAAAGGTGTCACGTGCATCTATGTAACCATGCGTCCACTTAGTCATTCATTTACTCATGCAACAAATATTCACTGAGACCTACTTTGTGCCTGAGGATCTCATAGTGAGACCTACAGGGGAGCATGTACCCGAGTGTAACAAATAAAGAAGTAAAAGTAATTACCAGTTGTGAAAATTATATGGAGGGAAATAAGTGAGGAGTGTGTGTGTGTGTGTGTGTGTGTGTGTGTGTGTGTGTGGTTTTTATTTTTAGCTTTACTCCACAGTTCTAAAGAAAGGAAAGATGAGAAAGGGAGGAAAGGAACGAGGGAGAGAAGGCGAGCATGAGGGCTACTGCTTTCATTGTTGAAAATCTAAAGTATTTTACTGGGGTCTCAAAAATACCATCAGAATGGGAAGCCAATGGAGACACTCCCATCACACAGCTCTAACCAAGCAGAACTCATATGTCTCTACAGCTAAAGTTCAGCTAAAAAAGGAAGACCAGGAGCCCAAGGCCAGACCAGCAGGAGTGCCCCACTCCATTTGGCCCTGAGCACTCATTCATGTCCTCCAAGACCTCTAGGTGTCTTCTAGCTCCAAATCGATGCCCACCGGGCCTGGTCAGCCTTCCATTTCAGTGGTCCCCTAGTGGGTCTCTCAGAGAAAAGGAGGACAGTGTTAGAATTGTATAACCACGATGAGCTTTTCCACCTCACTTTGGAAATATTGAGCCATCCCTGTGCCGTTGGGATGACAGAAAGACCGTGCTCAAGGGAACCCACTGGAAAGTCTGAGTGCTAGGAGAAATGTCGGGCATTTAGTCTTCCAGCCTGGAATTTCTCCCCTGTGCTGCAGTGCTCCTGTGAGTCAGCAGGAGGAATCTCACCACACCGTGGCCTCAGGCCTCAAATCAGCAGGCCCTGGCAGAGTCCCAGCCCCGGCGGGAGGGGGTGGGGTAAGTGCTGTTCTGGACGACGCCAGCCCAGGGACGCAGGCTGCTTCCAGCAGAGCATGAAGCACCGACCCCCCCAAGCCAAGTTCCACCCCCCTGGGGTGTTGGGTGGGCTCTCTCTGTAAAGTTCCTCTTCCTTTGTTCTTTAGCCGATGCCTGCTCCTACCACCCTCCCAGAAGGTTTATCATCAGTGCCAAGAGTGAGTCTCTAGAGAAGCAGATGATATCCTTACCCGAGACCTCTAGGAAGGATGGGCAGGGCCACCAGTCACCTGCCCTGTGGCTCCCTGGTCTCAGGCTGAGAGAGAAAGGAAAAAACCCTAGTAAGGGGATCCTGACCGCCTCATCTTTCCTTTGGCCACGCAGCAACTCTTCCTGAACAGACGCGTAGGGAAATAGTTTGGTCCTAATAATAGGAGAGTTCCCGCAGGCAGTGGCCTTCCACGAAATGGCTTTTAAGACATTGGTGTCTCCAGGTGGAATCATGTATACTCGCTTTCCTTTGAAGGTGAGTCTATATGCATAAGTCTTACATTTTCCTGTTCCCTTTAGTCCCCAGCCTTTAACAGCCATTGACAAAGGGAATGCGTACTAATACCTACACTATTTCTTTGATTCCAAGGAACATATCTCAAAATGTTGATGAGATCTGATGTGATGAAAGCGAGCATTCTGGCAGCTGGCAAGTTTTTTTTTGGGGGGGGTCACAGTTTTAAGTAGAACAGCATTGGAGGTAGGACGTGGGCACAGTCTGAGAATCAAGGCAATATAGAGGTCAGAGTTTTGTTCTTTAAGTAGCAAGAGAGGACTTTTTTCCATCAAGACACGAGGATAGAGGGTAGCTGGGTTCATGATAGTAAAGCCACCCAAGTGACAAAGAAAGGGAAACAGAAGCCTCGATGGTCGGGGAACTGTTTCATCAGCTGGATTTGAGAGCTCTGCCCTTTGCCATGTGCGAGCGGGGCTTCTGCAGGAGGCGGTTATCTAAAGAGCCGCGGTATGTGCAGACAGCCACATTTTCCACGGGGTCAGAAAGGCAAAGCCAGTCTGCCCCTCCCAGTCTCATCCTGGAAGATTTGGTCTCCTGGTCATTTCTTCCCAGAAACTGGGGAATCGGGTCTCAGATAAGTGTGGGTGTGGAAACCCCAGTATTACATGAAAGCAAGAGGAAAAAGCAGGTCAGGTGGTTGAGCTGTGTTTCAGAGGAGGCCCAGTATTGTAAATGGACTTGCCTTGCTGGATTTCTCATCTCTGTACATGTTCTTGAGGAGTAGAGCTGAGCACATGGTTTCACCCAGTCAGAGCCTATGGTCTCAAGTCAGCGCTACTGAGGATCTCATTGCTCGTTAGCATCTCATTGCGTCGCTTCATTCCCATCCAGGTTCTCGCCTTCCCAAGGTGCACATTATCCCGAGTAACGTTCATGCATTATTAGCATGGGTGGTGCAGCTGGGCTAGCCCAGGCTCTGGAGAGCTGGGCGGGGGCAGAAGGGGATTCCGGGAAGAGGCCCTGAATCCTGCCAAGCCTCCTGCCGGAGTCGCGGTTTCCAGGAATTGCATCTGATGCGAGTTGTGAGTTATGGCATGAATGTATGTTTGTTTTAAATGGACTTTTTGGTTTGGAAGGTGCCCTTCACCCCCTCCTGCCATGCTGCCATGCACTCATTTGCCCTGTGTGGCCGGTGCTTTGAAGCATGCAGGCTCAGAGTAGACCATCGTTACAGTTAAGTCGTCCATGGGCTTGCTTTGACCATGAAGGGGACTTCTTCACCATTTAGTTACTCATTCATCAAGTCCCGGCATCTGCTTTGTACTGGGTTTGGCTCTGAAGACCAAAAGATAAATAAAACAGGATCCTTGCCTTCAGTGATTTAGTGTGTTGGGGCCTCCAAACACGTCCACAAATTGACAGTTTCAAACATGGTACCAGCCCTAGCCAGTTTGGCTCAGTGAATAAAGCATCGGCCGTCGGACTGAAGGGTCTGAGGTTCAGTTCCTGTCAAGGTCACGAACCCTGGTTGCAGGCTCGATCCAGGCCCTGGTGGGGGCACATGTGTCTTTCTCACATCCTGTTCCTCTCTGTGTGTCTCTCCCCCTCCCTTCCACTCTCACTGGAAATCAGGAAAAATACCCTCAGGTGAGGATTAATAAAAAACAACACATAGTACCATAAGTGCCCCAAGTCCAATGTAAACAGTGCAATGAGGGCACAGGAAGCTCTGATGGAGAAGAGGTGGCATTTGAGCCACAGGTTTTCAGTTAATAGCAATATAGGAAAATACAAGCCAGGTAGATGGAACAGCAGGGACAGGGCCATGGAGGCGAGATAATGTCCCATACTCAGGAATCCCGAGGACTCCGTATGACTGGGGGGAGGAGGGAGTGGCAGTTACAAGGTGAAGTGAGAACGTGGATGGCTTTGAATGCCTGGCTAGGAAATTTGGCTTTATTTGCCTGTCAATAGAAGCCATCAAAGGTTTTTGAGAAAGAGACTAAGGCCGTGGTCGGCAAACTGCGGCTTGCGAGCCACATGCGGCTCTTTGGCCCCTTGAGTGTGGCTCTTCCACAAAATACCACGGCCTGGGCGAGTCTATTTTGAAGAAGTGGCGTTAGAAGAAGTTTAAGTTTAAAAAATTTGGCTCTCCAAAGAAATTTCAATCGTTGTACTGTTGATATTTGGCTCTGTTGACTAATGAGTTTGCCGACCACTGGACTAAGGGGAAGTAAATGTAATGTGTTAAATAGAGTGCCGCCGAGGAGCCCAGAAGCCTGGAGTTGGGGTGGGATGCCTTAACATAAATCAAGCAAAATAGAGCCACCATTTGAAGCAAGCCAGTGACAGTGGAAAGACCAAGGAGAAGAGGAATGGGGGTGACCCAGTGGAGGAAAAGCTGAGAGGACTGTGCAGTGGATATGAGGACCAAGGTGCAGGCATGAGACGTGACTCCAGGATTTCCACTGGAGAATGCTGAAGCTTTGAACTGAGGGAAGACAATGGCTGGATAAAGTTCAATTTTCATCCTTTTGTGTTTGAAGGGTTGAAATGGCCCTAGTAGCTGTGCCCCCAAAGCAGTTCATTTCTAACTTCTCATGCAGGTCTGGATCTCTGGAGAGGGGTGTCAGGGTGCAGGTTTGGATTTGGGCGCCATCTGTCCAGGGTGATATTTGAATCCATGGCATTTAACTGCACAGGTAGAGAACCACGCAGAGCCGCTCGCAGCTGGGCAGCCAGTGCACTGAGCAACTCCAGGGAGGGCCGCTCCATCGGAGCCACTGAAGACTTGTATGAAGACTAGGAATCTTTCTAGGGGTTGGTGATAACATGTCTTCAGAAAGGGGTGCCCTTTTCTAACTTGCACAAAGGCGCCATATGGTCTAGCTGTAGTGCTGGAAATAAACCTAGGCAAGAGCCAGGAGCAGCACCTTGGGGAGCCGCCTCCCCCTTGAGGGAGGGTGGAGGGGGCGGAGCCCGCAAAGGAGGCACTTAGCAGTGGTTAGAGACTTAAGTAGGGTTGTGCTTAGTTGCCTTGGAATTTACCTGAAAACAGAGTCACCACTCGGTGAACTGTCATCTTAACTGTGGTTTAATGAGTCAGAGCAGCTGCTAATAATATCCATCAGTTCTCCCTCTTGCATTTCTATGGGTTTTTCTTGGTCTCAGCAGTTGGTACAGTTAACTGTCTGCATTTGGCTAGGACGTAGAATGATCAAGCCTGTTCCTGAGAGCCAGTGCTGGGCAGGTGAACTTCATCCAGGGCGGATAGCTGCCTCCTCCGGAATGCCCGCTCCAGAGCCTGCCCTGGAGGTGCCCAGGACGGCAGGTCGTGTTCACTGTCCATAGGGAAGGGTGCTCCCTCAGGCCACTCGCTCCTGTCACATTCGGCTCCGGCCGGCCAGGAGTCAGGAGTAGCTGGAACAATTCCCAACCCAGAGCAGGCAGAACCTCTCGGATGGTGCTGAGTGCTGATCTCTGAGGACCTGGCAGGGCAGAGGGAGCCTCTTGCCGCCTGAGGTGCACAAGAAAGTAAAGGCGTCCCTAACACAGTGGCTCAGAGGCTGTTCTGGCTCCTGTGTGGCACAAACACAAAGCTCACAGCTTCCCCCTGCCGACACACACACATGTGCCAACAGGATAGTATAAATGTTTCTTGCAGAAGAGGAAGCTTGTGCCCTGCCTTGGCCTGTGATTCTCCGCCCACACAGACCTGTCGCTGATGCCTCCTGGCACTTGTGACCTCATTTGCAATCAGTGGAAATTTACAGGAGGAGAGAGCACCACCTTCCTGCCCAGGAATTCAGCACATAACTCAGATCAAAAATTCCAGTTCATGTATTTGTCAAAGGGATTCAGGCTCTCGATAGGCAGATGAAATGTTGAAACAGCCATAAAGCTCCGAGTGAACACAGGGATTATCTCAGTGGGTGGAACCCGATTGCTTGTACATTGCCTAGATCACTCATTGTGTTCTGTTTTCAGAGTAATTCACTTATTTTAGATCTTAAATTTTGGTGACTTTGTCGTCAGCTGACTCTCTGCTGCTTACTAGTAATTTGAATAAGGAAGACGGTCTCTTTGTCCAGTGGGGAAAAAGTCACTCGTCCGGTCTTGGGCATGCTTGTTTTTTCCTAACTGCAGTCAGCCGAGGCTCCGGGCTCGGGTGCCATGCCCTCGGACAGCACCTGGATGATTTCATGCTCTGCACCCTGTGAAAGCAGGTGATCACGTCACCCCTCTTTAAGGAAGGACTCTGAAGCAGAGAGGATTTTTCCATGACTTCAGGAGGAAAATGTGTAAGGTTAGAACCCAACAGGCTGAGATGCAGGAAATACGCTCCCAAACTGCCTTCTACACAAGACGCAGGGGACCGACCGACCATTTCCCAGTGAAAAGTTTGCTTCATCAACTTTCAAAAAAGAAATTAGTTCCTCATGATGGGAATCGTGTGCTTTAGTTTGGGCTTTAAGGATTTTCTGGGCTTTTAAGTTATTTTTTATGTAATATTCCATCTCTTCTGGCTGGGGCTTTTTCCATTAAAAGGCTTTTTTCTTTTTAATCAAATGAGCTTTTCAGCTTGATCAAGGACTCCAACGATCGCCTGTCTTTACTCCCTGGACTGACCTTTCCATTGTTTGCAAGATGCACCGGGGTGATTTGTCTTGTCTGGTTATAACGCCACACTCTTATAAGGATGCTTAATCACCAGGCACGCACATGTGTCACTGGTTGTTGCACCTACGAACCCAGCTTTCTTATTGATTAGCTTTAGGACCTGATTAAGAGCTGGAGAAGGAACAGTGTGACTGGGTGGGTGACCCCAAGAATTCACCCCCAGATACAGAAAGCAGTGCTTACCATTTCTTCCTCCTTTTCTCAGTATCTGACATGTACAGAACACCAAGTAGTGTTGGAGAGAGAGGCCAGAAGAACTTGACACTCAAGGGAACACAGCTAGAGTTTAGGGTAAGAAACTGAGGGGGGCTTGTTCACTCCAATCAATGCTTGGTTGCCCACTCAGACCTGTGCCAGGGACCTTGTTCTGAGGTTGAGAGCGGACATGAGCCTGGGAAAGGCCTGCAGGGAAACCAACAATCACGTTAGTGCAGTGAACGCTATACTTAGAAGTGCGCGCGGAACACCAGCAGGGCATGGAGGAGTGATACCAGGCTTGGGCTAGGAAGGGAACAGAAGGTTTCCGAGACAGAGACTTTGGCGAGATTGAAATTGGCAGCCCAGGAGACAGGAAGGAAAGAAGGTGCTGGCCAGAGCTCCTCAAACTATATGTGGTGGTAAACCAGCAGGTTTTTCCTTTTTCAGTCCATTAGGACCAATACCTTTATAAGAGATAATAAAAGTAAGTTACTAGAACAATCAAAAATTTAAAAGACATAAAAGCCCACATTTTTATTAGATTCAACAGACATAAAATTACCGTCAGGTAGTTATAAAAGTTTCTAAATGCTTACTCTCAATGTTTCTGCTTTATTGCTACTTGCTTCATTCATTCATTCTCCACTTCCTTGCAGGCCAATAGCAGTTCGCAGGCAGGGACCAGTCCGAAGACCACACTCTGAGCAGCACGGCTTTAGGCACAGGAGGGCATACATGAAGGCAGAGAGGTCCACGAGAGGGCATGGTGCTCCTTCGGGAACCTGAAGCAGATGGAGAACAGTGCGGGAGGCAATAAGGCTGGAGGGGCAGCCAGAGAACGCCTAGTGGAGTATTACAGGTGCTAAAGCCAGAAGGGGGCCTCATAAAGGTTCAAACATTCAAGAATCCAATTTTAGAAAGACAACTGGTCCAGCATGGAGAGTAAAAAGACAGAGAGACGAGTCAGGAAACCCAGTGATTCGGCTGGGATTTGATGGGGCTGAGTGGAGGCCAAGGCATTGTGGTGGGAAGAAGGTGTCTGATTCTTAATGCAACCAGGAGAAGCAGTTGTCAGGTCCTAGTGAGTGACTGGATGTGGAAGTGGGGAAGGGATATCATCCAGTCCCATCCTTTTACAGAGGAGGAAACAGGCACAGCGAAGCAGCAGAACTGAGGCTAGAAGCTCTGCTTTCTGGCTCCACACAAGCATTCTTGACTAACTGACCAGACGGTGCACCAGACAAAATCCAGTATTCCAGCTTGTCCACATGACCCCCCGTGCTGCCTCTGAAGAGAGGGAAGGCTGTGTATCCATCAGAAGGTGCCGGATGCACTGAGATTCCAGCCTGCACACTGTAGTCTGCCACCCCCACTGCCCAGCTGCTCTCAGCCAGCCTGTCTGACCCCTGTGCTCTCTGCTCACAGTCACCGTCTTAACGACAGAAGCCACTCCAAGATTCACTGTGCCCTGTGGCGGCCAGTTAAATTCATGTAAATCCTGTTTGGGCAGTCGACAGAATTTTTCATATTCTTCTTTTATGGGAACAAAGGTTGCTCTCACCCCAAGCCCGACATGAACAGGCAGTCAGCAAGCAGGGCAAATTTTCCTTTCTGGTATCTCTCGCAGTCAGTTTGGTTCTAGATTGGCGTTGGAGGATTAATGGCTGGAGTGGCATGGACCTGAGAGTGTGTTCAGAGCCACAGTTTCCTGGGGTGCTGCCTTGATCATCCCCAAGACAAGACCCCAGCAGACAACGCCAGCTTCATGTTGGCTCCAGAGGTCCCAGAGGGGTGCCAGGGTCTCAGAACAAACCAGAATCCCCCCACTTCCTTAGAGTCCCCCATGTCTTCCCTAATTCAGCCTCACTGGGCTCTCAGAACCAAACCAATGCCAGATGGCAGAGAGGGGGCTGGTTGCTCAGATTAACAGCCATTTATTAGGGCCTACTATGTGCAAAGCACTGTGTTAGACACCAAAGGCAAGTAAAAAATATAAAGAGATAAAAATGAAAACAGTGAAGCACCTCTCTTCATGGAGATCACATTTTATTTGGAAAAATACAGATCATAAAGGAACAGCAGCCCAAGCCAAGATTTTTGAAATGACACTCCCTGTGGGCCCTTCCTTTGAATACTCGTGTGATAAAGGGAGGTGAACACCCGTGCAGAGGCAGAGATAGAAACACTCAAATGTAAGCATGGACCTGGACTTGACTGCTTCTTTGTGATAAAAAAAATATTAATAGGTTTGGCCATGTTGAAAAAAATATCTTCATTTATCATAGTGGTGTTTATAACGGTGAAAAATTAGAAACAACATCTCTCCAAAGTGGCCTTGCAGGATCTGGATTTTATCACATCCCTGAGTGTTTCAGACTGATATCCACTCCTGGGTCTATGCCCTAAATAATTAGACAGGAGGGGGTAGAAACAAGGACCGGCTGTTCCGGTTGAGCTTTATTTGGATGCATTGTGGGGTACAGACACCATGCGACTTCTCAGGAATTCTGTGTTTTATTTCTGGAGAATTTCAGCTCTCCAGAATGGAAATATATTCCTCCAGCCATCCGGGTGTTAGACAGCAGCAGGGTCCAGGGGCTGCTCCCATCCCCCTTCAGCTTATTCAGCCTAAAAGAACAAGTCACTGTGGTGAGCCTGCCTGGCCCTTGACAGACCAAGATGGAACTGGACGGACCGCAATTGATAGATTTTAATTCCTATATCTGAATGCTTCAGAACTTGGTCTTGGCAAAAATAAAGGAAGGAGACAATGATGTTGTGGCTGATGGAGTGTAACCAGTTATGGGGACATTTCGCTCAATGCTGGTGTCAGGTCATGGCCCTGTATGACTAACCCTCTTTGGCTCCTTGCCCCATTTCCCATAGAGCAGTTTATAACTGGACACATCACTTCATGATATGATAGACCTACCTACCCCAAATTCAAAAGCTTATGATACTTATTTAGAATTTACAAAGTTTGTATATTCTCTATCAGCTTTTGTTTCCTAAATATATTTTTATTGATTTCAGAGAGGGAGAGAAACATCAATGATGAGAGAGAATTATTGATCAGCTGCTTTCTGCACACTCCACACTGGGGATCGAGCCCACAACCCGGGCATGTGCCCTGATCGGGAATCAAACCATGACCTCCTGGTTTATAGGTCTATGCTCAACCACAGAGCCATACCAACCGGGCTGATTCTTCTAAAAATCTTAAGCATTTGGCCATGCAGTTCTATCAGTTTTTGGTTGATGAGGAAGTAATAAGCGTTCTATAGCATTTAATGCAAAAAGAATGTCAGTCTCTTCTCAAAAGATGTGCTCGTTCATCAGCTACTTTTGCTTTCAAGTTTGCTGATACTTTCTAAACTAAAAATAAGGACACATAAGCTAAAAAAATAATCCCCTCATCCCCGATTTGTGAATTCTATTGACTTTTAAAGGTTTTAGGAAGTTATGATGACTCTTACTTGTTTAGTAGATTGCCTTTATTAAGAAGAGTACTATTACATAAAGTTGGAAAGTCTTTAGATAATATCCTCCACATCTAAATACGTAAATATTTTAGTGCCCCACAAGTGTGGTTCGGTGGTTGAGGTTCAGTGGTTGAACATTGACCCATGAACCAAGAGGTCACCAGTTCGATTCCTGGTCTGGGCCTGGGTTGCAGGCTTGATCCCCGGTGGGGGGTGTTCAGGAGGTAGCCAGTCAATGATGTTTCTCTCTCATCTGTGTTTCTGTCACTCTACCCTTCTCATTTCCTCTCTCTCTAAAATTCAATAACAACATATTTTTTGAAAAACAAATAAATACTTAAATATTTTAAAAATTAACAACTAAATGGCTGTCAGGAAATCTGGGCTCTTCGGTTGTAAAACCCAGTGCTAGGGACAGAGGTGGGTACTCAGAAAGTAGCAGTGAGTTCTCCCAAAGGGAATTTCTTAGGGAAAATTTTATGTCGTTTGCACATTTTGCTAGGATAAGCTCTCTGCCTTGGGAGAAAATCAGTTAAGTTCCATGGAAAGGGACTCAGATGTTTGTTGCTGTCATGTGTCCAGCCTTGATCAGTACTCTGGAAATGACTACATAATATGCTAGGCCTCTCTTGGAACTTGTAATCTGTTTGGGGAAAGCAAGCGTTTTTTCAGCTAAATATAATTAGGGAACAAAGCAATACCCACTATAATCCAGAACTAAAATGCGAGATGTGTAATTCCAAGGGCCTTGGAGTGCTTCTGACTACAAGTATCCTCTTGTGTTTTTCAGACTTCCGTTTACATGGTTCTGGTTTAATCTCTGATGGGGATAGCCCATAACCAGATGAGACCTGCTGATATGGCCAAAAATTCTGGTTTAAGTCAGAAGCTTCCCTCTCCTCTCCTCTCCCTTCCCCTCCAATATTGCATAAGACATTACTAATGCTGGCAGACGTTTTTGTTTAGCCATTTGCCAAAAGCAGCCTGCCTATCTCTTCCTGAAATTGATGCTATAAACTCTACTCCTTCCTGTCATAAAGCATTCCTCATCACCTCTTCCCAGCGGTACCCACATCCCCTTTCACATGTTATGCAAGACCGCATGCTTGCACAGCTAATGGCTGCAACAACTTTTGTTTTCTCTCAGCCAAAGAGAATCTCTAACCCTGGCACAGCAAGGACATTACTATTTCCTCTCAATGGCATTTCTTCAGGGAACCAGCCTAAGTGCTGACAGGGTCTAGTGTTCCTAGTCAGAAGATCCCTGGGTTTCCAGGGAGGGAACCAGCCATGGCTAGACAGAGTATGATGTCTCATTGTCCCTTCACTTGTTGGTCTGTGTATTTGTACTGATCTCTCAATTTCCTAGCATATCTTTCTGAGGACAGGAGCTGCAGCATTCATTTACTTACAATAATAACGGTGACAACAATGGCTAGTATTGACCCCTAGAGAGCTGTGTGCTCTCTAACATTTAACATAGTTTCACTCTAAGAACCTGTTTGTTGGTATTGGTGCAGTATGTCCAACATCAACCTAATAGGATCCATCCTCCTTTACCCATTCCCACCCCACAGCTGCCCCAATTGTCATTCAACTCTTATTGCTTAAGAGGGGACTATGTTCTGAGTCTTCCTCCTTAGATATCTTTCCTTCCTTCCTCTTCATGCAAATACCCTGCAGTCATCCAGCCAGTAGGGACCTCCTCCATACTTATCCTGTCCCTAGCTTGTAGGCTCTTAGAATCCCCATGACTCTCTAATCCTATTTGGGGTCTTGCTATAGGAGAACCTCCATTGCCTTGTTGGATTTCTGCAGCCAAGAAGCAAAGCTGGCCCAGCAGGTGGTTGTCCATGGGTCAGCTGCACTTGGCTCTCTGCACTGGGGGAGCTGAGGAGTTAAGCAAGATTTAGCTTGTTGGCCACCTTATCCCCCCACCCCCTCCCCGGACTATCAAGTTGAATGCCTTATTGGCCCCAGCATCCTTTCTGTGTTGTTGCAGCTGGGCCCAATGGTCAGGAGGCCCCTACCTGCCTCAGTCTGTCATCTCCCTGTGTTTTTGTCTGAATCCCTCCATTCTGCCTCCTGCTTTCTCTTGCTGAGTTGCAGATGCATGCCCAAAGCTGCCAGGTATCACGTAGGAAGCATTTTGGCAAGGAGAGTCAGCGAGAGAGATTTTCTTGGCAACCGTAAAATAAAAGTACTGTAAGGAGCTGCTTAATAAATTTGTGCCACTTCAGCTAGGGAATTTCAGTCCTCCTGTGGGAGTTGCGGGGAGTGGAATGAAAAAATATATATAGAAGGCTCAACTGTTAGCTTGATGGCTCATTCATTTGATGATCCTAAGGAGATGTATGATCTGCACACTGTGCACATTAATCATATTCATTACACCCTGCATCTGTCCAGAGAGTCAATGAATGTTTTCTTTGGACCATTTTTTCCTACTGTAAGACAAGGCGAGAGGAAATCTCTCAGTCCCTTTGCTCACGTTAGGTTGATCCTGTGTGTACACAGTGGTGAAGGAGAAAACACGCTACCTGCACACCTAGTGCATCAAACACCAGGACTGGACAGAGACCAACACCTGGCCGGAGGGGACTAGTTTGTGAATCCCTGGCCCTGTTTTCAATGGAGTGCATAGCCAAACTTGCATAGAGTCCTTTTTATTATCATTTTCCATCTCCAGTAGCTGTTGGGAAGAAATGTGAAAGGGTACGGGGAAAAGAGCCTCAGAGGAACCTTGGTAACACTTTCTGGGTTGGAAATTATTTTATTTAATTTCTTCATTCATTAGTAAATGAGTTATTTTGCATGCAACTTTATAATGATAAATATTCATGTTTCATATATTAGTTCTTAAGCAGATGTTTCAATAGCTCAGCCTAGCAAACACCAGACCGAAGGTCACTTTATGAAGAGAAATGGCATGGGAACCTCATTTAGTAATTAGGAATGTTGCTTCTTTCAACAGGGACCTCACGCTCTTTTTTTTTTGTTTTTTTCATTACAGCCTACATTCAATAGTATTCTGTATTAATTTCAGATGTACAGCATAGTGGTTAGAAAATCATGTACTTTACAGAATGGTCCCCCCAATGTTTCAAGTACCCACCTGGCCATTCATAGTTATTATGGTATTATTGACCATATTCCCTATGCTGTATTTTACATCTTCACTTTTTTCACCCAGTCCCCTAACTCTCCTCCACTCTGTAAACTGTCAGTCTACTCTTTGTATCTATGAGTATGTTTCTATTTTATTTTGTTCTTTAGATTCCACATCTAAGTGAAATCAAATTATATTTGTTTCTCTCTGTATGACTTACTTCACTTAGCATAATACTCTCTAGGTTTATTAATGCTGTCACAAATGGTAAGATTTCATCCTTTTTTATGGTCAATTAATATTTCATTGTATAAATCTGCCATAGCTTTTTTTATCCAATCATCTATTGATAAGCACTTGAGTTGCTTTCATATCTTGGCTATTGTAAATA
Source organism: Plecotus auritus (assembly GCF_963455305.1). Lineage (NCBI taxonomy): Eukaryota > Metazoa > Chordata > Mammalia > Chiroptera > Vespertilionidae > Plecotus > Plecotus auritus. The sequence goes on along the minus strand of NC_137770.1, from coordinate 36,816,934 downwards.
ATGTTGCAATGAACATAGGGGTGCATATATTATTTTGAATTAGAATTAGTGTTTCAGGTTTCTTTGGGTATATTCCCAGAAGTGGAATCACTAGGTTATAAGGCAGTTCCATTTTTAACTTTTTGAGGACCCTCCATACTGTTTTCCACACTGTCTGCACCAAACTGCATTCCCAACAATAATGTGTGAGGGTTCCTTTTCTGCACATCCTCACCAACACTTGCTGTTTGTTGATTTATTGATGATAGCCATTCTGACAGGTGTGAGGTAATATCTTATTGTGGTTTTTTGATTTGCATTTCTCTGATGACTAGTGATATTGAGCAACTCTTCATATGTCTATTGGCCATCTGAATGTCTTCTTTGGAGAAGTGTCTTTTCAGATCCTTTGCCCATTTTTCAATTAAATTATTTGTTCTTCTGGTGTAGAGTTGTCTGAATTCTTTATAAATTTTGGATATTAACCCCTTATCAGATGTATCATTGCTAAATATCTTCTCCTATTCAGTAGGTTTTCTTTTCATTTTGTTGATGGTTTCCTTTGCTTTGCTTACAACTACAGGGACTCACCATGGGACTGTTGATAAGATTAGAGCCATCCACGACAACTATGTATATGGTAAAAAATGAGCTTGTGACAAAGGTTTAGAATTCTGAGTCCATGAATGTTAGGGTTTCCAAAGCATGATTTTTATCAACATGGCCTTGCAGAATGGGTTCCAAAACAAATCCTTTCCATTCCCACCAGTGAGTCATTTTCCCTAAACATCTTCCTTGGGAATTACGGCCTTAGATGGTATAGAAACCAAAGAAAAGACTTAAAGCTAAAATATATACTTTAATGACTTTTTCCTAGTATCAAAGTATTAAATAATTCCTATAAAAAATTAGAAAATACAATAAAGGAAAAATTATTCATAAACATATCACTTAGAAATAGGCTTTCAACATTTTTCTTTTATTTTTCTCATCTCTTCTTTTTCCCTCCTTTTTCCCCCAATTGTAACATAATTAAGAGAATATTGAAAATACAATTTCATATCCTGCTTTTACACTTAGAATTGTATCAGCCTACAACTAAGTCATGAAACCCAGAAGCTATACAGGGAAGATTGATAGATTCGAATATTAAAATATAAAAGTTATAAACAAAAGTTAAAAACAAACTGGGCAATAATATTCTCAACCCATATAACAAATTACTACTAACCATAATATTAATCTCAAAAACATAATATGTAATGAGCTTCTTAAAAATAATAAAAAAAGATAACTGAAATTTGAAAATGGGTAAAACATGTGAATAGGTATTTTCCCCTAGCAGATTGGCAAGGACATAAGGATGAGTACAGCTAACCTGAATAAGGAAGCCAAGTAGACACTCGCATACACTATTGGTAGGAGTATAAATTGGTGCAAACTTTTTAGAGGGCAGTTGCTCAACATGTATTTAAATTTTAAACATTTATACCCTTCACATAGCATTTCCACTTCTAAAAATTTATCCTAAATAAATGCTCCTACAATGTGCGAATATTGTTCACTACTCCATTGTTTGAAGTTGCAAAAAATTGGGAACAACCTAAATTACAGTACTTCTTTATAATGGAATTTTATGTAATCACTAGAGGCCCGGTGCACGAAATTCGTGCACTTGGGGGAGGGGGTCCCTCAGCCTGGCCTGCACCCTCTCACAGTCTGGGAGCCCTGGGGGGATGTCCAACTAATGGCTTAGTGGGCCTAAGCCAGCCGTGGGCAAACTACGGCCCGCGGGCCGGATCCGGCTGTTATATCCGGTTCTCTTGCTCTCCCCTCCGCTCCTTTACTTTGAATTTATATTAGTTCACACAAACACTCCATCCATGCTTTTGTTCCGGCCCTCAGGTCCAGTTTAAGAACCCATTGTGGCCCTTGAGTCAAAAAGTTTGCCCACCCCTGGCCTAAGCCATCAGTTGGACATCCTTAGCATTGCCACAGAGGCAGGATAGGCTCCCACCACTGCCGCTGTGCTCACCAGCTGTGAGCCTGGCTTCTGGCTGAGCGGCACTCCCCCTGTGGGAGCACACTGACCACCAGGAGGCAGCTCCAGCGTTGAGTGTCTGCCCCCTGGTGGTCAGTGCGCATCATAGTGACCGGTCATTCCACCATTTGGTCATTTGCATATTAGCCTTTTATTATGTAGGATTACAGAGAATAAGGCAAATCTTTAAGGTGTAGAAATATACCCAAAATATTTGTTAAGTGGTAAAAGCAAATTACATCATAATGTTAGTATAGCCTTAAGAAGAAAAGTTAGAAGATTATGAATTTGTCATCGTTTTCTCCATAACATTTTCAGGAATGATTGAACTTCATGCAATGAAAATATAACTTTTATAATCAGAAAAGAAATAATTTTCAAAAGATAAAAATTCTAGCATAAACATTTCCCTATACTTTAGTCCCTAAAATTTTAGCAACTTTCATAAAATTCTATCATGGATTTATCATAATTTATTTAGCCGTTCCCTTATTAAGGTTGTTTTAAGGATAAAATAATGTGGATAAAGCTCTTAGCCTTTGTAACATTCACTGTATGTTACTATTAGTTACTGTTAGTAGTCACTGTTAGTTACTGATGACACTATTATTCTTATTACCCACTTTTTTCAGGTTCTCTGGATACATACACATGCACAGATGAGCAAAGAGACAAAAACAATATACTTATAATAGTATATTGCCTGAATACTATTATTAAAGCATTATTGTCTTTTAGTTCAGATATTGAAACATTTACAGATGAGATGATTTTATATCTTGAATTTGCTTCAAAATCTGAAAAAAAAGATGGCTCGGGAAGGGATTAAATGTATAGCTGAAACAAGATTAGCATGCATTCATAGCTTCTGAGGCTGTGTGAGTTCTATACTTTTGTGTATGTTTGAGCTTTTCCATGATAAAAAGTTTTGAAAATACATTTAAAAGAGTTACTGAATAGCCTCATGGATTCGTTCTTGTTCAAGGATCCAGCTCTCAACTCAGTTTTGTTTATTTCTTCTGGAAGTCACTGATCTGAGCAGTGAGACTGGTGCCATTCTGTTTTATGACTCTTAAAGGAGCTCGAGGTGCAAACAAAATAAACACGGTTCTGAATTCCCTCTGTCTCCACCCGCTCGGGAATCCTCTCTGAAACCATTTGGGCGTTTTAAGTAACCCTGACTACCCAGCAACAGCAGTGAGCCCCTCAGGCGACCGGGAGGATCAAATAGCTCCTCTGCCCTTCTGTGCTTGCGCGACAAAAGGCATAGCAGCTATTAAATACGGGTGCTCAATGAACTCAAGAAGAATGAGCCTGGAACTGTGCATTTGGCATCTGGGGATCTGAGCCTCTGCCCCGGGTGGACTTGTAATCTTCATAATGTGGCCTTTTAAGGTTGGCTGCCAGTTAGACATTGGCATAGGAGGCTGAGGAACGCCAAAGCCAGAAACTAACCTCTGAATATTCCAAAGTCGGGAGTCAGAGGGTGACTTTCCTTGCCTTTTTTTTTTTTAATGAAGATAACGATTTATCCTTAGAGCGGAAGCTGAGCATGGCTATATTTGGCTCTGTAACCTTTGGACCTGTTTGACGGATCCTCTCAATGGCCTTCTCTTCCAGCTGCATGCAAGTCAGGGTTAGTACTGGGGTCCTCTGGCTCTAATTGCCTCTCTCGAAGCAATTTCCCTGGCCCCAGCTTCCCTCAAGCGAGTGATTTCAACTTACGTTTCAGGATTCTTCTTTTCCCTCTGGAATCCATCTCTAAGGGGCAAAGCACATGGCTTTCTATAAGTTGAATACTTTGGAGCAAAGGTCCCAGTGAGGTTTATAGAATTTCCTCCTTTTCCCTAAAAATAAGACAGGCTCCGAGTTGGCCAGGACTGCTCACTGAAATGCACGTTTCTCTCACTGGCCAGTGTCTACTGCAGGGCTGAGCTGGAGCTAGGGAGGAGCAGGCTCGGCCCCAGCCACGTGGGGAGACGGTGCTCAGACAGAGCCTTCCGGAATGCACTCAGGGTGTGCTGTCCTGGAGACATGAGTGGGCCACTCTTGGGGCAGAGCTGAGTGTCTGGGGAACATCAGGACAGACCTCACAGTGGAGGTGTGAGATAGCAGGACTGAGTGTAGAAATGACAGCTTGGGATTGTATCATGTCCTTAATCAAACCCCCTTGGGGATCCTAATTTGAGGGGTTTGTCCTGTTGGATCATACCCGGTATAAACCCAGCAATGGCTTTGCTTTGGGGCTGGTACAGTTCTGGGGATGCCTAAAATTAGACTGACAAGTCAGGACTGCGGTGCCTCTGTGCCCCCGGGCATCCTGTGCCCAGGATGAGTTGCATTGCCGGTACAGCTCGGCTCTGTCTCCTGAGCAGTGAGGCTGTGCAGACTTCTCTGTGCAGAAGGTATTGTGACCTGCAACAAACAAAACTGATTGCAAAGCAGTTTTCTCTCCCAGAACAATGCCTGCTACCCATGACAGCAGCTGAGTAATAAGCCATCAAGCCTCTTACCTGGGCTGTTAGTCACACACATGCTTGAGCAACCGCAGGTCAGCTTTTAGACCATGTGGGTTTCTGTTAGCACTTGTTTCTATTACCTGGGAATATCCTTCCCGAGCTCTTAGCAGGCATAAGGGCTTCAGGCGAACTCAGAAACTCAGTAACCTTGTTTGGCAAAGTGAGAGAGTCAGAATGCTCTGGGCACAGGTCCACGCAGGCCTGGATGGCTGGGCTAGACCAGGGTGCTGATATAGCCGGCTCAGATCCCCCACAGCCTTGCCGTCTCCTGGGGCCGCAAACTATATATAATCTCTAACCCTGTCCAGCCGCCTGTAATGTGCCCTCCGTCCTAGAGGAGCCAGACAGCCAGAGCCTTGAGTCTGAACCCACTTCTGAAGGCCTGAGGGCCAGCGCTCCGGGCTGTGGCCTTGCTCCCGTGCACATGACCACAGTCCTCCTCAGCCCCACCCTGTGCTCCTGTGATTCCACTTAATTGAGTCTTGCTTGGGTTGTGTGTGAGGGGTGCGGGGTGGGCAGTGGGGAAGGAAAGCTTGTGTGGGAAGCAGGATACTACATGCAGAAGGGCGCAGGAGGCTGCTTTGTGGGCTGGGGCCGGGTCTGGTTTAGAGGCGGAGAGGCTTGCTTTTCTGAAGTGGACCCACAGGTACCAAACACAACTTCCCCTCACGCCCCTCACATCCTGGGAGACGGCTGCCCGGAGCAGAGAGGAGCTCTGGTCTGTGTTCCCACTGGCCTGTGCCAAGAAAACTGCTGCTCTCACCTCCCTTATCGGGCATTCCTGGAAGGCAGGGCTTTGTTTTCATTCCGGGTGTCCTACAGTGACCTCTCACTGTCAGACCTGCGTGGTCAGACTCCCAGGTCACAGTGGAAACCGGTCCCGTCAGGTCTGTCATCACCTCCCTCCTCCAGCTGAACCGTGATCCCGGGCTGGACAGAGACCAGCCTTGTCCCTGGGGCCAAGCACACCACCAGAGCAGGGAGAGGAGAAAGGACCATGAGTGCCCACCTCGGAGGGGAAGCAGAATTGCAGTCAGCTGTGGCTACCAAAGATGCTCTAGTGAGGGACACCACCACCCCAACAGCTCAGCCCCCGGAGGCCAGGCCAAGGCAGCCCCCCAGCCTACAGGGAGGGCACCCAGCATCCCTCCTGACTGTGCAGCTCCCTCCTCACAGATAAGGCCGCGTGGTTTGCCTCTGAGTGTGTTGTTCCTTAGAAAAGCAAAGCATAGAGGTGTCACCCAGTAGGCCCAGCTGCTTCTCTCATCCTCTCCCCGGTGAGCCTGGCGATTGTGTCAGTGCACGGGACGCTTTTCCAGCAAGCCTGGCGCCTGAATGCGCATGGTGCTAGGCTGAGTTGGGCCGGGTGTTTTAGGACAGTGCCGCCTTTGATGTGCAGACGTTGATCAGTGTCCAGCTGTGTTCCTGTCTCCTGTTGAGGCCCATTAACAAACAGTTCTGCTGCTGGAAATTCACTTCCTCAAGTGAAGTGGATTCTGCTCCTACGGGTTGGGGGAAGGGTGCAGAGTGCCTTTGTCCTGAGTTCGCCATAATCCACTGGGCTTCTTGAGGCTCCTATGTACCTGGGGTACAACCAAGCAAACCCTATTCTTACTCCTGTTTTTCCTTTTCCTGGTTATTAACATCCCCACTAACCCCTGCGTTTAATAGAGAAGCACAGGAATCCTCAATTCTGCTTCCTCTCGCCTTCCATCTCCAAGTGGTCGTCAACTCGCGATACTGGTTCTGTTTTCACCAAAATGCTGCTGACTGACCCCTCAATTTCCAATCCATTTGTCACTGTCCCAGTTCAGGTCTTAACATCTTTTCCCTGAGCTAACTCAGCCATCTCTCGCTAATCTTTTCTGTCCACCTGGGAATCTGTTCCTCCTTTAATCAGAGAGCTTCAGTAGATCCCTTTTGCTTAATATCTAAGTATCAGAATTCCTTAGCACAGCCTTCATATTCCTTAGTGTGGCCTTCATAATCTAGACCTAACTTTCCTCTCCATCCCTGGCATTTGATGGCTCCAGTGTTCCCTGGCTGTCTCTCCAGACTCACTATACCACGTGAGGCTCCTGAGCCTCCCCGCACATCACATCTGGGTGCCTGCCTCCCTGCCCCATCCACCCGCCCGTGCTGATCTTATACCCCTGCCCTGTCTGGAAGACTATGTCTGCTGTGTCATTGTCCCTCTCTCCTCCCACTAGAAAGAATTAATTGTTTCATTTTGTATTTCTCTCTTAGCACTTGGCTCAGACGTCCATCATGCCACTTGTATTATATAATAGTTGGTCCTCTCTCCCTCTCCTTTTAGTGATTGCACTATGCTAGGCCCAGTGGTGAGCCACATCAACCTGATGCCTCCTCATGGGCTTAGAGTTTAACAAAATTGGTCTCTCCATCACACAGTGAGGTGCTTAGGGATAAAGAGCATCTGTTCTCTTGATGCCTATCACAGTCCCTGGCACACGGTGGCCACTTGCTTCCTGGATGGTCACTGAGTGAACTCCAGTGGGCAAAGAGATACCAGAGCGGAGGGTTGGAGTGGGTGGATGTCCTTTGGGTATCAGGTAAGTGGGAAGCCTGGAAAAGTCACATTCTGCCCTCAGTTCCTGAAGGGCAGCCTGCTTTTTATATGTGGTTACCCATTCACAGGGAACCATCTCCTAGGGACCACAAGGTCAATTTTGTGAGTCGATCTAAATGTTTTTATCGAGATAACCCAAAGAAGTCTGTTTTTTTTGAAGTGTGTGCTCATGCTCCATCACTCATCCCCTGAGCCAGCTCCTCCAGGTGGATGGTTTCAGGCCTGGCTGCCCTACCACTGCTGGTCCTTGTTTTTTCCAGAGATCTGAAACTGGACAATGTGCTGTTGGACCATGAGGGTCACTGTAAACTGGCAGACTTCGGAATGTGCAAGGAGGGGATCTGTAACGGCGTCACCACGGCAACCTTCTGCGGCACGCCCGACTATATTGCTCCAGAGGTGAGTGCTTCGGATACCGGAGCTCTGCAGGAACCTGATGAGAAATGCCAAGGTGGCTTTTGTGTGCTGTGGCTTTCTGGGCGGCGTTGAAAGCTGATGTCTCCAGACCCCTTTATGGCTCATTGGCTGAACAGTGGCTAAAAATGTCCTCAGTTCCTCTAAATAAGGATTCCAGTCCAAGATTTTGGGGGTAAACTTTGCAGTTGCTTCTAGGTTTTAGCCCTGAATAAGGACAGAGTGAGCTCCACTCACAGCCATGTATCCTCTTCCTTGTCTCTACTCAGTGCTTTGATCCCAGCCCCATTTAGCAGAAGGAAAGCAAAGCTCTCGACTCTTTCCCATACGCGTGAGCGAGCCCAGCCTCCTTCCTCTCACATAGCTGTAGTTCCCAAGCCCTCCGTGTTCTGGGTGTGCACATGCATTACCTTGGCCTAAGCAGGCCACACATGTTTGATCACCTGGATGAGAAGTGGCCTCAGAGTTGACCACAGGGGAAAAACAGGCCACCCTCTCTGGAGATAGAACGAAACGTGCATGTCAGCACAGGAAGCTCCGTTATTTTACTTTGGTATTTCCTAATCCGTTCTTTTCCCTTGTTGTTAAGGACACGTTTGTTAATCAGACACACCGAGCCCTTCTCACGCTGCCCTCTCTCTGCACAGATCCTGCAGGAAATGCTCTATGGGCCCGCCGTGGACTGGTGGGCGATGGGCGTGCTGCTCTACGAAATGCTCTGCGGCCACGCGCCCTTTGAGGCCGAGAATGAAGACGACCTCTTCGAGGCCATACTGAACGACGAAGTGGTCTACCCTACATGGCTCCATGAAGATGCCACGGGGATCCTGAAATCTGTAAGTGTGGCTTACCCAGCCAGCTCCCGACCTCCGGCCACCAGCTTCCTGGATGGGATTCTCTGTCTATTGAAAGCCTCCCACCAGTCAGCTACCAGCTTTAACTGAGAGATGAGTTTTCATCTGTAGAATCAAAGAACCAGAGTCCTCTCTGGCTGTTTTCCTCTCTCATGCAATAGCTCTTCCCGAGCCAGCTGTGATGGCAGTAGGTAGCATTGCCTGCCAGATCGCCAGCATTTCTAGCACTTGTGGCTTCAGTGCAGGTGAGGCGATGCCCCCTTCAGTCAGGACAGTCCAGGTGCTGGGTCCCAGGACCACCATGCCCAGTGTGTTGTGCTATCGATTGTGTTTCTGCCGGCAGCGTCCAAGGAGCAAGGCCAGGGCCCTTTCCCTTAGTGCTGGGCGGTGAGAATGAAGTGTTATCCTTAGGCGAGCCAGGTGCCCAGCCCAGGATTCAGGTGCAGTGAGGTAATACAACACATCATGCTGGAAAAGGTATTTTTTGCGTGTATTTAAGGCACTGTACTGGAAGCCTTATTTTGAAGTGAGGAAGAAAGATGGGTTGATGGCTTTATGTTGAAAATAAGAAAGCACGTGTAACTTGGTCCATTCTATAACCACATTAGTTGAGTTCCAGAATCATGTGTTACCACCTACTGCGTGCATGGGGAGTAAAGAGGAACAGCAGGACAGATCTGCAAACAGCTGGTTCATTCCTGAAAGGTGTCAGTGGTGCTGGGAGCTTCAGTAAGAGGGCCCGTGGAGCAGCTGCATTTCCTCCTATAGGAACCCCAGTCCTGGAATAAAATTCACCGTCTTAACCATTTTTAAATCTACAGTTCAGCAGCATTAAGTACATACATATGGTATGCAACCATCACCACCATCCATTTCCAGAACTTTTTCATCTTCCAAAAATGAAACTCTATACCCCCTAAAAAACACTAACTCCCTCCAGCCCCTGGCATTTTGCTTTTGGTATCTATGAATTTTATTATTCCAGGTACCTTATGTAAGTGGAATCATACATTTGTCCTTTAGCAATTAAAAAACAACCATCAAACAAAAAAACAAAAAAGAAAAACAAAAAAAAAAAACATGGGATACAGAATCCAGATTTTCCTGATTCCCAGTCCAGGGTTCTGAGTTAGACTACATCTAACCATTCCCTATTAATAAGTGTCATCTAACCTTGCAGCCTCACGTTTTTAGCTCCTAAATTTCTCCCTGATGGGATTCTTTCCTAATGTACCAGAAACATAAGCCCCTGGAGGAAGCTACTAGAATTCTGTGTACTTATTATCCACATAGCATGAATCTGTCACCTATTTAACTTTCAATAAAGTAGGATATGGTGCTTTTGATAATAATGTTACAGCATTATTTAAAGATTATACATTTAAATAATGCCACAATACCAGAAATAATTATTATTCTATTGACCTGAGATGAGTCTACAACCCTGGGAGATGAAACTGATATATTAGTAAGCTGGAATCACGGTTTAATTCAATTAAGCAAAAACTTGTCCGATGCCTTCTCTTTGCTTGGCCTGTGCTTAGTGCTGGAATGCAGAGATGAAAAGACATGGCTTCTTATGTTGCTCACAGTCTGATAGGAATGAGAGCATGTAAACAAACACTTAGCTCGCTGCCAAGGAGAAATGATCAGAACTGTCTCTGGAGGCAAGGACAGGGAAGGTGATATAAGGACAAGACCGAAGAAGTGGCATGTAAGCTGGGTATTGAGGAATAAATAAGAGTTCAGTAGGGTTGACTGGGGGAGTCCCAGGGGAGAGAATAGTATTCTAGGCTGAGGAAATAATGTGTGCAAAGCCTCAGAGGCGTGTTCAAAGACCTGGAGTGTTAGATGCAGGGTGGGTGCAGCAAAAGATGAGTTTAGGATATAGGAACTTTGAGGGGACACGTACAAAGTGGTATATACCTTACAATTAGTCACATGGGGCTGGAGCTGATCACGCGAGCATGGCAGTGAGATGTGGGAGCAGATAGTGACGAGGGGAGAAGATGAAGAGGAAGAGGAGACAGAGGATGGGGCCTGGGATACATCAGTGTTTAAGGGTGACAGTGGAAGAGCATTCAGTGAGAAGGTTAGGAAGAAATGACTTCAGGTTGTTTGAACATCTATAGCTGTAGCGTGTCTACAGTGTTACTTGTGGTGAAATAGGCCAGTGGTTTTACAACATGATTTACAAACACTGGTGCCTGCATAACTTTTGAATAGCACCAGCTAGGTAGGAACAAGTGGGCCTACGCCAGATAACTGCAGGCTGACAACGATGTACCTGTGCTAGGAGTGGGGTAAGCAGAGATATTTTTAAGGACTCTGAACAAGCTTTCATTTTGTTGTACAGTTCCAGATCAAGGAGAGGCACACTGTTTTCTTTAAAAACAGAGATTTCAGGCGTCTTTCCAGGGTTCTATGAGTTTGGTGACTTTCAAAGTTTCTCATGTTGAAAGTTGACTTCATTGGATGGTGTCTTGCATACTAGTCCTAAAACCCATTGGGAGGTCATGCTTGCTAAGTTTTGGATTGTAATCAACTTGTCTTTACCCATAACTTCATAGAGCTGGGTGACTATTAGAAACACAGAATTTCAGAAATGGCAGATCCTTAAAATATTTGGTCCATATCCCTGGTTGAGAGATGTCGCTGAGGCCCAGAGATGAGAACCAGATGCTCATGGTAGAATGGAGAGAGCACACACTAATCTGAGAGTCAAGAGACCTCGACCTCATTCTACTCCTGCCATGCTTTCCAGTAATGTAAGGTTGTGATAACACCTGCAGTGCCCACTTCAAATGAGGCGGTACACATGAAAGCATTTTCCAAGGGCCTGCACCATACAGAAGTAAGTTACTAGTATTGTTGAGTTATGAGTGGTAATTTCACAACCCTCTGAGAGGTGTCATTATCTTTATCCTCTCCTTGAACAATTCGCCAATATGGTCAAGATTATTAAGCGCTAAATGGTACATGAGGCCGTGTTAGATTTTTGTTCTGGAGAGAAGAGGATTTCTGCTTTTCCAGGAGCTCTCTATCTAAACCAAAGGCACTTATGTGGGATCTAAATAGCCACAAGATATTGACCCTCCTGTTCATTTGACAGGCTTATATCAACGCACAGTGATCACAGGACTGCTAGGTTCACATGCTGTGCAAGGGCCGGGGGCCAGAGATGAGCAAGACAGACATCATCCCTGCCCTTGTGGAATTTACAGTCCAGTTGGGGTGGGAAGACAGATGTTTAAAAGAGAAATTATAGAAGTAGCTATATAGATATGTACAACTTGACAAGAAAAAAAGTCTGAGGTACTTTGAGAATCTCTAACAGGCAGACTAATCAAGGCCATCAAGGGAGGCCATCCTGAGGAGATGAGTTTTAAGCTGAGAGCAAAGGCTGCAGAGCAGTTAGTCAGGCTTACAAGCACGCAGAGATCTTGAAAACGGAGAAGCCCATTTGAGTAACTGTGGCTGACGTGTCACCAGCAAATGTTTGGGGCGACAGTGGACAAAGTGATGAGGACACAGAAGGACACAGGAGACCATACTCAGGAGTTTAACCTTTATCTGATGTGCCAAGATTCATCACTGAAAGCTTTCAAGCAAGCATGAGTGACAAGATTATATTTTCATATTTAAAAGATCTCTCTGGATCAAATAGACTGAAGTACTCACAGATGAAATACCTGGGATTTTTTCCAAAATAGACCAGGGGTGGCAGGGAGGAACTGGTTAAACAAGATTGGGCATGTGTCAATAACTTGCAAGGCTGGGCGATGAATACATACTAACCTATGCTTGAAAATGTCCATAACTGGTAAAATTTTTAATATTAACACATGAATCAAAATGTATGCATACATACGTGCCTATGTATATGTATGTATACATTCACATATGTAGATGTAGACAAAGTGAACTCAGTCTTCATGAATGAAGTGAGATGGTTTAACAATCTTCTATAATAATAAAAGCATAATATGCTAATTAGACCAGATGTCCTTCTGCACGACCTTCAGACAAAGCCAGGGCTGCGAGGGAAGCCCAGGTCCCGGGTGCCAGAGGGAAGTCGGTGCCGGCAGCTAGGGAAAGGAAGGCCTACTCTTGCACGAATTTCATGCATCGGGCCTCTAGTACAAATATAACAGAGAAAAAATGATGTGAGCCATGCATCTAGCTACATCTTTGAGTTTAGTTTTGAATTTATTATGAAATATTTCAGTAAGGATGGATCCAGCTACATTTTTTTATTCTCAGTAAGAATCTCAAGGTCCTGGACTGGCAGTCTACATCACCCTGGTTATACCTATGCTACAGACAAAATTAGTGGTTTTAGTATGCTTATTCTTTAATATCCTTGAACAGTCCTTCTCAAGAAGTGGATTTTTAATAACTAGATGGAACAGAGGAGAGCCCTCTCTGGTGCACTTGGCCCTGAGCTGCTGCCCTTGCGACCCTGTGCAATCTTTTTCTGCTGGGCTGGGTCTGCCTTTTCCCACCCGAGAGGCAGGGAAGGTCCAAGATCTCTCAGCCAGCTCTTTACATCCGTTCTCGCCAGTACCGCAGGGACAGGTCATCCCTACTTGGCTTCCTGAGATTTCCTGATCTTTTCTTTGGAACATAAGGTCAGGACTGTTACTGGAATTGCTGTCTGCCGGTATTTTATTTTATTTTTTCCTTCCAAAGAAAATGCTTTCTGAATTCCTTCCTACCTTTTTAAATGGAAAGTATTATTTCATATCTGTAGAAACTGTCTGGATAGCCATTTATAGTAAATAGCATACCATCGAGTTACAAAGACCTCAGGGCTTTGTATGGGTGTAGCAGTGACAGTGAGTCCCCTGAATTCAGGGTGAGGGGAGCTCTTGTCCAGCATTCCACAGAAAGTGGTTGAACCAATGGGTACCAATGTCTTCCCGAACGTCAAGACTCCTAACTAAATATTATTTTCCTACCGTGGCCCTTCCCCAGCTCCTCACTACCCGCCATGGTGAACCTTTGAGTTGTTTGTGTATGGATGTACTAACATTTCCTATAGACATGGATGGAGAGCAGGCCCTTGCTTTTGAGAATACTCCCTGTGGAACACTGAACCAGGAGGAGTTCACACACAGCTTTTAGCCCAGGACTTCTACTTGAAAATATTTCTCATTAACCAGTGAGCCTTGCAACTAAAAATAACCATTTTATGTGCTCAAAAAAATGTACTCCTTGCTTGACATTTTGTCTCTCATTTCTCATCTTTCCTCTAAACATATATGTTAAATGTGCACATGTGGGTGTTCTGAAAGCAAACAATATCCACCCCTACTCTTACAGACTAGATTATAAAAGCTCACAACATCTACAGCAGTTAACAGAGAAAAAGTATGCACACTTGTGCAAAAAACAGATACAGACTGTCCTCGGGTTACGTCGGACCCGACGTACCTCATTTCGTGGTTACGTCACCATCTCCCATTTATTTATTTTAAAAAAAAGTCATTTCGATGTATGTACATATGTGCTTTATGTTTTTATTATTTATTTACCACAAGTAAATGTCAGGAATTGTTATCTTTATTTTCATTTTTTTTTTTACTGTTTCACTTCATTACTGCTGTGTATGTGCTCCACGTGAGTGACGTAGGTGCCTATGTAGGTGGGTTCCGACTTACGGCGAAAATCGCGTCACATCACGCCGCAGGAACGGGTCTCCAACGTAACCCGAGGACCTACTGTATAAGCTTTCCAGATTTGACCTTAAATATGATATTTTTATGGGGTTTTTTTACCTGGTTTTAGAATAAATACATTTTTAATTGGCTACCATGTCACTGAATTTCCTAATCTGGCACTACCAAATCATCCCAAAGTACTAATAATCACAACAGAAGAAAATATATAGTTTTCTTAGAGCTTCTGTGGTTGGCACTAAATGTTGCCTACAGCTAGCTTCAAAAGGACTTGGGGGAGTCCTCACAAGTCCACAGAGCTTAGGAAGGTGAGGGCCTCTGAGATGAGTATTCCTTTGTGCTAAATCATCTCCTGGAAGAGATCCTGAGGCCCAGTGCTGACTCAGGTGAGGTCAACGCCCCTACCTTGGAGCTCACACAAGTGGCCAGGTTCAGCGAGTGGTGAAAGGAGTTTGGGGCATTCTTCTGAGTCACCTTTGTCAGTCAGGAGGCACTGTAAACTTAGCATCAGAGGAGATTATAGAGTGCTTTTGTTCCTAAGCTTTATAGAAATTAAAGTGTGTCTGTACGTGTGTGGGTTTATCTGTCATCACACCTATCAGATTTCATCATCTGTGCATTGTCTACAGCAGGCCTGTTTGCCTCTGTGAACAAAGGGAACCACGACTTAGAGATCCTTTTTGCCACAACTGTCCCATATTTGTCACCACACAGCTGATCAGAGCAGTAGTGAGTTAGATGCTCTCTATTTCCTACTCCCCTCCTGGTAGAGATTGTAATGCTCAAGGGAGCAACCAAGGTGGTTGGCCAGGAGGAGGAGGAGGAAGCAGAGGAAAACTGGACTGGAGTAATGCAGAGGATTCCACTGTAGACCATTAGAGCTGATTTTTCAAACACTGTTTACAGAAAGTTACTATAGATCCTTTAATAAGAGGGATGGTTTGATACTGGACTTCTGGTCAAGATGACAGAGTAGATACATGCTGTGCTTACCTCCTCCCATGACCACATCAATTTTACAAGTAAATTATAGAACACACATCACTGAAAACCACCTGGAGACCAGACAAACAGAAGTCCTATAACTAAGAATATAAAGAAGCCACAAGACTTGTAGGAGGGGCAGAGAGGCAGAATGATCAGGACCCATATCCACAGTGTGGCAATTAAGAATTGGGAGGGAGGCCCGGCCGGTGTGGCTCAGTGGTTGACCATCAGCCTATGAATATGAACCAGGAGGTTGAAGTTCGATTCCCGGTCAAGGCACATGCCTGGGTTGCAGGCTTAATCCCCAGAGGGAGCAAACAGGAGGCAGCCAATCAGTGATTCTCTCTCATCATTGATGTTTCTCTCTCCCCTCCTCTCTGAAATCATAAAATTATATATTTTTTTAAAAAAATTGGGAGTGAGCCATGACCAGTGTTTCTCAATGGCTAGAGAGTCAGCCTGTGAACCAAAGGGTTGTGGGTTCGATTCCCGGTCAAGGGGTCAAGGACATGTACCTGGGTTGTGGGTTTTCTCCCCGCCCCTGATCAGGCCAAATGCAGGAGGCAACCACTCAGTATGTCTCTCTCACATCAAAGTTCCCCCCTCCCTCCCACTTTCTCTGAAAAGCAATGGAAGTAATAGCCTCAGGTGAGGATTAACAACAACAAAAAAGAATTGGGAATTGGCCCCCGCCCCCGAGGAGTGAGGGGTCCCAGTGCCACACCAGTCTCCCCAAGCTGGGGCACCAGTGCTAGGAAGAGGAGGCTGCATAATATCTGTCTGTGAAAACCAGTGGGGATTGTGTCTGAGTGAGATGGAGGGCTGCTGGAGTCCCAGGCATTCCTCTTGAGGGCCCTAATATATGGACTTACAAACTCACTTGATCTGAGCTCCAGCCCTGGGGAAGCAGATCAAAAAGTGCCAGAGACACATGGGGAAGAACTGAATTGATTAGAGTCAGGGCGAGGGCTGGAGGGTCAGGGCAGCTCTCTCCACAATAGAAGCCCCGGCAGGCACCATTGTTCCTTTCTTGAGTCCTCCTCCCACCCATACAGCAATGCAGTTGGGCACCAAATTTCTGATCTCTATTAACCTGGCTAACAAGTTCACCACACTGATTCCCTGAGACCCCATCCAACTCAAACACCTGCCCAAGCTGTTTCCACTGGCTTTTCTACACAAGCAGCCTGCCTCGGGCTCGTGCTACAGACTTTCCTAAAATCTCACAAACCCCAAACAAGCAGTAGCTGGCTTCAGCGTGCCTTCTATCTCTTGCTAAGCAGCCCCAGGCCTAGCACAAGTGGTTACTGGTCTCAACTTGCACTGTAACTCCTATTAAGTGGTCCCAAACCTACCATGAGCTGTGGCCAGTGTTGGCTTGGAAAGTTGACTTCAACTCAGGGTCCACAAGTCTGGCACAAATGGCGGAGGGACTCAGCTCACACTGTGGTACCCACCAAAGGGTCCCAAGCCTGGCGTTAGTGGTAGCCAGCCTCAATTCACAGCATAGCTTCTTCCAAGCACCTTTAAGCCCAGAACAAGCAATAACAAACCGCATATCACTTTGGATCTTCTCCCAGGTGGCCCCACGCCAGGCACAAACAGTGACTGACCTTGGCCTACACTGGAGCCTTTCCTAAGAGGCTCCAGAACCAACATACCTGGTAGCCAGCTTCAAAGCACAGCAGAGCACCATTCAACCAGCCCCACAAATGACACACCTGAAGGGCAGATTCGGCTGGCACCAGAGCCCTGGTAAAGTGACTCCTGCTCTGTGGGGTCAGCCCCTGCACAACAGCCTATTGTTGTAGTCATGGCCAGCTCTTACAAACAACCAGTCAGCCTGAGGGTCAGTCCTTCCCACTAACATGCAAACAGCAATCAAGGCTCAACTTCAACAGGTGGCACACAAAACCCACACCAGGGACACCTAGCTCAGGTGAGCTGGGAGACTGCACCACTGAACCTCACAAGATATGAACTACATAAGGCCATTCTGCCAATACGAGGAGATGTAACAGATCTCATACACAGAAACAAACACGGGGAGTCAGCGAAAATGAGACAAGCATATCCCAAATTAAAGGACAGGTCAAAATTCCAGAAAAAAAAACACACACACACACACACACACGCACATGCACATGGAGACAAACCATCTACCAGACACAGAGTTCAAAACACAGGTTATGAGAATGCTCAATGAGTTTAAGGGAAGAACAGATACACTCAGGAAGAACCTCAGCAAAAAAGATAGAAACCATAAAAAAGAACCAGTCAGAAATGAAGAATACAGTTAATGAAATAAGAATATATTAGAGAAAATCAACATCAGATTAGATGAACCAGAGGATCCAGTCAGCAGCCTGGAAGACAAGGTAGTGGAAAACACCCAATTGGAATATCAAACAAGAATTTTAAAAGGGGAGGATAGTTTAAGGGACTTCTGGGATAATATCAAGCATACCAACACTGCATCACAGGGAGACCAGAAGGAGAAGACAGCAAGAGATTGAAAACCTATTTAAGAAATAACTAAAAACTTTCTTAACTTTGTTAAATAAATAGACATATAGGTCCAGAAAATGCAGAGAGTCCCAAACAAGATGAACCTAAAGAGGCCCACCCCAAGATACACCATAATTAAAATGTCAGAAGTTAAAGACAGACAAAAGTAGCAAGAAAAATAAAGCGGTTACCTACAAGGGAGCTCCCACAAGACTATCAGCTTATTTTTCAACAGAAACTTTGAAGACCAGAAGAGAGTGGCATGAAATAGTCAAAGAGATGAAAAGCATAAACCTACAACCAAGATGACTATACCTAGCAAGGCTATCATCTAGAATTGAAGGACAGATAAAGAGCTTCCCAAACAAGAAAAAGCTAAAGAAGTTCATCACCACTAAAGCAGTATTACAAGAAATGTTAAAGGGACTTCTTTAAGTAGAAAAGATAAAAAATATGAATAAGAAAATATGGGAAAGAAAAAAATGCTCACTGACAAAAGCGAACAGTTAAAAGCAGTGGATCAGCCAACCATAAAGCTACTACAAAGGCTAAAAGGCAAAAGTAGGAAGATCATGTGTAATCACAAGAGTAAACTAAGGGATACTTACAAACATATACACAAAAGAAGTAAGAAATGATGATGAAAACAAATGGGGAGGAGGTGAGTAAAAATGGTAGTGATTTTTATTTTTTTGTAGCAATTTTAGAATATGTTTTAACATAAGCAACTATCAACTTAAAATAGACTGGTGTAAACAAGCTTGGTATATATGAAGCACGTGGCAACCATAAACCAAAAATCCATAAGATTTTATACAAGAAATAAAAATAAAGATATCTAAGAACAACACTACAGAAAGTCATCAACATACAAGAGAAAATAGGAAGAGAATAAGAAAGGAACAGAGAAGAACTACAAAAACCAGAAAACAATAAAATGCCAATAACTACATACTGATCAGTAATTACTTCAAATGTAAATAGATTAAGTATTCCAATCAAAAGACAAATGGATAACAAAGATGTGGTACATATACACAATAGAAAATTTCTTGGCCAAAAAAAAGAATGAAATCTTGACATTTGTAACAACATGGGTGGATCTAAAGGGTATTATGCAAAGTGAACTAAGTCAGACAGAGAAAGACAAATATACAATTTCACTTGCATGTGAAATCATAGTAAACAAGATAGTAACAAACTCACATATAAAGAACAAATTGATGGTTGCCAGATGGAGGTGGGTATGGATGAAAAAGGTGAAGGGATTAAGAAATACAAATTGTCTGTTACAAAATAGTCATGGGAATGTAAAGTACAGCATAGGGAACATGGTCAATATTATGGGTGGGCAAAAGTAGCTTTACAGTCATTTGTATGGAAAATAATACAATAATCTATAATAATAAAAGCATAATATGCTAATTAGACCGACAGCAGAACAACCTTCCAGACAAAGCCGGGGCTGCGAGGGGCTGTGAGGGCTGAGGCAAGCCGCCGCGGCTGTGAGGGCCAAGCCCCTTGCACAAATTTCATGCATCGGGCCTCTAGTGAATTAATAATACAAGAATAAACTATGTTTTGCATGCTCAGAACCATAAACCTACTTTTGCCCACCCCTCTCTTGTAATAACTATGCATGGTGTTAGATGGATACTTATCAGGGTGATCACTTCGTAAGGTATATACATGTCCAATTACAATGTTATATACACCTGAAACTAATATAATATTGTATGTCCACTATAATTGAAAAATACAGATAAATAAAAACTATACCATTCTCTTTCCCACTCCAACAGCTGCCCACTACCCAAACCAGTCTGGAGCTGGACCTCTGTGTACAGTGAGAATGGCAGGGTGATGGACTGCCCTAGGTGTGCAGATTTCTAGTTTCAGCCCTGCCTAGTATATTCCACACAGATCCACTCTGAACAAGCTAGAACAACACTCCTTCTCTTGGCTCCTCCAATATTCCATAGCAACCATTGTGTATAATAACCTGTCCAATATTCCATAGCAACCATTGTGTATAATAACCTGTCCTTGGGAAGCTGACAGTTTGTTTCCTCAGAGCTATTTTGAAAATCCATTGTATCCTCCCCCATCCCAAGCACCATCCCATCCCCAGTGGTTTCTCGTCAGCCTATTTTCAGTTGAAATATTTGTCCCCGCCTTCTCCTACAGAAAAGTGACTTATCGACACCAAGTCAGAGCCCTGGTGTCTCTTTCCTCCCATGCTGTCCATTAACTAACTCACATGACTGTCCTCCTTCCTCTTACCACTGCTCTGAGCTGGATGGTGCTGCTGGCACAGTTCATTCTCGTGCCTGTGCCTCACCACCACAGCTGGCATGAAGGGGTGTGAAAGGAGGTTTGATGACTGGTCTTCCTAACTAGGTCAGACTGTCTGTGCCAGTGGCAAAAGGCAGATATGTGTGGCTGCAACATGCACACACAAGCATGCATTTTGTCAACCCAGGCTGGCTGAGGCTGGCCACCATACCATGGACCATACACTCTTCTGTGTCCTGAGCTCTTTCTCTGCTCTCCTTCCCCAGGACTCTCTGTAAAGCCATACAATGCCTTCTTCCCATTTCAGGGTGTCTCCCTGGAATATTGATGGGAATGTCCTGTGGCACAGTTCCCTTCCCTCTGGCTTGCCAGCACTAACAGCTAACTCTCTCTGCTCTCTTGTCTGAAATTGAATGAAAGGAGAAGGTCATTTTGTTTGCCCAGCAGCCAAATCCAACTAGCAGGAAGAAAATACAGTGTGTTCTCCCTCCTGGAAGAAAATCTTATTAGACTGATGGCTCTATTTATATAACTAGTCCTCCTCCTCTGAAGTCAGGCAGATTTTGAAAGAGGAAAAAAAAACACACACTTTTAGTCATTGTCTACATTATAAAGAGTTTCAAAAGTACATTTGGATCCTGTTATCTCAAGACACATTATTACACAGGGTTAGTTTGAACTCTATCCTGTGGAGCATCCAACAGCTCTAAGCCAAACCCTCCTCCTGTGTAGCAGAGCCCACAAGACATGGAGTGCTGTGCCCGACACCAGACTTACAAGGAAATGGCTCCCTTGCACCCTCATCCTGCATTCATTATCTCCCTCCTTTTATTGATGCTGATACAACTGCACATTAAAACCCAAGTATTATTTGTCTCCTTGTTTTAAGATTGTCTTTAGAAATCTGTACTTTCACAATAATTGTTTCCCAGAGACTATTACTACCACTGTTGGAGGCTGGGACTGTGAGAGCAGAAACAGACCTTGTTCTGTCTTCACTGGCTGCAAAGTGGAGGAACAGGGAGAGGCAAATGAGTTTCAGGGTCAAGGCTGACCTCAGACTCTCAGTCTCTCAGGCCATGCTCCTGCCTTTAGGTAGAACAGGATGGACCTACAACTGGTTTAACAAGATGCTTACTGATAGGGCCTTTTTTCAAGGGCTTCTATGTGACGTGCATTTTACATGGATTATCTCATTGACTTGTCATAGCAACCTTCTGAGATAGGGAAATCTCCATTTCGTAGTTGGAAAAGCTGAGGCCCAGAGAAGATAAGAAATGTGTACAAGGTCACAAAGCTTGTTGGCGATAGAACTGGTAGACCGACACAGATCATGGAACTGCAGAGCCTAACGTCAGAAGAGCTCTTATATTTTTTACATGTTTCCCTACTTTACAGTAGGCTTCCCAGGACATTCTTGCACAAACCTGCCCTAAATCTCTTACATTTCACTGTAGAACTTCTTTCGGGAAGACGCATGGCTGACGGCTCTCCCCTGTGGTCAGAGTTTCTCTGCGGCCCTGACAGCACTGCTGAGTTCCTCATTCTGAGGTCAGGTGTGCCTCTGATTCTTTCCACAGCCTGTAGTTAGATGAGGGCCACAGGAGGCAGGGGAATTTGAAATGAGCCCATGCATTCTTTTTTTTTTTTTTAGTATATTTTATTGATTTTTTACAGAGAGGAAGGGAGAGGGATAGAGAGTTATAAACATCGATGAGAGAGAAACATCGATCAGCTGCCTCCTGCACACTCCCCACTGGGTATGTGCCCGCAACCAAGGTGCATGCCCTTGACTGGAATCGAACCTGGGACCCTTGAGTCTGCAGGCCGACACTCTATCCACTGAGCCAAACCGGTTAGGGCAAGCCCATGCATTCTTGATCACTCTCCGGCCCCTGCTTCCCAGTCAGCTTGACACTTACATTTGGGGTGGAGTCAGATTTTCCACCCTGGCCTCCTCACTCTTTGCAGCTTGTAAAGTGCTTTTATTGACCCTAGAAAACTTCTGCCTCCTTCAGTAAATGTGTCCAGAATCTTTCATGAAGACACTTTATTTTCCTCCTTGGCTGACTTTCTCGTTTGGCCCACGGTCAGGAAGGAGGTCAGTTGAGGTGAGGCAAATTTTAAGTAGACCTTAGACACAGACAAATGATTGCTCAAACATTGTTAACTTGTTTGGCATTTGGGTCCCCTTAGGGACATAAGCAAATAAAGGAAGTTTTCTGTGAAAGGATTATGCCATTAACTTCTCAGCAGCAGGAACACCGTGCTTAGGAGAGTCCTGTGCCTGGCCCAGGGCAGCGAGCTCCTTGGTCCCCAACCCTATACACCTCTACCACTGTGTCCTGTCAAAGACTTCAGGCCAGGGACTAATGTCACATGTTCCCTTAACTCCCCATCTCTGAATCTTTAGAGGGGGTAGTCATAGAGGGGCTGTAATGTCATCCTTGAAATGGTCCCTGTCCAGGTTTCTGTTTCTTGCTATTTGTTCTCCTCTTGCTTCTTCACGAGCCCCTCCCACTGCCACCCTGGCTTTCTCCTCACTCTTGGCCAGGGCTCAGGATCCATGCAAGTCGGGGAGCAGAGCCACCCAGGAGTGGTGGGACGTGGCTGACCAGGGCCCATCTGCCCCTCTAAAGAGGCAGCCACTGTTCAACCCAGGCTTCTTTATCCAGAAAAAGGTCCAGTGTTCCAGAATATCCCTTCTTCCAAGAGAAATTGGAAAACTTGACTTTTATGTGATGAGACATTTCCTAGTCTTTAAATGTGTGGCAAGTAATTAAAAGTATTTTAAAACACACTATATGGGCCAAACAAAATGTCTGAGGCCTGGGCCAGTCTCAGTTAGCACTCTCTCTCCCTCTCCTTAATCCTGCTGCCCTCACAGTTTTAGCTCTTGCTCTCTCACCAGATGTTGATGTCTCAGGGTTAGCTCTCTAACCCCCGGCTGCACCCAGACTTACACAGCCAGTCATCTCCATGTGGATGTCTCTATACCTGAAATGCAAAGCTGAGCTCATCAACCTCCCAAATCTATATACTGTAGGTCTTGAGAAATGTTCAGTGGTTTGGTTTTGTTCCTTTTACAAAAATACCATTACTACTGCTACTACTTCCATTAATATTTTATTTAGTTATTTAGTTAATCCTCACCAGAGGATTTTTTTCCATTGCTTTTCAGAGAGAGTGGAAGAAGAGAAGGAGAGGGGAAGGGAGGCAGGGAGGGAGGGAGGAAGAGAGAGAGAGAGACATCAAGTGGTTGCCTCCCACATGTGCCCCAACTGGGGGGTGGGGAGCGAATCAGAAACCCAGGTACATGCCCTTGACCAAGAATCAAACCCATGACCCTTCAGTGTGTGGGCCAACACTCTAACCAGTGAGCATACTGGCCAGGGCTTCCATTAATATTAATACCACTCATAGTAACTGGTTGCGCCCCTCTTTACCTATTTCTGTTACCCAACACCACAACTCTGTCAGCTGACCAGTGCAGATGGCCCCTTAGACCTTGAACTCCCCCCTTGGCCCTTCTCTCTGCTCCCGGTGGGGTGGATTGTGTTTGTTCTTCATCCACAGGCCCTGCAGGACTTGCTCCCAGCTTTTCCTCCCCACTAACCAGACACTCTTCCAGCTTCTGAACCTGTCATGTCTTCTCAGCTTTTGTCTCAACCTCCTCAACTACTCATCTGCCACCCATGTCTGGCCCCTCCATTCGGGCTGTATTCATCACACTGTGGCAAGAGTCACCTCCCAAATCACAGCGCAGCTCTTGTCACTCACCCCTTCACACACTTTGATGGATCCTACTGGCTGCCCCCTGGTTCCTCAACCATCCCCATATGCCAGCCTTGCCACGCCATGTGCTTCTCCACCAACATACCAGGTGCCTGCATGCATCTTTGCTGACTGTGTTAGGCATGAAAGTGGAAGACAGTGTGCCTATGTTCATTCTATTCATCCGCCTATCTCTCGTCCAATGCCACCTCTTCCATGAGGCTGTTACTTGCCCTCTCACCACCAGCCCCCAATGCTATTTATCCAGTCCCTCTTCAAAGTCCCCCCAGAGTTTTGCTCTCTCTTCTCATTCCATCCAGCTGTGTATTATGGATAAAGCTTGTTTGCCACTCCCCCTTATCTGATCAGCTCCTTCATCATATCACTCCCGTTATCCTTGTCATCTGTGTCTGCACGAGGCCTAATGCACCACCTTGCATAGACACCCGTCAACCTTTGTAAATGGAACTGAATTAAACTTTAAGTGGATGGTTGTATCTAAGGGCTCAAGACAAGCTATTAAAGGTCAAAACAAAAATGCTTTGTTATTCAAAAGGACTTATCAGAACCCCGAGAGAAAGTATCAAGCTAATGAAAGGGTTATTCTGCCCGTCTCCATTTCCAGGGATGCAGTTTTTAGAGCAGCCGCCAAGATCTGGTCTAGTTTTCCTCAGGCAACACCTTTCCCCACTGCCTCGTGGAAGCTGGCCTTCAGTGCTGGGGTCGGGAAGAATGGGCAGGGTCTCTCGGACTCTGGTGTTTCTGTCACCCTGACATCCAGAGCCATGCACTGTCCCCCTTGCCCAGAAGAACAAGTTGTACCCACACAGTCACAGCTGTCCTCCGCTAGCATCCCTGGCAGGCCCCCTGGGAATTTCCCACAAGCCACCTGGATCTGTTCTCCCATCCTTGGATCCTGAGTTTTTGGAAACACAGATTTTTGTTAATTAGTCCTTAGAATGGACACTCCTCTTCTGTCAGGGATGGTATCCCATTGACTTCCCTATGGAGAGAATCTACCTGTTTCTTTTACGTATGCATTTCCCTTTCCCTTTCCTTGCTGAGTGGCTGATAATGACACTCCCAACATCCAGGAGGGCCCACGCAGCAGGACCCCAGCTCTCACAGAACTGAGTTACCTGTGAGCTGTGTTTCACCTGCTTCCACGCAGACCACTGCACTGCCTGGAGAGCCAACTGCTCTGCTTGGACCGGTGGAGCTCAGAAGGCTCCTTTCCCTTTCCGGCTCCCCTTCCAGTCCTGTGGCTGCATCCCTTGTCAACCCCATCTGTGTCTTCCCTTTTCATTGGCTCCCCTTTAAAGCTGTTTCAGCATTTTCTGAGGCCCATCCTGTCAGATTTGCTTAGGGACCTTTGCCGCCACCTCCTTTCTCCATAGGATCCTTTTCAGCTGAAGCAACACTGGAGGCTTTGCAGCTGACACCTGGCGTGGCGGCATGGCTGCCTCTAACCTCTAACACCATCTTTTCATGTCTGCACCTTCCACAAGATCGCCTTTGTATTGACTCTGGAAATTTCCACTCCAAAGCAGTTTCTATGAACACAGCATCACTTTTGTCCTGTATCCATAAATCAAACCTGGAAAGGGGTGCTCAGGGCCTGTCATCAGGTGTCATAAACTTGTTCAAAGATAACACGATTTAAATTTAAAACCAAAAACAAAGCATATTATCCGAGGCAATTTTCTTTTAAAAATGGGAAATTAAGTTAGCTTCAGGGTCTTTGAAATCCAAAATCACATTCTGGCCGTGAAAAGCGAATTATCCCGTACAGTCCCTGGTCAGGATGTGACCAGAACACCTTTAATTGGCCATTTTGTGAAAGTAGATTTAGCCCAAACATCTTGATAGGAGCACAGCCCCAGGAGAGTTTACCAATTGACATGAAGACATGAGGTTTATAAACACACATTGAATGTGTGATGATGCTTTTTTAGTTTTTGGCCCATGTAGCAAGATTCTCAGTCATTAAACATTTTGAAATGGAAGGGCAGGGGAGAAGGGAGCATCTTGAAGGAAAAAAAAAAAAAACTTTTCACTTGAAACCATGATATCTTTGTTAGTTAAAGAAAAGTGGCTAACTTTGTCTATCCGAGAGCCAGAACACAGAACGTGTAAGTTTTTCACCCTTGCGGCTTCTTCACAGAGATCTTCAAAATAATGGCTCTCACTCTTCTCTCTGTGGTCTTGTCAGAGAGTGGGAATCCCGGCCAGCCAGTCGGGTTTCAGAAAAATGGCACAGCTGTTCCTAAAAGTAGCCCCATTCATAAGATGTGGGCTGTCTACAACTGCAGAGTTGGAGAAAGGCTCCCTACTTTATAAAGAGTTTCTTTTCTTCAAAGAGGAAAGAAAAATACATGGTATTTACAGAAAACTGGACCCTTCAGCTTTATTTTAGTGGCCACGTCTGAAATGGAAGTGGGGAAGGCCGTAAATACACAAGCAGTTGCGCCGTTAAGGGATGATTCACCCTGGCTGTGCTGCCCTTGATGGAAAATTCAGCGAGTTAAGCAAGATCAGCCTGAAAGCCTCACGGGGCTTCTCTGCCAGAGCGGACGCCCACCATCTGTGATGTACTTGTGGTAAATGACTGAATGATCGACTCTCTTTCTCCCCCTCTCTCGCAGTTCATGACCAAGAACCCCACTATGCGCTTGGGCAGCCTGACTCAGGGCGGCGAGCATGCCATCTTGAGACATCCTTTCTTTAAGGAAATAGACTGGGCCCAGCTGAACCATCGCCAACTAGAACCACCTTTCAGACCCAGAATCGTAAGTGTCCAAGCCCATCACAGCAGACTTGCCTCTTTCTTTGATATCATAGTGTTCCACCAAAGTCTATTGAGCAATGGGATGGTTCCCCATGGAATAACCACACCAGAAGTTCAGCTGACACTTGGCAGGGCAGCCTCACCCCGGAGTCAACACCACGTGCCCAGGTTACTTCTCACAAAATTCTCGCATCTTGCATGCTACTATAGCACAGAGCTGAGGCCAGAATAGGCCAAGTTCCTTTTGTCTGAAGAATACCAAGAGTGCCGAAACCGGTTTGGCTCAGTGGATAGAACGTCGGCCTGTGGACTGAAGGGTCCCGGGTTCGATTCCGGTCAAGGGCATGTACCTTGGTTGCGGGCACATCCCCAGTAGGAGGTGTGCAGGAGGCAGCTGATCGATGTTTCTCTTTCATCGATGTTTCTAGCTCTCTATCCCTCTCCCTTCCTCTCTGTAAAATATCAATAAAATATATTTTTTTTTAAAAAAGAATACCAAGAGCACCAGAGGTACCTCCCCAAGCTAAGTGGGGCAGCCTTCCTGAAGGTGGTCCAGCTCTTGGTCTGAAAAGTAAGCTCTTTCTTAGCTGTGTGTCTAGAGATCCACATGGGAAGGCAGAGATGCTGGGCTAGCAGTAGGTCAAGAGTTGGGATGAGGGATGCTCCAGAGGTGGAGAGAAAAGTATCATTGACTCAAGAGAAGTGAGAAGTATAATAGCAGCAGAAATGACCTTTTCAGCATAGTTTATAAAGATGTAAAAATACCAGCATTTCCAAGCACACAATTAGCTTAATGTATAAGAGCTTACTAGGTTGGATACCAAGCACCCAAAAGTAAAGCCACTGCCTTTAATGGGCAGCCACCTGCCATCTCCCTTGGGATAAGGGAAGCTCTGCCAGCTGGGCATAATGAATCTCACAGGTGGGTAAAGGAAGAGGCCGTTGTTCCCTAAACTCAGCGTTTCCAAGAAGTCTTCCGAGAAAATCCCTTCAAGCACACAGACCTGGGTACAAACAAGAAGTGGGGCAAGTGTGAACTCAGCCTCCATTGGCAAATACGAGCTGGTGTGCCTCTCAGTAAGGCCTGTGGAGAAGTGGCACCTCAGTGAAATGGAGAGTAAAGGGTGAGTGAGCCAGCTGGTTCAGGTGACCAAGTTAATTCCTTAGCCTCCCAGCCTATGGCTGGCCTTACTCAGCAAGATTTTTATGGGGTTAGTGAATTGGTGGTTACCAAATGCCATAATTATACACAATGCAGTAGATTTACTATAAAATGCTGTGTAATCATAATTGTTATAACTGTAAATAATGCTACAGTTGCGAGTGGCAGAGCAGTTCTCTGAACTCACTGGGCTAAGACTCATGGAAGATGAGAGAAAGTCCTCAAGTGCGTAATCTGACCCTTGTTTCCTTGTTGACAGAAATCCCGAGAAGATGTCAGTAATTTTGATCCTGACTTCATAAAAGAAGAGCCAGTTTTAACTCCAATTGATGAGGGACATCTCCCGATGATTAATCAAGATGAGTTTAGGAACTTTTCCTTTGTGTCTCCGGAATTGCAACCTTAGCCTGATGGAAGGAGAGAGTGACGTGAGAATCACAAGGGGATGCCAATTTTCCAGGGATTTCCTTTGTGGGGAACTCCCCAGCATCCGCGTTAGAGCAAGAACCTTAATGTCAGGGAGTAGGTGGTGAACTCCGAGGGACGGAACTTCAAGAGAGCAACTATTTCAAGTCCCGAGGGAGCCATGGCACTGGAAATAGTACTGAAATGAGAGTTCATGACGAAATACTGTTCAGCCTATGAGTTTCCAAGGCTATTTCAGGCTTGGGATATTAAGAGGAACCAAAAGGAGACAAGTTGTGAAGAATAAACTAGATTCTAGAGAATATTCTGAGCCAAACAGAATATTTTCAAGGGACAAATCAAGACTTTGTATGGACTTGTATGTGCTCTTTAAATCTATAAGCCAATGAGCTCCTAAGACTGGTAGTCTGCAAGGAGACTCTAAATGCTAATGAAGAATCTAAAGATAAGGAAACGGGTGGCTTTCCAAATAGAATGATTTACTCTGAAGAAACAAAAATATGGTATGCAAAAAATTATAACCTAAAGCTCAATCTTGAAAACAGATGTTGGGCACCAAGACAACATTCCAATTTATTCTCTTATCCTTACCTTGATATTTATTGAGTGCCCAGTGAGATGGTGCCACAATATTGAGTGTCCGGTGGGCTAGTGTAAACAGATGTGTGTTCACCAGGTTTTCATTCCACAGTCTATTGATTTACCTGAAGGATGTTTGCATTTTGTGAAATGCCTCTCCATGTTGCACATGCCATACTTCTTTGTCTGTACTCAGCTGTTTTCACACAAGGCTCACTGCCACACAGCAACTACCCACACAACCAGCAGATGAACTAGAGGTGCTTGCTGCCTGCTGACTTGTGGAATCTCACAGTTGCTCTGGACTCCTCCGTGAAGAATTGCATGCCACTCATGTCAGTGACCAGACTTCATTAGCAGTTTATTTAAATTATATTTTAAGAGATGGAGATGTTTGTTTGGTATGCATCTTAATAATTAGAAATGGCTCTTGTAAACAGGACATTTATCAAAGAAGGACCTTATAATATGTACCCATGTATGCAGTTGGGGAATTTTATCTGGCTGGAAATAAATGCATTTTGTAGCAAAAAGAAACTTTTTTGTCTAGAAGGATTTATTCCATCCCCTCTAGAAGAGTAGATATCCAATGAATTCAATGAATAATAGCTATGAGCAGAACGGTTAGAACTCTTGACTTAAAGCAAACTCCTGAGAGGAAAGGTTGACATAACCTTCTGTGTATCCCTTAAATGAACATGGCCTGTCTCTTACCAAGATGTCTGTTCTGAGTCACAGCAATAACTGCTAATTGCTGCAACAGATCAACCCTTGAGCTCTCAGTAGCTAGATATATTTGTTTCTCCTTCACATAAAATATAGTGCAAGTTCAGCAGCCCTCTTCCGTCTTCTAACCATGCCATTTGGAAAATGTAGCTTCCAAGGTTGCCATGACAAAGAAGAGAGTGGATGGAGGACAAGTTTGCTGCCTAACCACCTCGCTAAGAAAAGACATACATCAATTGCTCGCATTTGATTGGCCAGTACATGGCCTCCCTCTAACTACGAAAGGGATGGGCAATTACAGAGCAGCAAGGGGTGGCTGGCCAGTCTGTGCTGGGGGTTCTTTTTTAAAAATTATTATTGACTCTATTCCCTATGCAGTAGTTTATTTTTTATTTATTGATTTGAGAATTTCAGAGAGAGAGAAGCATAGATTTGTTAATCCATTTATTTATGCATTCATTGGTTGATTCTTGTGTGTGCCCTGACTGGGGATGGAACCCACAAACTTGGTGTATAGGTATGATATGCTAACCAACTGAACTACCTAGCTAGAGTCCTTGCGGGTTCTTTTTTTCATTCCAAGGTGGTGACTTTTGAATTAGTAGAGTAGCTAGGAACCTCCCTTTTACTTTTGTTTAGCACTTAGCCCTTCCTAGACACTCTTACTTACTTTTCACTAGATCTTCCTAATATCCCTGGGAGGTGAGGCAGGTCATTCTACCACTACTTCCAGTGTGAATACTGTGACATACTATCTAATAAAAGGGTAATATGCAAATTGACCATCACTCCAACACACAAGATGGCCACCCCCATGTGGTTAAAGATGGCCGCCCCCATGTGGACACAAGATGGCTGCCACAAGATGGCTGGCAGGGGAGGGCAGTTGTAGGCGATCAGGCCAGCAGAGGAGGGTAGTTGAGAGGGACCAGGCCTGCAGGGGAGGGCAGTTGTGGGTGACCAGGCCTGCAAGGGACGGCAGTTGGGGGGGACCAGGCCTGCAAGGGAGGGCAGTTGGGGGGGACCAGGCCTGCAGGGGAGGGCAGTTGGGTACCAGGCCAGCAGGGGAGGGCAGTTGGGGGGAACCAAGCTGCAGGAGAGGGCAGTTGTGGGGGATCAGGCCAACAGGGGAGGGCAGTTAGGGGGGACCAGGACAGCAGAGGAGGGCAGTTGGGGGGGGGGGGCAGGCCTGCAGGGGAGGTCAGTTGAGTGGGACCAGGCCTGCAGGAGAGGGCAGTTGGGGGGTACCAGCCCTCCAGGGGAGGGCAGTTGGTGGGGACCATGCCTGCAGGGGAGGGCCATTGGGGGTGACCAGGCAGGCAGGGGAGCAGTTAGGCATCGATCAGGCTGGCAGGGGAGTGGTTAGGGGGTGATTGGGCTGGCAGGCAGAAGCAGTTAGGGGCAATCAGGCAGGCAGGCAGGTGAGCAGTTGGGAGCCAGCAGTCCTGAATTGTGAGAGGGATGTCTGACTGCCCATTTAGGCCCAATCCCACCAGGCAGTCGGGCATCCCTCAAGGGGTCCCAGTTTGGAGACAGTGCAGGCTGGGCTGAGGGACACCCCATTCCCCGTGCACGAATTTTGTGCACCAAGCCTCTAGTTTTATAAATAAGAGTGAAAGAGAGGCTCAGAGGAGTTGAGTTATTGGTTACCCAAAGGTTTCTGACTTGGTAAGGAATGAATCCAGTCTAGAGTCTAAATCTTTGAAGTACTATCCCAACAGACTTCTGGAAAGGGAGGGATCATTCTGACCTTGGGACTTTTGGGCCTATAACATAGTTACTTTGCAGTTCAGGGTCTTCTACTGCTCTGTGGAGTGATTAGCTTGCTATGGTTTGTCCCACACTGGTAAGGAACCATGAAGAAGAAAGCATGCCTCCTGTGCATGTTTACAGAATCCATTATCACAGCCCTGTGAGGGACCCACAGTCCTCTTTGATGAGTCTGTGATCACTCAGCAGCTTCCCTCTTCACAACCTGTTCTCCAGACTGCTACATGGGTCAGTTTGGGCTGAGTCCATTCTCTTAAGATAATTCCAGATCTACCAGACAGATTATTGACAGCCAATCAGTTTACTATGACAGGATTCCAATGCTTCTTCCTCATTTCTCTTTTATATGTGAGGAGAGAGCATATTCAGGATATCTACTAACTCTCTGTCTCTTACTCCAGGGTCAGAGACCAGTTTCACATCTTTCATCAGTTCTCTTAAACTTTGCATCCTTTCTGAGGATCACAAGGCCGGTGGCCCGCCTGCGCTTCCTGGGCAGACTGGCCACAAGCCATTCGATCAGCAAGTGCTGAGTCTGCTGCAGGAACTGATGGGTTTCCTGAGCTCAAATGGCAGCATGAGGTCATGAGCCTCTCTCCAAACTCTCCTTCCTCTTGGATAAGGAATATTTATTCAGGTCTTATCCCCCTGTTGTCCTCCCCAGCTAGTCCTCATCCCCACACCCATTTGTCCTCACCCTCTCAAGATATTCCACACTGCACTAGACATGCAGGCCTAAGTATCTGAAAGGAGAATAACTATAAAGCATTTGCTTTGAGATGATCAGTTTTTGACTGCAAAGATGCTTTCACTTCATAATAATTGCTAGCATTTAGTGCACGTTTATTATCTGTTCCAAACACTTTAAATTCATTTACTCATTCAATACCCCAAGAGGTGTGTACGCTCATCGTCATTGTACAGATAGGGAAACTGAGGTATACCAAGATTAAGCAACTGTCCAAAGTCATACAACTAAAGCAGTAGGGTCAGGATTTGGACCAGGCAGTTTAACTCCAGAGTTCCTACTTTTATAGCCCAATTTAGTGAGGTTTTTCTAGTAAGGCCAATTCTACTTTTTTCCACTTCTGGGGTTTTAAGAATAAAAAATGTGTAAAACTTGGATTGGCAGGGAGCACTAAATAAGCTGCCAACTGGGCAGGACAGTACTTAGTCATTCTGTCTGTAGGACCCTTTATCAGCAGTGAGATTATAGAATTTGCATGTCAAAGGCCTGGCACTGGTAAAACATCTGATGGGAACTGGGGCAGGCCAGAGTGATGCAACTGGGACTTGGGCCTCCCCAAGGAAGAAGAAATTGTCTGATCATACTATATCCTGTAAACCCCTTCTGAATCCCTGGGTAACCTCTGAGTCTTGGTGGGGTTTCCCGTCCTTTCCTTTCCCTTTAGGAGAGTGAGCCTCTTCAAGGTTTAGTAACTCACACACCCTGCTGTCTCCTGGGGCATCACAGGAAGAAGGCATGTAGCCTGGGTCCTGAGTGGGCAGCTGCATTCTTCCAGCTACAGAGCTGGTGTAACTTGGTAGCAAAGAGCAAAAATAAAACACCCCATTTACCATGTATTGACCTTAATTGGGTACAGGTTGCCTTGAAAATATTCCAGCCACAGATTTGGCCTTGACCATATCATGGGCAATGCCATAAAGTGTTGTGTCTTCTTTATCTCCAGATTTAGTCAACCTCGTTACTTCATCTGGCTGTGTTGACTCTAAAATGACTGGACAGTCCACTGCGACTGCCCCTGGCTCAGAATCACACCGGGTCCTATCACTTCTCATTTCATATCATCTGAGGATAAGACTCAGATACAGCCTGAGACATTCACAGTGGAAAGGAGCCCTGTGGTCATAGGTTCTCCCGAACTGAGTTGCAGTTGAATAGAGTGAGCCAGGCTGGCGGCTATTAATGGGGCTTGGTAGTGACCCCTCACTCCTGTGTTGGAGCAGAACCAAAGCTAGGAGTGCCACCCTCAGCTTCATCCTGTCCCAGCTGTCCCCGTTGCCCCCATCACCCCTACTCCCATGTCAGTTGTCCTTTCTCTCTCCCCCTTCCTCACTCTTTATTTCCCAGTATGTCAGTTCTGTACTCTCTCCCTTCCTCTACCGTTTGATTTTCAGGGCCCAACCTGGCATATGAGCCAGTTTCCCCACCACCAAGATGATACAAAATCCTGATTTGCATATTTCTATTATAGGCTCTTTTAGAGGCCAAAAATGGCTGCCGCCATTGTATTTCTCCCATGTATTCCTGAACCTTCGGCATCACCCTGTGACAGGTCTGGCCCTGGCATTGACTGCCTAGCAGAGCAACCCTGCCTACCTGCCCACCATCGCACAGGGCTGAAGAGCATAGGCTTGAGTAGAACGCAGACCTGTGTGCTGGATCTGCCACTCACTGTGTGTCCTTGGGGAAAGTCAGTTTTTCCCCAGATCTCAACGTCATCTGTGAAATGGGAGTGAGAATGGCACCAGCCCACCTCATATTATTACAGCAGGCATTAGTATGATATTCTATGTGGAGCAGCAACCCCAGGGCTGGGAAGTAGAAAATGCTCAATCAATGTTAGCAATTATTATTGTCAGCCATCCAGAGAACCAGGGAACATTGCATGTGAAAGCAGCAGAAAATGGGTAGAATGGGACAAACTTCGTGCTGCTCGTCTCACCTGATGGGGATGCTGTGCCAGCTCCAAGTTGGAGGGGCTTCTTTTTCTAGCTAGTTGGGGGCAGAGATTGTTCAGGAGATTTGGTCAAAAACTTACAAGTTTTGAGTCCCTCCTGACCTGACTGAAATGCAGGATCCATATTGAGTATTGATCAGTATTGAAACTGTGCTGCTCACCCTAAAAAACAAGGGCAAGAAATATCCATGGCTCTCCCTACAATGGCTCTTCTCTCAATCCTTTCAGGAATACTTTTGTTCCTATGGATTTAACCTGATGGTACATTTAACTCACTTCTGACCAAATAACACAGAAACCACATCCTAACACAATATCTGCTGGGTACCCTAGACACTCAACATGCCTGTGGACCCGTCAGAAAGCAAGGACATGTACTCAAGCAGTTGACGAGGTCCTTGCATGCCTAAGGATTTGAAGCTAGTAATAGAACCAAGGCTTTCTCTCCCTAGATGAAGACATGTGAAGAAGTTTCTAGTAATGTGAGAAAACCTGTAGTCCTGTGTATTCCTACAGCGCCCCGTCCTCACACACTAGCCTTCCAGACCACCCAGGGCTGCCTTTCTCCTGCCACCAAGGCAGTTCTTGCCTCACAGGGGTTTCATTCTTCTACGGGCTTGGACCAAGCTAGAAAACTTGGGCTAGACAAAGTGAAGATTGTGTAGTCAAATGTCCATGTGGGTTGCAGAGGTTAAGACAGGAATCTTCTTTGGACATATTTCAAGTTAGAAACCAGGGACCTTCTAGTAGTCATTTGATCTATGAGTGTCAGCCATAACCTGGATAACCCCTCAAATTCTTCTAGCCTTGTGCTCTCATGACTAACGGTGAGCCGAGGGATATGGTTGATCAGCCTCCACCAGCAGACATCAACCCTGTATTACTCTCACTACACACAAACCTCCATCACTTGAATTATCTCCCTGTCCATCTCTATACAACCTTTGCACACTAGCACACGTGCCACTCTGTGTGTGTGTGTGCTCTTTCAATCCCAAATTCCCCGTAGGCTTACACTCACTTGTTTCTAAAATCACATAGCAATATTTCATACCTGGATGCCTTTTATATTTCTCATGCTTGTTCATACACAGGAAGGAAAAACACTTTCTAAAGTTAAGCATAAGATCACCAGCAAGATAAGCCTCCTCTAGCCACTGATGAGTACTCATGAATGAAAGAGAAAGCAGTATTCCTCAATTCTCCCTCTGTTTTGTTTTTCCTCAAAGAAAGTGATTTTCAAGAAGAAAAGGTTACAATGAATTGTATAGTCCAAGGTAGATAAAGAGATGATATAAAGCATTCAGGTAAGTACAGGCAACATTTCAGAACAGTAATTTAAGCAGTAATTTATGAGCACTGGAAGGGGTACTAATCAATAGGACTGAGCAGAGGTTTATAAAAACAAGCCTGAAAAGTCGGATCATGTTTTCTTCTTGGATGGTTACTAGACTGGTTCATTAGACAGATGTGATAGGTTTCACATAGCTGAGCTTTAGCAACATACACGACAGTCTCATTTCCTTGTGGCCAAGCCAACTCAGTGAACAATGGTACCCAAAGTATGGTTACCAGTAAATTAGAATCCATCTGGAACAGTGTTCTGCACCCTTGGGCAGCCCCTGCTCCAGATTTTCCTTTAATTTTATTTTAGATTTCAAACAATCAACATCATGACTAAACACAAAAATTAGGCAGTGGGACAAAGTGCTACTATGTTTTCAAACTATAAATGCCCTCCCAGGAGATTCTGAGAGAAAAAAATAAACTGTAACTTAGAGAACCAATCACTCGTTGCACTAATATTTATTGAGCACCAACCATATGCCTTATCATGTTCTTGTTGCTGGGATAACTAGAGTGAATAAAAACACGCAAAGATCCCTGCATTCGTGGAATGTACATTTGAATCTAGAGAGGTTATAATTTTTTGCCAAAATTAATCCACTTAAGAGTAAAGTGACCTGGCTGGCATGCCTCAGTGGTTGAGCATTGACCTATGAACCAGGAGGTCACAGTTCGATTCCCGGGTCAGGGCACATGCCTGGGTTGCGGGTTCAATCCCCAGTGTAGGGCATGCAGGAGACAATCAATGATTCTTTCTCATCATTGATGTTTCTATCTCTCCCTCTCCCTTCCTCTCTCAAATCAATTAACACACACACACCCACACACACGCGCATATATATATATATATATTTTTTTTTTTAAAGAGTAAAGTGGCCTCATGGTCTTGCCTTCCTCATAATTGTATCCGTAGCACCTGGCACATTATAAGTGCTTAAGAAATCTGTGCTATTGAATGATATAATCAAAGCTGGGTGTCAAACGCACTTTTTGACTCCAAAAATAATATTCTTTCACAGCTCTGTGCTGGAACAAATTTAAGAAATAAATATAACCTGTACTCGGGTCTGAGAAAGCTAATTATATCAGGACAAGATGTAAGTGACAAGATGTGACAGCATGAGTAAAAAAATCAGGCAGAGGCATAGAGTAATGACTTGGGTCTAGACTTCACCATAGAGAGAAATAGAGTTGAATCATGGCCCGGCTGGTATGGCTCAGTGGTTGAGTGTTGACCCATGCACCAAGAAGTCATCAGTTTGATTCCAGGTCGGGGCACATGGCCAGGTTGCTGGCTTGATCCCAGTCCCTCTCCCTTCCCATCTCTCTCTAAAATCAATAAAAACATATTTAAATATATATTAAAAAATAGCTGAATCATGATCAGGGGAAAGAGAACTAAGTAATGAAGGGAGTGATAACATGTAACACAGCAAGTGAGAAGGTGAACTGGGGGTTAGCCTGAGAAGAAAAGTCAGGGTAACTTTCTAACCACCTTTGAATAAATGAAAAGCTATTATGGCCGTCTTTAAGCTGCACTCCAAATATTTCCAGCTCTCTGATTCCTGGGCATGGAGTATGAGCCCCTTTACAGATTTGTTAAGTACAGATAAGGCCACTGGAATAGTTCTAGCCAATGAGTTAAGAGCATAATGATGCACAGTACTTGCAAGCTAGAACTCTTCAGTGCTGCTGAGGGACTCTCTCTCTTTCCTCCAGTAAACGGCCATGTTGAGAGAGAACAATTTGGCTGACAGCCTGAGTCTCTGAGTTAATGAGCCATGTACTCAGCCAACCCTTGATGGACATTTTACACCAGCAAGAAAGAATTATCATTTGTCTTACTGTTGTTCAGCGCTGCTGAGATTACAGCAGTTGTTCATGCACCATAACCTATGCCTGCCACATGGAGACGGACTGGTCTGGGCGTTTACAGCTCCCAGGATTAGAACTAGGATGATGTCAGGCAGCAACAGGTTACAGAATTTGTTTTAGCATAAAAATGAACTTTTTCATAAAGGTACTCCTGTGGAAACAACATCCTTGGAGGGAAGGAGTTCACCATCACTGGGCATCTTCAAACAGTCTACAGCTCTCAGCAGGATGACAGACAGAAGTCAGACTGGATAATCACAGAGTGGTCCCTTCCAACCCAAGAGCATATCATGCCACAATCTGAAATGTACTTAGCAAGCACTCTATCATTGTGCTGCTTCCCCTGGCCCACTGGGTAGGCCTGGAGTTGGCTCACCATAATGTTTCCACTGGCCACGTGCCCAGGCCCCTGCTGCTCTCACTGTACCACAAAGTCATGAATCTGTGCCCAGCACTGCCAGAGGGGATCAGCAAGTGTACACAGAATGTGCAGCAGCACAGATGGCAAAGAGGTAACGCAAATGGGAAAGGCTCTCTTGACCCACCATAGTGCAGAATGGTAAGTAGTCCTCTGGGATGCCTCTCTGCATCCTCAGCATCCTGGAGGCAGTAGGAAACCAGTGAAGCTCACCCCTATTGGTTTGTTCCTCATCATGCTTATCTGCCTTCTAGGAACAAGAGCTAATCCTCCTCCCTAACAAGGCAGAACTCCAGTGCAAAGATCTGCTCTGAGGGGATGTGTTGAGAGAAAGCTCTCTTTGAAAGATTGAAGAGAAACATGGTTCTTAGCATCAAAGACTGAGTTTGAGTCCTTGACCAATTTTTAGTGGTTTGCTGGAACTGCCTCACACTGGCTCATAAGAACCAAATGTACACAATTCTTCCCAAGTTAGTGTTCAGTGAGCTCACAGTGGTAGCTTAAAATTGGCCAAGGTAAGAATATTTACCCCTGAAAAGTGGAAAATAATACAAATCAGGCTGTTTTTATTTTTATTTTTTATATGTTTCTATTGGTTTTCATTAAGGGAAAGAGGAAGAGAGAGGGAGAGAAACACTAATCAGCTGCCTCCTGCACACCCCCTGCTGGGGATTAAGCCTAAAACCCCGGCATGTGCCCTGACCTGGAATCAAACCAGCAACCTCTTGGTGCATGGGGCGATGCTCAACCAACTAAGCCACAGGGGCCAGAGCACAGTGATTTTATTTTTTAAATTTTATGTATGTATGCATGTATGTATTTGACAACTTATCAGCGCACTGGTGGGAATAGTGGGAGAATCATGGTCTTAGGAGCCAGGCTGAGCTTGGTTCATCCTGGCTCTGCTGCTACTAGCTATTGTCATTGGGGAGAAAGTATTGAAACTTCTGTGAACTTTAGTTTCCTTGTCTGTGAAATGGAGATAATGAAAATCAAACTACGTCAGAGGGTCTATGAGGATTAAATGAGATTATGTCCACAGATCAATTACTAAACTAAACAAAGCTCCTTCACCTTGAGTCACATGCAGACAACCATCTTCAAGACAGGAAAAGAACACCCCTACATCATGACTTTAAATAAAATGTGCATATTCTTCTCAGAAGCTGCCCAGCCTCATATATTCATACCCCATTGGCCAGTTTAGCATAACATGGCTATACCTAAAGCCAATAACATGATTATACCTAAAACCTCCCATTTCAAGGAATGGGAGCCATGGTGTAGCTCCTGAGAGTGCCCTAGTGGGATTTTTAAAGCTCCCCAGGTGGTTCATGTGCAGTTAGAGCATAGACTCAGTGTTAGAGTGTAAGTCTGAAACTTAGCCCCAGGGAGTTAGAGAGGGACTCATTCTCTGAAGGACAAGAATGGAGAACAAAATCAGGGCTCGAGGAGTATGGATGGGACAGAGGAGGAAGGACAGCTGATTATCAGGTAACCAGCAGTGTTGACCGCATTCTCCATTCCCAGCTACTGGATCTCCTTGGGGCAAAGAGCTCTGGGAAACAAACAGACACATTAAGAAATGGTTGTTGTTAGAATTGAGACATGCAACAGTTTGAAAATAGAAATGAAGTCTTGGATTAAGATTTGGAAAACGAAGGAGTGGGAAGGAGAGGGTTAAGAAAGCTTTTGCAGTTCCAGTTCAAGATGGCAATGAAAGAGGCTTCTGAATCCCCTCCTCGAATGGACACACCAAATCTACAGCTGCATGCGAAACAAATCCAAAACTGGTCGACATACTCCTACATATTGGGTGAACAAGAAAAACTGCACACTGAACCAGGTGGCAGAGCCTACGCTAGAACCCTGCTGTAAGCCCCACCCCCAGCACAGGAAATACAACCTGGGAAGAACACACAACTCTGAGCTTCCCCCTGAGGACCTAAGGGTTTGGATCCCACAGCTGGTGCCCAACTTTGAAGATTTCCACCCGAGAGACAGGCCCCGAAAACACCTCGCTCTGG
Source organism: Plecotus auritus (assembly GCF_963455305.1). Lineage (NCBI taxonomy): Eukaryota > Metazoa > Chordata > Mammalia > Chiroptera > Vespertilionidae > Plecotus > Plecotus auritus. The sequence goes on along the minus strand of NC_137770.1, from coordinate 36,777,472 downwards.
AAGCCACAAGTCCCAAAAGACTGTAGAAAACGAAGACACAGCTCTTCACCGGCTCCTGCGGACTCCCCATGGCTATACCTGCCAGAGCCTAGAGCGGAGGCAGCGGAAATAACTGCCTAGTCTTTTCCTGAAAGAAGCCAATCTTCTCTGCAGATCTTAAAAGTTACCACCTTATGAGCAGGCTTCTAATTTAACACACATATGGGCACTGACTGCCGGCCTCTCCGGAGACCACACAGTCTGGTGGACACCGTCTTTGCGTTTTCCCTCTGCTAACCCGAGATCGCTGGTGTATCCTGGACAGGAGCTCGTTCACAAATCTGGGACCTTGACCTTTGTGGCTGCTGCCCACGGGATACAACAACCAGCAGGGCTTACATTCACCGGTCCTACGTGCCTGTAACTGACAAAGAAATACTTTGCACAGCACAGAGGCAGCGGACTGAAATGTCCAGTCTTTTGGTGAAATAGGCCTATTTACAAATCTTAAAACGTGCAACCTTCGACTTTGACATAACATTTAGGGACTAACTTCAATCCTCTCCAGAGAGAGGGGGAGGCAGGGGGCGCCATCTTTGTGTTCTCTCTCTGCCCCACCCCAGGTCACCAAGAAAAGAGCTTATAGTTGTCATTGTCACCAAGAGGACACATTCCTGAGAGTCTGGTGGCCAGCATGGCTTGTGTTAACAGGTTCAACAAGATGGTAGCAAACAAAGAAACAGGTCTTAACTGGCTCTTTCCCCAGGGCTCAGTGCAGAGAGAGCAGACACCTTCCAATCTTCCCCTGAAAAGTATTTTTAAAACTCCTGCCTGAGGGTCCAGCTTCTAATCAGCCTATATCTAGGTGTTGATTGAGATTGTTCCCTTCGCAAGGCTGACAGGTCTTGGCACACTCTCAACTACTGGGAACCACTCAGCACAAATAGGCTGCTTGGACAAGCACAAAGGATGAGAAGCAACCAAGAGCTAGGGCAAAGTTGAACAATAAGGTTTACCTCCTACATGGGGCTACTTCTTCAAGACAGGAGAGGTGGCCATTTCATCTAATGCGTAAAATCAAACATACAGAGTCAAGGAAGATGAAAAATAAAAGAAAGGTGTTCCAAATGAAAGATTAAGCTAAGACCCCAGAAAAGGACCTTAATAAAACGGAGATAAGTGATTTACCTGATAAATAGTTCAAAATAATTATAATAAAGTTGCTCACCAGGATCAGGAGGACAATACATGAGCAAAGTAAGAATGTCAATAAGAAGAGAAAATATAGAAAGTACCAAAGGAAAATTACAAGGTAAAGAATACAATAACTGAACTGAAAAATTCAATAAAGGGATTTAACAGCAGACTACATAAAGGGCATAAAGGATTAGTGAACTCAAGACAGGGAAGTATAATACATCCAGTCAGTGGAACAAAAAGAAAAAGGAATTTTAAAGAGTGAAGATACTTTAAGGGATTTATGAGGCAACATCAAGTGAAGTAATATTCATTCATATTACAGAAAATGAATATTAAAGGAGAGAGAGAAAGGGTCAAAAATCTTATTTGAATGAAAAAATGGCTAAAAACTTCCCTAACCTGGGGAAGTAAACAGACATCTGTATCCAGTAAACCCAGAGAGTTTCAAATAAGGTGAACCCAAAGATACCCACACCAACCTACATTATAATTAAATTGTCAAAAGTTAAATAGAACAAGAGAATTTTAAAAGCAGGAAGAGAAAAACAAAACAAAACAAAACAAAACATAATATCATCAGCAAGTTTTTTAGCAGAAATTCTGCTCCCCAAAAGGGAGAGGCACAATCTTTTTCTTTCAGTACTTTGAATATAAAACTGCCAACCAAGATACTCCATATAGCAAAGTTGTCCTTCAGAATTAAAAGAGAGAAAAGGTCTTTCAGAAGAGCAAAAGCTGAAGGATGGATTTCAGCACCACTACTACACTTCCTTAGGAGAAATGTTGAAGGGACTTCTTTAAGCAGAAAAGTTGCTAATTAGTAACAGAAAAACATATGAAAGTATAAGTCTCACTAGTAAAGATGAATATATAGTTAAATTTGGAATACTCTAATATTGTAATTATGGTGGGTTAAATATTTGTCAATCTAGTATGAAATTTAAAAGGCAGAAGTAGTAAAAATAACTGTAATCACAATAATTTGTTAAGGGGTACACAAGATAGAAAGATATAAACTGTGACCTGAAAAACATAAAGTGGGGGAGGAGGTTGGAAGAGTAAAAATGTAGTGCTTTAGAATGTGTTCAAACTTAAGTTGCTATCAATTTAAAATAGACATAACTATAAGATATTTTATGTAAGTCACATGGTTACCACAAAACAAAAACCTATAGTAAATACTCAAACAACAAAGGCATCTAAGCACACCAGTACAGAAAATCATCAAATCACAAAGGGAGAGAGCAAGAGAAGAACAAAGGAATTACAAAATAGCCAAGAAACTATTAAGTGATAATAAATCCATGCCTATCAGTAACTACTTTAAATGTAAATGGACTAAATTATGTGAGTAGTAACTGGATGGATTAAAACCAAACAAACAAGACCCAACTATATTGCCTACAATAGATTCACTTCAGTCAAAAGGACACACACAGACTGAAAGTGAAGGGATTGGAAGAAGATATTTATGCAAATAGAAACCAAAAGAAATCTGAGGTAGTTACACTTATATCAGACAAAATAAACTTTAAGACAAAGACTCTGATATGAGATAAAGAAAGGTATATAATGGTAAAGGGGCCAATCCAACAAGAGGATCATTTATAAATATTTATGCACCCAACATAGGAGCACCCCTAAATATATAAGATAATATTAACAGACCTAAAGGGAGAAATAGACAGCACTTCAATAATAGTAGGAGACTTCTACACCCCACTTTTATCAATGGGTAGTTCATCCAGACAGAAACCAATAAGAAAACATTAAATGACACATTAGTCCAGATGAACTTAACAGACATATACAAAAAAAAAAAAAAATTTATCAAAAAGCAACAGAATAAACATTTTCTCAAGCACACATACAACATCCTCCAGGATAGAGCATATGTTAAGCCACAAAAAGAAGTCATAATGAATTTAAGAAGACTGGGGAAAAATGGTTAATATTTTAACCACAATGATACACTAAAATCAATTACAAGAAAACTGGAAAATTCACAATATGTGAGATTAAACAACATGCTCCTGAACAACCAATGGGTCTAAGGAGAAATAAAATAAAATAAAATAATGCCTTGAGGCAAGTAAAAATGGAAATACAATACACCAAAACTTATGGGATGCAGCAAAAGCAATTTTAACAAGGATAAATGTCTACATTAAGAAATAAGAATTAGTCAACATGATACACTATATTAACATCAGATAAAAGTAATATGATAATTTCAATACATGCAGAAAAGCATTTGACAAAATTCAACATCCATTTATCATAAAAACTCAACAAAGTGTACATAGAGGGAACATACCTCAACATAATAAAGGTCATATATGACAAGCTCACAGTTGATATTATACTCAACAGTGAAAAACTAAAAGCTTTTCCTTTAAGATCAGGAACCAGGCAAGGATTTCCACTCTTGCAACTTTTATTCAACATAGTATTAGAAGACCCAGCCAGATTAATTAGGCAAGAGAAAGTAATAAAAGGCATCTAAGTTAAAAATAAAAAATAAAAAAATAAAGATGTTACTATTGTATGCCGGAAACCAATCATTCTACCACTAATAGAAAGATGTAGACAGGAAACTGGGAAGGCTGGTCAACAACCTTAATTGTTTTGATCACTCACTGTTTAGTTGAAACATTGTTAGCTGAAGCAGCCTCCACCTCTGTTTGTTTCATGTAAATTTCTGTTATTGGAATTTCCTGCCTAAAGGTTATGGGCGTATCCCATAGTCTCAATAAAAGGGATTGCAAGGCCAGAGCAAGGGGTAGTCCTTCCACTAGAGTTGGGCTCCCGCCTGGCCCCCAATATTCCCAAATTAATACTTTTCCAAGTCTCTTTTCATTTGTGTGCGGCCTTCTCCAGAAACCGGACCCTGAGTGGACCCTGAACCACGCGGGACGTGAAAGGGGTTCCCACAATTGTAGATGATATACTATCATATATAGAAAACCCTAAAAACTCCACCAAAAAAACTTTTAGAACTAATCAATGAATTCTATAAACTTGCAGCATACAAAATCAATATTAAAAAGTTCGTTGCATTTCTATACACAAACTATCTGGTAGAGATATTAAGAAAACAATCCCACTTACAAATGCACCAAAAATAATAAAATGCCTATGAATAAATTTAACCAAGAAGGTAAAAGACCACCTGGCTCAGTTGGTTAAAGCATCATCCTGATACACCAAGGTTACAGGTATGATCCCTGGTCAGGGCACATACAAGAATCAACCAATGAATGCATAAATAAGTAAAACAATAAACTGACCTTTTTTTCCTTCCTTCCTTCCTTCCTTCCTTCCTTCCTTCCTTCCTTCCTTCCTTTCTTCCTTCCTTTCTCTTTCTCTTTCACTCTCTCTCTCCCTCCTTCCCTTCTTTCCTCTTTCTCTCTAAAATCAATAAATAATTTTTTAATTAGCATTTTTTTTTCAAAAGGAGAAAGTAAAAAACCTGTACGCTGAAAGCAATAAGACATCAGTGAAAAAAAATTGAAGATAACACAAATAAATGAAAAGATATTCCATGCTCATGGGTTGGAATAATTAGTATTGTGAAAATGTCCAAACTACCCAAAGTAAATTACAGATTCAGTGAAATCCCTATCAAAATTCTAATGACACTTTTTCACAAATATAGATCAATCCTAAAATCCAAAAGATCTGAACAGCCAAAGCAATCTTAAAAAAGAACAAAGCTGGAGGCATCATTCTCCTAGATGTCAAAGTATATTACAAAGCTACAGTAATCAAAACAGTAAGGTATTGGTATTCAAAATAGAACAGTGTGGTATAGTAATCAAAACAGACTCACAGCTCAATAGAACAGACTAGAGAGCCCAGAAATAATCCCACACATATATGTTCAATTAAGTTACGACAAAGAAAATAAGCATATACAATGGAGAAAGAACAGTCTCTTCAATAAATGGTGTTGGGAAAACTGAGCATGCAAAAGAATGAAATTGGACTGCTATTTTACACCATACACAAAAATCAACTCAAGGTGGTTTAAAGCAGTGGTTCTCAACCTTCCTAATGCCGCGACCCTTTAATACAGTTCCTCATGTTGTGGTGACCCCCAACCATAAAATTATTTTCGTTGCTACTTCATGACTGTAATTTTGCTACTGTTAATGAATTACAATGTAAATATCTGTGTTTTCCGATGCTCTTAGGCGACCCTGCTAGCTGTTCTCAACCTGTGAGTCGTGCCACAGGTTGAGAACCGCTGCTGTAGACCCTAAGACCATCGGAAAACACAGATATTTACATTGCAATTCATTAACAGTAGCAAAATTACAGTCATGAAGTAGCAACGAAAATAATTTTATGGTTGGGGGTCACCACAACATGAGGAACTGTATTAAAGGGTTGCAGCATTAGGAAGGTTGAGAACCACTGGTTTAAAGATTTGAATGCAAGACTTAAAACCATAAAATTACTAGAAGAAAACACAGGCAGTAAACTACTTGAAATCAGTATTGGGCAAGAACTTTTTTTTGGATCTGACTTCAAAAGCAAAGGCAACAAAAGTGAAAATAAAAAAGTGGGACTATATCACATTTACAGGTTCTGTACAGCAAAGGAAACTATCAACAAAAAGAAAAAGCAAACTACTGAAAGGGAGAAAATATTTGCAAATCATGTATCTGATATGGGGTTAATATCCAAAATATCTAAAGAATTCATACAACTAATTTTTAAAATCTGAATTTAAAAAGGGCAGAGGATCTAAATATACGTTTTTCCAAAGAAGACACTGAGATGGCCAAAAAGTATATAAAAAGGTATTCAACATTATATGTTACTAGGGAAATATAAATCAAAACCACAATAAGATATCTAAATGGCTATTATCAAAAAAAACAAGATACCACATGTAGGCAAAAATGTGGAGAAAAGGAAATCCTTGTACATTGTTGGTGGGAATGTAAATTGTTACAACTGCCATGGAAAACAGTATAGAGGTTCCTCAAAAAATTAAAAATAGAATTTTACTTGTGGGTGTTTATCCAAAGGAGATAAAATCACTGTCTTGAAAAGATATAGGTACCCCCCCCCCCCCATATAAGGTAAGTTGACCTTCCCTGGCAAACAGCTCTCTCCCTCCTTGACCAATGGCTTATGGAGCCTTTGAGTGGGGAAATGCTGACTGGGCTAACATGTCTGCTTTTATTTATTTTATTATTTTTTTAATTTAAATTCTTTATTGTTTAAAGTATTACATATTTCTCCTTGTTACCCAATCATGCCCTGTTCTGAGTTGCCTCTTCTAATGCCCTAGAACACACACTCCTGCCCAGAATTCTTCAGGAAGAGTGAGTGCTCCAAGCTGTGAGCACTGCACTTCCCAGTCCATGGATTGTCTTTTCTTGAATAAAGGACACCAAACTCATTAAACTGTTTTAATTTTGTCATTTGACAGGCCTCAACTGTGAGTCTAGGGACTTACTTTCTGGGCCTCAGAGCTGCCCCCTGCATTTCGGGGTGGGGAGGGAAAACTATCAATAGAATCTGCTGTGAGTACACTATGGGCTCTAAAGAATATGGCCTTTGAGTCTGGAAACAGGGATTTGAAATCTGACTCTGTATTCACCCTAGGCCATTTGTTAAACCCTCCCAAACCTTGCTCTCCTCATAGATTAAATAGCAATGATAACAATCTATCCTATATAATAAAGATGTAATATGCCAGTGGTCGGCAAACCACGGCTTGCAAGCCACATGTGGCTCTTTGGCCCCTTGAGTGTGGCTCTTCCACAAAATACCACATGCAGGCGCACACGTACAGTGCGATTGAAGGAGTACTCTAATTAAGTTAATAACAATGTATCTACCTATATAGTTTAAGTTTAAAAAATGTGGCTCTCAAAAGAAATTTCAATCGTTGTACTGTTGATATTTGGCTCTGTTGACTAATGAGTTTGTCGACCACTGTAATATGCAAATGGTCATTACGCTGTGAAGCATAATGACCAACAGTGTAATGACCAGATCACAGATCAGCAGGAGGGTGGGGCAGCGAGCTACGAGTGGGCGGTGGAGAGCTACAGGAGGGGACAGGGCAGCAAGCTATGAGAGGGGATCAGGGGGAAGGAGGGGCAGGGGGAACTACAGGAGGGCAGGGCAGCAGGTGGAGAGCTACTGGAGGGTGGCAGTGAGCTACTGGCAAGCTACTGGCGCATGGATTTGTGCACATGGCTACTAGTCTACACTAATCAAAGAGAAATATGCAAATTGACTGTACCTCCGTGACACCCATAAGCCATTCAGGACTGAGTATGCAAATTAACCCAACAAAGATGGTGGGTTAATTTGCATGTGCAGGCGTGGAGTGGTGGGCGGGGCGGGACGCCTGCTATGAGGGGGAGAGCGGGGGATGGAGGGAGCTACAGGAGAGGAGCTCTGGCCAGGAGCGAGGACTTGCAGGCTCCTAGGTGGCCGGGAGCGAAGCCAGGGGAAGGAAGGCCTATTCTTGCATGAATCTTCGTGCACTGGGCCACTAGTATATATATAAAATCCTAATATGCAAATAGACTGAACAGCGGAACAACCAAACTGCCGGTTGCTATGACGTGTGCTGTCCACCAGGGGGTGCGCATGGAACATTGTGAGTGTCAGCAGCAGGCAGCAGAGCACAGAACATGGCAGGCATCAGCTGCAGCAGGATGGTGGAGCAGATGAGCGGGGGTGCCAGACCAAGGCAGGGCACCAGTTGCTGTCATCAGGGTGAGCCTCTGGTGGTTACTGAAAATTCTCTGCTCCCGTGCGCACCGTGGTCCCGCCCAGCACTCATACCTCCTGCTGGCGCTGGCCCTACTCGCACCCGCTGCCGGCAACAGCCCTGCTTACACCCACTGCTGGTGCTGAAACCGCTGCTTGCACCCACTGCCAGCGCCTGGCGCCGGTCCCAATTGTTTGGTGCCATCAGCGGGTGCAAGTGGCGGCTGCTGGACCCCAATGACCTCTGAGGGCTTCTCCACCTCCTCCTGCTCCTGAGGGGCGATCAGGGCTGGCAGCCACTGCTTGCACCTGCTGACTGTGATGGCCGCACTTGTACCTGCTGCTGGCACCGGCCCAAATCGATCCATGCTGTCAGCGAGTGTGAGCAGGACCGGCGCCATCAGCGCATGGGAGAGGTGGTGGCAGCAAGAGCGGGGCTGCTGGCAGACAGGGGACTGGGGGCCACAGCAGGAGGGGCCAGGTGGGGGTGCGGAGGATGGGCCAAGACCCGCTCCTGTGCCCACCGCAGCCTCGCAGCCCACAGTTCCTTTCAAGATTCACAAATTTGTGCACTGGGCCCCTAGTAACAGCAATAACAACAATTAACACCAATAAGACTGTAACAAGAATAAGAAATAACAATAATTTGTAAACTCTTACTTTGCAATAGAAATTATTTAACATTTAGCATAACTGAGGAATTAGGTGTAAAAGCAGGCACAGCTCATCTGTGGAATATAATGAATGACATAAACTGATGAACAAAAACAGAAACATCTAACAGACCGTCAAACCTCAGAGGGAAGGCAGGGCGGAGGGGGCGGGTGGTAAGAGATCAACCAAAGGACTTGTCTGCATGCATATAAGCATAACCAATGGACACAGACAGTGAGGGGGAGCGCAGGGGTGAGGGCATGTGCTGGGGGTGGGAGTGGCCAGGGAGAGGTCAATGGGGGAAAAGGAGACATATGTAATACTTTAAACAATAAAGAATTTAAATTTAATAATTTTTTTTTTTAAAGAAAAAAGCAGACATGGTTAACTCAGTCAGCATTTCCCCACCCAGAGGCTCAAGGAGGGAGAGAGCTTTGGAGTTCAGTCCCCCTAAGAGGAGGGCCCTAGTTCGCAGCTCCATCTGTTTTATTCCCCAGACACCTGCCCTCTCATTCCCTTTCCATTGGCTGGGGAACGGATAAGTGGAACTACGGCATTTTCTTTTTGTATGTTTCCCACCACAGTCTATCTCAGAGGCAGAACGTGAGAAGCCCAGAATGTCTTCTGGCCCCTCTCTGCACATCCCCAGCTGCCCCCGTCACGGCTTCCACCCCAAATGAAAGCCATTGCACCTCAAAAGCAGCAGAGAGATGTGGCTCTCCTTCATGTCCCCTTTATGAGTGAGGGAGAGAAAGAGAAGCAAACACCAAGGTCAAGCAGGGGGACTTCCAAGCCAGTGCCTTCTTTCTGAGAAAAAGCCAAGAATGATTCTGGACCGGACATGGTAGCTTTCTGTCCAGACCAGCAAGGGAGCGGGGCAGGACTAGAGAAAGGGTCTTTGTGAAATGCAGGTCAAAGCAAGCTCAAGGCTCCGCTCCTCTCTCAGCTGACCGCCCTGTTAGGGGAATCAAGCCAGGCCTGTGCTTCCCGGATGACTTGGAGCCACATACTTGCTTCCACATGACTCCAAGGCCAGACAGACAATGGCTGAGGAAGTTCAGAGGTCATGGGGTGACTGGACCCCAGGTCCCCAGAGGGATACCAAAACATATTGGAAACATTGTTTCTAGAGTCTCATGTGCTTGACTGCTCAGGAAGGCATGGTTTGGTAACTTTCTGGTGTGACTTACAGGAAGGTCTGATGGGGATAGAGCAGGAATGTTGTAACGGCTCTGGATCACCTTGGAAAAATACTGTCCATTGACCAGCCCGACAATGCAATACCAGGAGCAGCTGTTGGTGAATCAGCAGCCTCCTCCTTCCTGGTGGCTTCAGGAAGCATGTCCAAGGCCTCACCCCCTCCTCCTCCCCGGGGGAGAAAGCCCCACCACCCACACACTGGCTCTTCTGAAAGGGGCTAAAACCAGGCAGCTCCCCACCCCTGGAACTGGAAATAGTTTCAGGCTCTCGACACAGAAAATCCATTCACAGTTTCTAATTCTCTTTTCTAAAGTGCACAACAGCAGAACGAGGTAGAAGTCTCTATATTCTGGGTAGCATGCTTCACATTAGTCTCAATGCCATGTCAGTCTCTTTCCTGCAGAGCCAGCCACAGTCTGAGAAGCTCGGGGGCTGGCCCAGCTGGAGGGGGCTTTGGCAAAGCAACAGTCCCAGCTGCCCCGCCCTAGGGCCTCGGAGCCTCTGCTCCAGGTGTGGACGTGGAGGTTGGGGGGAATCCTGCTCTCTGCCTTTGCACTGGCCTCCTCCTGAGGTTACTGCTTTCGCTGAAACAGCTTTGGACATAACATTTACACCCCAAATGGAGCTAGTGAAACAGTGAACAGATTTGGAAAGGAGGGTCCCTGCTGGGTGTTCCCACCCACTTGAGGGCTAAATTGTTTTTTTCTGTCTGTATCTGGCTCCCCTTTATAACATGACACTCAAACACCAGGTTTGACCTCAGTGACACACATCCAGACCTGATGAACAGGAAAGCAAATCCAAGGTCACTGATGACTCAAAAGATGAGCTGAGTCCCTGTGAGCTGCAGAGCCTTTAATCCCTCCCCTGCCCTATTTACTGTGCCCACCAACTTTCCTTTCTCTAAGTCTCAGCAGCCTTGGTCTTCCGGGGCTTGTGTGAATGCACAGGGGAACCAGGGTGAGCTGGCCACAGCCACCCTCCAATATTCTATCCTCATGGCCTTTGGGACCTGGACAGGGAAGTGGAGATGAGAGGTGCTTTTTAGAATCTAAAAAATCTAATCTAAGCGGAGGTTTTGGCCTCACCTGTAGGGATTTAAAGAAAACCATGGCCCTAGCTCCGTGGTCGGCAAACTGTGGCTCGCGAGCCACATGCGGCTCTTTGGCCCCTTGAGTGTGGCTCTTCCACAAAATACCACGGCCTGGGCGAGTCTATTTTGAAGAAGTGGCATTAGAAGAAGTTTAACTTTAAAAAATTTGGCTCTCAAAAGAAATTTCAATCGTTGTACTGTTGATATTTGGCTCTGTTGACTAATGAGTTTGCGACCACTGCTCCTAGCTGGTTTGGTTTATTGGATAGAGCAGTGGTCGGCAAACTCATTAGTCAACAGAGCCAAATATCAACAGTACAACGATTGAAATTTCTTTTGAGAGCCAAATTTTTTAAAGTTAAACTTCTTCTAATGCCACTTCTTCAAAATAGACTCGCCCAGGCCGTGGTATTTTGTGGAAGAGCCACACTCAAGGGGCCAAAGAGCCGCATGTGGCTCGAGAGCTGCGGTTTGCCGACCACAGGGATAGAGCGTCAGCCTGTAGACTGAAGGGTCCTGGGTTTGATTCCAGTCAATGGCACATGCACAGGTTACCGTCTCCATCCCCAGTAGGGACATGCAGGAGGCAACCAATCAATGATTCTCTCTCATCATTAATGTTTCTATCTCCCTTTCCCTTCCTCTCTGAAATCAAAAATATATATTTTTTAAAAAATGAAAACTTCTAGTAAGCCTCGGGTCAGGGTGGGTGAGGAAGAGGAAAACCTCCCCAGGACCAGCCCTGGAGGCCATTTCTTGCCCTAATGAATAATGTCACCCTTACTCACACTTTCCTTTACACGGTTTCCATTCTTTCGCTGTTGCTATTTGGTTGTTTATGGCCTAGTCCTGTGGTTTGAATCAGTCCCACCTGGAAACTTGTTAAAAATGCAAATTCTCAGCCCCCATCCCAGACCTATGGAATCAGGAGGTCTGGGAGTCACGCTGGCAATCGGTGTTTTAACTGGCCCTCCAGGTGATTATAAGAACACCAGTTTGAGAACATTGCTCTCATCTGCTCTTCCCCCATTAGGCTGCAGGCCCCTGAGATACTGACTCCAGAGGGCTTAGTGTAGTCCCAGGCACCCAGGAGCACAGCCCCGCACCAGACCTGCAGCAGGAAGTAGGAAGAAGACCAAGGAAGCAGCCTGGAAATAATCGGGACCTGGTTTCTAGTTGGGTGACCCTCGCCAACCTCTCGGCCTCTGGCTCCTCCTCTATAGTGTAGACAGGAAGAAGTGGGTCTCTGAGGTTGGGGTAGTTCCCACAGTCTGGAAGTCTGGATCTGACCTGCCTTTTTCCTGCTGACTCCCTGGCCAGCCCTCATGGCAACTCTGGGTTTCCTCTTGTTCTCAGTCAGTTTCTGTTGGTGTATGTGTGAGAGAGACAGAGAAACCAAACCTAGAAATGGAGTGGAAACGTGTGGGAGAAGCCACAGCCTCCAGCATAAATGGGCATGGCTGCCAGCAGGCAGCTTGCCTCAGGAGTCCCTCCTGTCAGGAGCTCAGCTGGGAGAGAGAAAATGAGCTATGCAAAGGCAACAAACCTCTAATCACTCACTCACAGTGCCCAGCCCGCTGATCCAGTCCCCCCAACCCCACCCCCAGAGAACTGGGGGAAATCTAATCTAAGTGGAGGTTTTGGCCCAGGGTCTGGTGGATCAGCATAGACTCGGGAGAGGAGGGGAGGTCATCTCACCATTGAAGGCGCTCACAAGGGGGGAAAAGGTAGTTTTATGAATCCTGAGGTGGGGAAGGAGGGAGAAGTTCTAAGAGTGGAAAAGTACTGGGGACTGAGTCAGAATAGAGAAAGTGTCCTCAAGGATTGCTTGTCTTCCTCCTTCCCTCCCCCCATAAGGAGGCCCAGCAGAGACCTTAACAGGATCTCTGCCCAAGGCCCCAGACAGAGAGATTTAGCCCAAGGCCCCAGACAGAGAGATTTAGCCCAAGGCCTCAGACAGAGAGATTTAGGAATAAAGGCGCCTCTGGACTAGGAATGTAAATACGCAGAGCATGGGACCAGCCTGGGGGCCTGAGTCTGCACATCCACCCAGAGATGGCTCACAGGCTGTGCGCCAATTCTGCTGTGCGGAAGGCAGCTTCTGCCCCCAGGCCTGCCGGAAAAAGCCTTTGTAATTGCCCAAGGTCAGGCCTGGAAAATCACACTAATGTTTCACCAAGAGCCAGACTGCTCACCTCCTCCCAGGAAGACACTAAGTGGCCTCTTCTCCCACCTGCCTCTTCTGAGCCAACTCCCCAGCTTTCAGGCAAAGACCAGGACACCTGCCTCTGCGCAGGGACCCGGTGACTTTCCCCAGGTGGAAATCTCTTGTCACCAATTTTTCTAGGCTCAGAGCTTTTGGTTCCTGTCACTTTAAATCACGGGCATCACTAGGAAATAACTGAGAGAACTTAGTGTGAACTCTCATGAAGCGTTCACATTACTGGCAATATAAGACTCTATTACTGTTAAGTGGCATTGTCCTTCCCCCTTTTCTAGAGATGATTGGGTATGAAATGATTTTTCTTTTCTCTCTTTTTCTCACCCTCCCACCTGCAATGACTCAGCTCCTGTAGCAGAGATGGGTGCATAACTGAAATGGAGGTGGTGCACGGGCATGGAGAGGGAAGCGAGAGCCAGCACCTGGGCTAGCCCCCAGCATCTGATAATGTTGATGCAAGAGCCTGTAGCCTTCTGACCACTAATTCCAATAAGATGCATCCCATAATAGCCATGTCTTCCTAAAAGATGTCCAGGGTGTGGAAGAAAATTTACTCTTTCTGTGACACTGTATCACTCACTTGTCCCAGCCTATACTATTTCCTATTACATTTATGCTGCTATGTCCTGTCTTTCCTATTAGATTGTAAGCTTCTTGAGGGCAAAGACTATGCCTTTCAGGTCTGTAGATCACACAGAGTACATTGCTCTCAAATACATGCTGTGTGGATACATGGTCAAGATGCAGAACCCAAAAACAACCACAAAACCAGTTCTTCTAGTGTGGTCTACTTTTACATACAACAATTGTACCCTGACTTCCCAAGTGGGTTGTATATGTATTCGTGTTTGAGGCTTCAGAGTATCTGGCCCATTGATGGCTCTCAACAAATACTTAACTAGGTTTCTCACAACAGTCCTACCCAAGAGACAGAAAATTAACTGGGACTGGAAATTTAATCCTCTCAAACCCACATGAAATTACAGGCATGATTAGACAATATCACCCCTTCCTGGAGTTCCTCAAAGGGTGTCCAGAAGCAGATGAGGAGCTGTCTCTGGGGACACAGTGAGCTAACCTACCCTATTTGCTTCAGTTTGCCCCAGTACTCAGTTAATTGGTGGAGATGTATGGGTTTGTGTATAACGTGCGTGATGATTATTTTTTATTAGTTATTTATTACAGTCACCATTTGAAACTGGCTGCTGTAATCATCCCTAGCTCTTGACCATGACAACTAAGGTGATGCAGGAGGGTTTGTGTCAATAAGCTAGAGAGCTGGTCTCCTGCTTTTAATTGGACAACTTATATAATTTAGGTCTACAAAGAGACACTGTCCAGTCTAGGCAGGCAGAGCCCATCCCACCGTCCCAATATGCTCTACTCCAGCCTCTCATTCATCCTACTGCCCCTCCTGCTTCTTTGAAGGCACGTGAGCAGGTCCCAGGCATACAGCTCCGTTGGACTGGGCTTGTCCCTATCTTCCTTGCTGGTGATTTCTGACTGTCTTATGGTCAGGAGCCAGACTCTGGGTTTGTTCTTCCCATTGGCCACACAGAAGAGCAGCCACCAGAGAAATTCCAGGTTAGCCTTCCTCTAAGGATCAGTGGCTCTAACTGATCAGCAGAATTACCTGGAGGGGAGTTTTAATAATATGGCTCCCTGGAATTCATACCCCAAAGATTTCCAATTTAGTCAATCCAAGTGATATTCAGTCAGCTGTGTTTTTTCAAAACTGTACAGATGAGTCTGATGCATGGGCAAGTTGGGGACCACTGGGTGAATTCCAAGCTCTTTGAGATCAGGAAACATGAATCTCCCCTTCTGTATCCCCCCAATTATTAGCACAACACCTGACACATAGCAACCCCTAATAAATATTTATTGAGTCAATGAGTAAGTAAATGACTGAAAACTGGGTGGTGGCTTGGAAGTACAGTCAGCCTAGCACCTTATCTAAAGGCTAGTGCAATATGGAAGGGCTGGTGGGATATGGAAGGTCACACCAGTCACAGTGGGGCTGGAAATAAGAATAAAGCAGAGGGCCGGGGGACAGGATGAGCCAAAGGAAATGGGGCAATTTGAGCACCAAGCAGGAGAACAAGACGCCTGCCTTTGAAAATGCTGCTGCCCCTGTGTTGGGGCTTAAGCAGTTCTGCTTCTAGTCCCACCTAAGAAAGCAAATGTAATTGGTCATTTCCCTGTTTGGAGAAAAAAAGAGAAAGAAAGAAAGAAAAAAAAGCTTGCATTGTTAGGGTAAAGACTAGACTCCATTCTCAGGCTCACAGGTCCCTTCTTGGCTCCTCCTTAGCTCATCACATGCTACTTGCTCCCATCTCTTTACACGCACGGCCACCCTGCCTTCCTGCAGGTCTTACTCACTGAGTGCTCTCTCCGTCCGCAAACTCCTATCCGACCATCAAATCCCCACTTTAGAACCTCACCTTCTCTTCCCCCAGGAGGCCACCAGCTTGCTGGGGGTGGGTCAGTCTGCTGTGTCCGAAGTCTAGCCAACAGGTGCTCCGATATTTGTGTGATGATCGGAATTTGGAACAGGAAACCTACAACAGACGCTCAGGGTTGGTGTTTGCTTGTGTTCCTGTAAAGCTGCATTCTGCAGACAGAAACAAATTCACGGATTTGGATCTAGAGAGGAACTGGGGTGCGGGGAATGGGTTGGGTGTTGAGAAAAGCAAGTGAAGGAGTGAAGGTGGGGGGATTCCTAAAAACGACCAGGGAGAAGGCAGACTTTTCTGTTTTCTGCCCAATCCGTCTCTGGGGTCAAAAGCCATAGAACATCTCCTGTGGTCATGCTTGACCAAGGTAGGCTGCCAAGCTGCCCTTACACTTTGAAAACCGTGGTGGCTCCCTAGCTGGTTTGGCTCAGTGGATAGAGCATAGGCCTCCAGACCAAAGGGTGCGGGGTTCGAGTCAGGTCAGGGCACATGCCTGGGTTGTGGGCTTGATCCCCAGTAGGGGGCGTGCAGGAGGTAGCCGATCAATGTTTCTCTCTCTTCCTCTCTGAAATCAATTTAAAAATATATATATTAAAAAAAAAATCCTTCGTGACTGCACAGGCTTTACAAGGGGGCTGCAGGTGGGAGCTGCCCGGGGTATGGGGGTAGGGCTTGAGGACTGGACAGGCACCTTGAGGTCAGGTGCACCATGTGGGCCGAGCTGGGCCTGGAGCCACGAGGCCGCAATGGGGGCAGCTGATTTGCCGGCTTGATGAGCGGCTGCCTTGATTTGGTCTGACAAGTAGAGGCTGTTGTGAGAAGCGGCTCGGATTGTTGACATTCAGCAAGCTAGAAATAACCAGCTGGGCTCCTGGCGCCATGGCCACAGATGTCTTGCCCTTCCAAACAACAGCCCGACTGGAGTGGCCTTTAGCCGGTGCAGACCTGTGCTGTGTGTGTGTTAGGCCTGGGTTCTAGTGCACACTCAGAGTCTAACTCTGTGGTTTAGGGGAGTCACTTGAATTGACTGCAGCTCAGCTCTTCCTCTGTAAAGTAGGGTTATCTGACCCCATTCCGCCTCTGCTAGAAAAATCTAAGTGGCTGCCCTGTCCCTCCTAATCTCATGGCCTGAACTTGATGTCGGCTACTTCTAGAAGCCTGGCGCTCTAAATATCCACGCTGGGAGGGACTGGCAGATAATCCTAATTGAAACATGCTGATTAACCTCTATGAGAATCTGTTGAAATCTGTGGGCTCTCGCCCTAGAAAATGTTACACATGGAACACATATTGCTGACAACGGCAGGGGGTTACTGATTTAAACCACAGACTCCTGGTTCGACATTTCCAATCTAGCCCAACTTCTCTT
Source organism: Plecotus auritus (assembly GCF_963455305.1). NCBI lineage: Eukaryota > Metazoa > Chordata > Mammalia > Chiroptera > Vespertilionidae > Plecotus > Plecotus auritus. The sequence continues at coordinate 36,760,556 of NC_137770.1, read as the reverse complement.
ACACCAGGAGCACCATCTTTGTCTCCCTTTTTCCTTCAGCCATCCTCCTCACCATCCCCCACACTGGCAGACTCTGGGGAGGGAAACTGTCCTATAAATATTTATGAAAGGCAGGGGATGTCCTGTGGTGGAGAAAGTGAAAACCAATACCCTCAGTCTGCAGAACCTGCCTGACTGAATGCTTCTCTCCCAGCTTCCACCTCTCTTCCCACAAGCCTGGGCGGTGGGGGGCTGGTGCCAGGAGCTGAGCGGAAGCTGCTGGGAAAGGTACTCCCCACCCCCTTCAGAATCCTCACCGTGAACACGATCACGGAAAACTTTCTAACTTTCTACTCCAGCATCAACCAGCAGCCACCTGGCTGGGAGCTGAAAGAGCCAAGGCTGTTTTGCATAGTGGCTTGCTTGCCCACAGTATCTTGTTACAAATGGGCCGCTTGTGCAATGGGGAACTACTGGGAGGGGCCTTTTTGATGTAACTGCAAGAAACAGCTCTAACAATAGATGATTCAGGAGGCTAGTAATTGACCCTTCCTCCTACCATATTGTTTGGATTAAATGATATGGCCCAGCTGGGCGCAGGAAGGCAGGGGCGGGGGAGGGACCTAAGCTCTTGCTGCTCAAAATGTGCCAGGGACCAGTGGCACCAACATCACCAGGAGCTTGGGCAGAGTCTTCTGTCCCAGGCGGGCTGAAAGGAAATCTGCATTTTAAAGAGATTTTGAAAAGATCTGCATATGTTTTAAAGTTGGAGAGACCCAACCCAAAGTCTGCTGATAATGGTCCCGATAGATAATGGTCATTAATAGAGTCCCAGTCATCCCTCTCTCCCACCTGGGAAAACCACAACAGATAGACAAAATCCCTCAAAGCTCTGTTTGCAGGAGAGGATGGACATGTCCACAGGGAGGACCTGGGACTCACAGACACCCCTTCCTCAACCAGAGACCTTGCCCACCCATTTGCAGAGTCACCCACCTGGAGCTATTCTGTTCTATTATTTTATCTTCTGGGAAAACAGAGGTCTTTTATCAGGACGTGAAAATGACAAGAGACCACCTGCTAAACAAAATCCAGTTTGGCTTTAGCTTTGCTGCTGGAATCAGTTCCTGGGCCTAAGACCAAATACTCTAGAGAAATGGGAGGAGGAGAACTCCCTGGAGTTGCCCATTGGCACAGCCCAGGACTATTTTCACTTGCCTTTGTAAATGAAGGTGCAGAAACCATGGGAGATGAGGTGAGCACAGACCCAGAGTGGGACGGACAGGGGGAAGGTGGAAGAGAAGTGCAGAAAACCACCAAGGGAAGACAGGCTTAGGGACACCTGCCGAGACAGAGGCCTGACCTCCTGGGATGTCCCTCCCTGCCTGTTCTCTACAAATACTGGGGTTTTTTTCTGGATTAAGAAAAGAGGTGCTTGGCCAGCTTATAGAAAATGAAATGTGGGCTCTTTGCTGCTGTCCTGGCTTTTAAAGGGGTCAAAAGCAGACCAACTTCAAGGTGTCAGCTGCTCGGTTAGCAGCCTTAAAAAGACATCCTTGATCTTTTATTGTCCTGCCTTTGCTCAGAGCTGCAAACTCCCCCTGAGGAAATGGCTTGCCTTAAAAGAGATGCTATTATAGCTAAAGATGTTTTAGCTTCACCTCCAATCTCTGACTCCTTGTGGAAAGTAATTGCTGCTGTGGTATGCCCTGTGCCTTTTATCCTTGCCTCTTTACCTAGATCAGTGGTCGGCAAACTGCAGCTCGCGAGCCACATGCGGCTCTTTGGCCCCTTGAGTGTGGCTCTTCCACAAAATACCACGTGCGGGCGCGCATGTACAGTGCGATTGAAACTTCGTGGCCCATGCGCAGAAGTCGGTTTTCGGCTCTCAAAAGAAATTTCAATCGTTGTACTGTTGATATTTGGCTCTGATGACTAATGAGTTTGCCGACCACTGAAGATGAACAGTAGCTAAGTGGATACAGCTGCCTAAAATTCAGTAGGACTTCAGTGTGTCCAGGAAGAATGATTCAGGAGAAATAACTGTAAGGAAAAGTGTCCAGTCCAAGTTACAAGGTTTTTCTTTTGGGCCCTGGTGCAGCTGGTGGGACTTCCAATCTTGGGTTAGTGAGACAGCCAAGAGGCACTGGGACTGCGCAACATCCCAAGCTCCAGTGGAAAAGAAAAACTTCACTCCATCTCGTAGATGGTGAGCAGTTTATGATAGGTGCTACAAAGGGATTTATTTCCCCCAAAATGGCTAATTAGAGGAATCCCGAATCACAACAACTCTGAACATAGAATCTCAGCTCCAGGCAGCCTAGTTACTGTGGGCCCAGCTATTCATTCCTCAGCAATCCTAGCCTATCCAAATTTTTCTTTAGAAACTCTACTGTATTTCCTGCATGATCTCAGGTCATGAGACCTCATCCTTAATACAGGAGAAAGTCACTAGCCAGGAGCAGAATCTACTGTCCCATCACAGGCGTGTTTTTGTGCAACCTTGGAATTACTCTCTAATTGTTTTGCTCTTATCTTTTTACATGGATACGGCTCCTATTACACACAGTCTGTGCTTGACCCATGTCAGCTGGGTTTCCCAAGACAGTAATCTCTAAGGTGGCAGTCCTTGGCTCATCCATCTGAGACCCAGGGCCTCTTAGGCAGACTGAGGAAGGATTAGGACTGTTGACTCAGGGACATGCGTGGCTCTGTATGAGTGCTTTGTTTTTAAAACCAAGGTCTTTGCCGCCAGTGCAATGAAGAGACATAACCCCCACTATTAGCATATTTTAAAGTATCTACTTCTGTTGGATCTCACCATCAGGCCAGAATCCCCATACACAGATCCCCTCACTTTGCCCTGTGCACTCCCCAGAGACAGGACAGGTGGTGGGATGTGACAAGCTAGCTCTATGCTTAAGTAAAATGAACAGGGCAGCATCTTCTCAAATTCCCCCAGCGTTCCAAACAGCCAAAACTAATGGAAAGAATGGACTTGTTTTATTCACAGTTGTTAACACTCCTCCCAAAGCAGTTGTTTGGCTAGCTGGACTGTCGATGGCCCTTGATCACTAAGACCTGCAGGTGTGGGTCAGAGCAGTGTTCGGGATTTCTACAGGAAGGTTGCTATCGTCCACTTCTCCGCCATCCTGAGATCGCCGCATTGAGTGTCTGCTACGTGCAAGGCACAGTGGTAGGCATTGGAGATGCGATGGTAAATAGGCATTGCCTATAATCTAGTGGGAGAGACTAGAATTAATCCAATCAGTAAACAAGTAAGTGTATAATTATCAACTGGAACAAAGGCCCTAAAAGAAAAGAATAGGAGGCTCTGCAAGAACATTGTAAGAGGTTTTATTTGATCTAGTGGGGGTGGGGAGAGGGTGGTTCCGGAGGCCTTTCTAGAGAGAATAACATGTGAGCTGAGCACTAAGAGAAATAACTAAAAAGTAAAGAGGGGTAAGGGAGTGCTTGAGACAGAAAGAGCTTGATCATTGGAGGAACTGAAATAAGTCCTGTATCTGGATTAAAGGGAACAGGAAAGCAAGGATATGGAGAGGTAGGCAGAGGTTGGATCCTCTGAAGATATATAACCAGTTTTGAGGAGTTTGGCTTTTATTTTGGAACAATGGAAAGCCATTTCAGGCAAGGGATGAGGACATTAAATTTATGTTTCCAGAAGATTGCCTGATGAGACAATGGTGAACAGAAACACCATTACTCACATCTCTCCCAACAGTCCCTTGTAGAGGCTAATGAACCACCAAAGTCTTGCTTCTGTACCCCTGAGTTAACATGAGTTATGCCTCCCCAGGCCCACTGCAAAGCCCAGAGGGCGTGTTGAGAGTGGTGGGAGCCCTGGTAAAACTCATTGCTAAGGTATTCAAATCTGGGTCATTTTCATTCCCTCAGCATTTTGCCTCCACTCCCAAGAAATACATTCTTAAAATTATAACCCTTCGGTGCCCATGCCCAGGCAGGCTCACTTCTGTTGGATCACAGTAATCATGGCTTTGACTGTGAGGATTACCAATCCCAAATTAAATGATTAGGCCAAGGTCAACAGACTCGTCAGCTGCCACCCCAAGGACAGCTTTCCAGTTCCCTGCACACGAGGCAGATGTGTTCCTGGGGAATGTTGTCAGAGGTTCTAATGTGGGTGTCTTAGAAAGAAAAAGAAAGAAGGAATTCATATTCCCCAAACACTTGAATTTGTCTTACGATCTTCATGTTTATTCTAAGATTCAGAAGTTCCCAGAATCACCTTCTGCAGTGGTCACATACTCTCTTGGAGTAGGAAATGATTCATGATTTGAAAAGCATTTTTAACCAAGTCTGGTTCTGCCTGAGCCATGAACATCCTTTGTGAATGATGGTAGCTTACTTACGGGCTGTCCCATCTTGCCATTTCCTGAAGCTACCGGTATAGTTGGAACAGGCATATGAACCACCCCTGGGTGGCTGGAAAGACATCTTAATCCTCGACAGGTTTTGATCTGAAAAGAAATGGCTTGTTCATTAGATGTGCTTTCCAAATTTTGCACTGTCGGCAGCTTGTCTCTGGGCCTTTCCCAGCCCTCTGTGCAGAAATGAACCCAGGGTTACTCATCCTTCTGCATGTTAAAGGAATTCCAGGAGGGCTCAGTCAAGCAACTGAAAAGCCTGGGTTATTTCAAGACATATGAGTCTGAATGTTTCAGGCCCCAGTAATGCCACTAAAATTAGAAATGACTTCTGCGCCAGAGGTAGCGTTCTACCGCCATCAGATGAGGTGGCAAGGCATGTGGGGTCTCCTGGTGGCTCCTCCAGGAAGAAAAGCAGCTTGAAAAATTGGAGCTACATGCCCAGCTTTGTCCTTGCAGACAGAGCGCCCTCCCTGCACCCCACTTCTCACCCCATGAGCTGATCTGTCCTGACAGCTGCCAGATCAGTCCTCTGGCTCCTGGGGCTTGCTTTGGCGCTGCTGCAGATCTTTCCTTCCAAGGTCCACTCCTTGTTTAAAAAGCTTTTGCAGTCGTACTTCAGGGGCGAATTACACTGACCTAAAACTCTTCATAGGAAAACGTATTTTCAGCTCGCAGATAGTTTCCAGAGGATATGTAAATCTATGGTGCCAGAACTTATCTGCCAAATGCAGATCTGCTTTTGGCTATGAATGACTTGTTAATAATTCTGAAGAACACACAGGTCACTTTGAGACAGCATAAAGGGACCTGGGAAGTATCATGCTAAGTGAAATAACTCAGAGAACGACAAGTATCACATGATCTCACTCACATATGGAAACTAATTAATAAAATAAACTGATGAAAGAAGTGGATCCAGAGACATGGAAGCATGGAACAAGTGCCAAATCTCGGAGGGAAGGCAGGAGAGGGTGGGTGGATGAGAGGTAATCAACCAAAGACCTTGTATGCATATATGCATAATCCATGGACACAAGACAGTGAGGTGATGAGGGCCTGGGGCAGGGGGCGGGGATGGGCTAGAGAGGTCAATGCGGGGGAAGAGGGACATGTTATCTTCCCATTATCTCCCAACAATATAATCTTTCAACAATAAAGATTAAAAAAGAAGAAGAAGAACACACAGATCAGAGGAAACACTGTGATGTCTGTCCTGTTAATCATCCTATGTTTTTCGTTTCTTTTGTGTGATCCATTCACCATTGGAATGCCTTCTCTTTTCTGTTCTTCTAAATTAGGAGAGCCTCTTTGTTTGGGTCTACAACATGCTCACAGAAAGACCGAGCCTGAATCCAGTCTAGAGTCTGGTGAAAAATAAAATGGGATGTTCCTCCTTTAGTCACTGACTGATCCTCCCATCTGTCACCAGCTGATGGAGTGGCCTTGGGCAACCACATGGCCTCCCTCTCCTTCCTTTCCTTGTTTGTAGAATGAGGAAAATATTGTTCCTCTGCTCTCACAGCGTTATTGTGAAACTTATTTAATTTGTAGTATGTGGGTGAAGTGTGCAAAGTGTTGAAATAGTGCATAAATATAACCACGATATTATGTGAAATCGAGTCTGCCTACCCTCTCTCCCTGTTCTTCCTGAGGGAAAAGCAAAGAAATGAAATCCTTGCCAAACAATGTGATGGCATGCCTCAGTTAAGTCCTGGTCAGAATGGATCCGTCCATGGTTCCTAAGAATACACATTCGCTGCCTTGTTTTCTTTCTTAGTCTCGACAGCCTTACCTCATGTTGGGGCGGAGAAGAAGTCGTGCAAATTCCTGGAGGCACAGTCTATGGCATATTAATATAAATGCCGCCAACAGTTTAGCCCCGCTGCCCGTATTCAGAGAGCTTGAAAAAACTTTTTGTGCATGTGCTGACTCTGACAGTGTCTTCTTTCTTACACTGAAAATTACCAGGGCAGAGACCAGCGCCTCCCATCTACCTTTCATGGTGCAGTGGCTCCTGGGCAATGAGAAACTGCTTCTGTGGGTGAAAGGCTGTGGCCCCAGTGCCATCGCCAATTAACCTGCATGCCTGGAGGATGGCTCTCAAATTCTCTGGACCTCATTTTCTTAAGTTGGAGGTTTCAAATGGTGTTCAGTGAAACCCTTTGGTGGCAGGAGGAGGAGTTATTGGTGTTATTGTTGTTGTTGTTGTTGTTATTTAGCATTTGAGGCTAATAGGAAAAGTTTTAACACTGCTATCTTCTCACACTTGCTTTCCATGGCCCAAAAAAATTCTACCAGAGCCCTCACTGATTGCTCCTATGAGATATATATTTTTTCATTCAGTCAGGTTTTTCTTCCTTTTTTTCCTTCAAAGCTAATAACTCTGAGGGGATAATGGTTAGAAAGAGGTCATCACAATCACATCTGGTAGGTTAGGAATTCTCAACTTGACCCACCCATAACCTGGAAAGATTTCCCTAGGAAATAGCTGTGACAGGGCTTTGGTCGGGTGAACCAGGGACCAGGGCAGGAAACTCCACAGCATGGCCATCTCCCAAGAGATGATGGTGTTTGGGCATGGCTTAGGAATTTGCCAGGATTTCCTGACCTTACACTTGCCAATAATGAAATGTGAAATTGTGGAATTGGTCCCATGTTCTGTCTTCTGAAGTAGTTTTAAATAAAATAGACAGACTTTGACCTAAAATGCAGAGATAGAGAATTCATAAAAAAACAATTGTATATACTATATATCATTGTTGATAGTATTGTAGATGTCTCCCATTTACTCCTCATTCACCCCCCTCCTCCCAGCCCTTACCCACCCACCCCCAGGTCTTCACTACCCTATTGCCCGTGTCCATGGGCTATGTATATTTATATATATAAAAGCCTAATATGCAAATTGTCCCCTTGGGAGTTCGACTGGGAGACCAGGAATTGGATCGCTCGCTATGACGTGTGCTGACCACTAGGGGCAGCACGCAATGAAGAAAGGCCCCAGCCAGCAGCTGGCAGCCGGAAGGCCCCGATCGGCCCTGATCACCCCTGATTGCTGGCCAGACCTAGGGACCCTACCCATGCACCAATCTTGTGCACTGGGCCTCTAGTAAGTATATAAGTTCTTTGGTTTATCTCTCCTCAACCCCACATCAAGATATGTAGAAGTGGCATCATTTGCTGGTCTCCTTCTGGCTGTCAGGGTGCTGTGAGTGCCATTGACCCAAAGGTTGTTGTGACTTTGTCAAGTACTGCAGGACCAAAACTGTGACTTTGATGGGCCAAGGAGAGTTCTGTCCCAAAGGAGCCCCGACAATGAGTCTGCTGCAAAATGAGGAAGGTCCCCAAGCAGTTTATAGGGCCCTCCCATCAGGCTCACCATCGTCAACTGCCTGCGAGAAGAGTGACGTCACACATCTAGAATCTGTCCTCCTCTTTCATCTCCAGCAATTACTCTCCATCACACACTCTTTCTGGGGACCTTCATCTAGAACTTTCTCCTTGTTCACCAAAAAGGTTTAGCTGGTAACAGATCTTGTGAACATGTAGGGGCTGGTAGATTGCCCAAACCTCCCCTCAAAACCACATGTTGACTCTTTCTCTCCTCTCTCTCTCTCTCTCTTCCTCCACCCTTACGCTTACTCCTGGGCAATCCCACAGTGTGTCACCGACTTCCTGCTCTTGTCCTTCATGATAGGACCATTCTGCTAAATGCTGAGCATCTGGAAACAATCTCTCAGAACTGTGTTGACACTTCAGCACTCTTCTGGAAGAGGCAGATTTCTCAGGAAACATTTAAAAGGAGATCAGGTTTCACTGTTTTGAGTTATGGCACATGGAGACAGGAGCCCAAAGTATTATAAAAGGCTTAGAGAAATCCTAGGGTCAAAGCTTCTTAAATAAAGTTTTATAACCTAGTTGGAATGTGGCACATGTTGCCTTTTTGGTTCATTTATTTAAAACAATTGTGTGACATCATTGTTTAGTCACTAGTCTATGTTTATCCCCAAGGCGATCCCTAACCTAATGGTGCTGGCAACCACGAGATGCTGTTTCATATACAACAGGCATCGTGGTCGGCTTTGCTCATTTGCAGAACATGCAGTTTTCTCACACAATAGGTTTTTGTTTTAACCAATCAGTGAAACAGAGAGCCTTCAGAAGGGAAGTTATGTCTGGGAAATCACTATCCCTCTTAAAAGACAAAACTACTTAGATTTTAAAATAGGTTCTCCTTTAGCTTTAACTGCATATTATAGTATTTTTTTCTTTTTAAAACTTTTTATTCTGAAATATTTCAAACTTACAAAAAATAGTGTAAAAAATTCCTGTATACACTTCACCCAGATTCACCATTTCTGAGACAGTAATTGTTATTTCTCTCTGGATATCATCATCACCACCACCTCCACCACATTATCTGATTCATTTGAGAACATGTTTTATATGTGTTTATCACCAAATATTTTAGTGTACATGTTTTAAAAACAAAGACATTAGCTCTAATCCTATCTAATAAAAGAGTAATATGCAAATTAACCATCACTCCGCTACAGCCACCAGCCACGCCCACCAGCCACGCCCACCAGCCAATCAGGAGCGAATATGCAAATAAACCCAACCAAGATGGCTACAGAGAGCAGGAGGGAGGCTTGGGTTTCCCCGGCAATGGAGGAAGCCAAGCTTTCTGCCTGCCCTTGCTGGCCTAGGCCTCCACTCAAGGCTACAAAGTTTCAATGATAGAAGATACATAAACCCAAGCAGAAATGGCGGCAGCCACGGAGCTGGAAAGAGCAGGAGGCTAGGGTTGCCCGCAGCGATGGAGGAAGCCAAGCTTCTGCAGCCCTGGCCCGCCCAGGCCTCCGCTTAAGGCTACAAAGTTTCAATTATAGAAGATACATAAATTCCAACAGAAATGGCTGCCATCTTGACTGGGAGCAAGCAGAAGGCTTGGCTCTGCTCCAGGCTACAAAGTTTCAATTATAGAAGATAAATAAACCCCAGATACCAGGGCCTCTGCTTGGATCGCCAGGGGCCGTGGCCGGCCTGCAAACCACCACAGGCCCCTCACTCAGGCCGCCCCACACCCCAAGGAAACCCCCACCCTGATCCGGGACACCCTTCAGGGCAAACCAGCTGGCCCCCACCTGTGCACCAGGCCTCTATCCTATCTAATAAAAGAGTAATATGCAGATTGACCATCACTCCAACACACAAGATGGCTGCCCCCATGTGGTCAAAGATCCTGCCCCCATGTGAACACAAGATGGCCACCACAATATGGCCAGCAAGGGAGGGAAGTTGGGAGCGACCAGGCCTGCAAGGGAGGGCAGTTAGGGGCAAACAGGCTGGCAGGGGAGCAGTTAGGCATCAATCAGGCTGGCAGGGGAGTGGTTAGGGGTGATCAGGCTGGCAGGCAGAAACGGTTAGGGGCAATCAGGAAGGCAAGCAGGCGAGCAGTTGGGAGTCAGCAGTCCTGGATTGTAAGAGGGATGTCCGACTGCCCGTTTAGGCCCGATCCCACCAGGATCGGGCCTAAATGGGCAGTCGGACATCCCTCGAGGGGTCCCAGATTGGAGAGGGTGCAGGCTGGGCTGAGGGAAACCCCCCCGTGCACGAATTTTATGCACTGGGCCTCTAGTATAGTATAATTATCAAGATCAGAAAATTAATATAATGCTATTGTCTAATTTTTAGATCATATTCAAATTTTGTCAATTTTGCCATAAATATCCTTAACAGCATTTTTTTTTTTACCAGCTCCCATAGGTTGTAATATGAGGTACGTTCATTGGCATTTACTTCTAAATATGTTATTTCTATTGTGAACTCCTCTTTAATGCATGAGTTATTTTAGAAGATTGCTTTACTAGTTTCCAAACACATATTGTAATTATTATTACTTTTAACTTTTCACTTTTAATTTAATTGCATTATAGGCAGAGAACATGGTCTTCGTTATATCCTTTCATAGAGAATGGATGTAAGGGTATAAGAATGTGTTTCCCTAAATGTCTAGTAGATTTGTACAAACCTTTTAAATTTTTGCTACATTTTCATTTTACCTGATCTCAGTAATCTACACTGATTGTAGACTTGCTGGTTGCTCCTTCTCATTCTCTCAGCTTTGGCTCTGTAGTTTTCAGAGCTATTCTGTTAGGTGCGTATACATTCATGCAAGCTACATCTTAATTGTTCTATTATTTTGTAGTGCTTTTTGCCTTTGATTCTATTTAGTCTGATATAAATATTGCTGTACCCGGTTTATTTTTATTACTATGACATGGTATATCTTTTTTTATTCCTTTATATTCAAGCTTTCTATTTTGGTTTTATTTTGATTGCATATTCTGTGACACATATAGCTGGAATTTTGTAAAACTCCATTCTGATAACAATTTTTAGTAGATAAATGTAATCCTTTTAAATTTATTGTGATATATTTGAACTTCTCCTTTTTGGGGGGGTTTTCTCTTTATCATTTGTTTTTCTCTGTCAATTTCTCCTTTTCTGCCTTCTACTCAATTAATAAAGTTCCCACACACTTAGAGTATTTTAATAAATACAAAGACATTTGTTGATTTCGGTAGTTCCCTTTAACTGTTTGGGCATACATATTTAACCATAAACTTTTTCTAGTAACGTCTAAAGTTATTTGGAATGTCTGTCCTCTTTATGTCATAGGCCTCAGAGAGATGGGACATGGTATTCATTTCCCTCTATTTCTTATTGCTTATAGAGCTTGAATTTTACCCTCTTTAAATTTTTTTTTAAAGTTAATATGTATTCCCTTAGTAAATGTTATCAGTTTCTGTTTTGTCATTATTTCTTTATATTTCCTGCCTTGGTCTCACTTTCCTTCTTAGTGAATAACACATTTTAATATATTTTTAGTGGGCTTTTTGACTCTGTTATAGTTGATAAGAAAATCTACTGTCAATGTAGTTGTCACTTTTTTGTAGCTAATACAATATGTATTTTCTCTCTTGAAATGTCTGAGCTCTTCTTGTTAATGTCAGTGCTCTGCAGTCTTACTTCAAGTGCCTGGTAGGCCTGGGCTGCTTTATTTACTCATCTTAGACTCAGAAAGCTCCTTAGATATGAGGACTCTCCTGTCAATCATGAAAAAGTCTCTGCTATTATCTCTCCGTATACTGCTTCCCTCGTTTTTTTCTTCAGAACTCCTATTTTCCAAATTATGTTCCTTACACTTTTTTCTTTTTCTTTTCTTTTCTTTTTTTAAATTTTTTATTGATTAAGGTATTACATATGTGTCCTTATTCCCCCATTACCCCCCACCTCCCATTCATGACCCCACCCCCCTGTTGTCTGTGTCCATTGATTAGGCATATATGCATGCATATAAGTCCTTTGGTTGATCTCTCCCCCTTACCCCCACCCTCCCCTACCTTCCCTGAGGTTTCACGTTCTGATTGATGTTTCTCTGTCTCTGGATTTTTTTTTGTTCATCAGTTTATGTTGTTCATTATATTCCACAAATGAGTGAGATCATGTGATATTTATCTTTCTCTGCCTGGCTTATTTCACTTAGCATAATCCTCTCCATCTCCATCCATGTTGTTGTAAATGGTAAGAACTCCTTCTTTTTTACCGCAGCATAGTATTCCATTGTGTAGATGTACCACAGTTTTTTAATCCACTCATCTGCTGATGGGCACTTAGGCTGTTTCCAAATCTTAGCTATGGTGAATTGTGCTGCTATGAACATAGGGGTGCACATATCCTTTCTGATTCATGTTTCTAGTTTATTGGGATATATTCCTAGAAGTGGGATCAGGGGGTCAAATGGGAGTTCCATTTTTAGTTTTTTGAGGAAACTCCATACTGTTCTCCACAGTGGCTGCACCAGTCTGCATTCCCACCAGCAGTGCACGAGGGTTCCTTTTGCTCCGCATCCTCGCCAGCACTTGTCATTTGCTGATTTGTTGATGATAGCCATTCTGACAGGTGTGAGATGGTACACATTATTGTTTTGATTTGCATCTCTCTGATGACTAGTGACTTTGAGCATGTTTTCATATGTCTCTTGGCCTTCCTTCTGTCTTCTTTCGAAAAGTGTCTATTTAGATCAGTTGTCCATTTTTTGATTGGGTTGTTTATCTTCTTTTTGTTAAGCTGCATGAGTTCCCTGTAAATGTTGGAGATTAAACCTTTATCGTTGATATCATTGGCAAATATGTTCTCCTATGCAGTGGGCTTTCTTGTTGTTTTGTTGATAGTTTCCTTTGCTGTGCAAAAGCTTTTTATTTTGATGTAGTCCCATTTGTTTATTTTCTCTTTAGTTTCCATTGCCCTAGGAGCAGTATCAGTGAAGAAATTGCTTTGGCATATGTCTGAGATTTTTGCTGCCTATGGATTCCTCTAGTATTTTTATGGTTTCCCATCTTATGTTTAAGTCCTTTATCCATTTTGAGTTTATTTTTGTGTATGGTGTAAGTTGGTGGTCTAGTTTCATTTTTTTGCATGTATCTGTCCAATTTTCCCAACACCATTTATTGAAGAGACTGTCTTGACTCCATTGTATGTTCATGCCTCCTTTGTCAAATATTAATTGAGCGTAGTGATTTGGGTCGATTTCTGGGTTCTCTATTCTATTCCATTGATCTATATGTCTGTTCTTGTGCCAGTACCAGGCAGTTTTGAAAACAGGGGCTTTGTAATACAGCTTTATATCTGGTATTGAGATCCCACCTACTTTGTTCTTCTTTCTCAGGATTGCTGCAGCTATTTGGGGTCTTTTTTTATTCCAGATGAATTTTTGGAGAGTTCTTTCTAGGTCTGTGAAATATGCCGTTGTATTCCTTACACTTTTTTCTAAAATATTTTTTATCTTTCTGAGTCTTTGGCTGTATAGGATTAAATCCCTCAGTGTTCTTTTCCAATTTATTAGTTTCCTATGTAATTGTGTTCTGTCTAGAGTTTATCCTATCTACTGAATTTTTAATTCAACTTACTATAATTTTTAGTCGAAGATTTTAAATTGTTTATTTTTATATTCACATAATCTTATTTAATGCATGCCTATTTGTGCTTTAGTTCCTGCTCTTTAAATATTGGAAGGTAGTTTTTCACTTTATTTCTTTGAACACTCTAAAAACATACTTATTTTTAAATTATTTTCAGGCTACTATAAAATAATTTTATTTGGAGTAATTTGTTGACTGATTTTATTAATAATAGATTCTTTGTGGGGGGTGGGACTTGGAATTTTGGGTTACAGGCTTTCCAAATCTAATTTGGGAAGATTTTTACTCTTTTCTCTCCTACCTCCCCCAAATAGTAGTTTGCAGTTCCCTCACCTAGCCCAGGACCAGGTGAGCTCCTGTCTTCTGGTGAGATTGGGGATACGTGGATCTAGGCACTGAGCCAAAAGGTAGCTTCACTCATTTTCTATTCATGAGAATGTAGGCATATCCTCTCACTTCCCCAGGCTCAGAGTTTGCCAAAAGCCGTGATCCCAAGTGAGAAATGATCAGATTCTAGATAAATGTTGAAAGTAGATTTAATATCATTTCCTGATACATTTGTTGAGAGCATGGTTATGCTAAGGTTTGGAGAATCAGCAACTGAAGGGTGAAGTTGCCATCACCTGAGATGGGGAAAATTGAGGGTGAAGTAGATATGGAGGCCAGGGAAAATCGGGAGTGGATTTGAATTTTAGATTTTCGTTAGACATCCAAATGGAGATATTAAGTAGGCTGTTGGATATATTGGTTTGGAGTTTGCACAGAGATTTAAATGAGAACTGATTACAATGTAGATATTTAAATCCATGAGCATGGGGAAGAGCACCACAGGAATGAATATGGATAGAGAACAGGCCAAAGGACAGTCTTTAAGCATTCTCCAACATTAAGATTTGGGAAAGAAGAGAAGGAACCATTAAAAAAAAAACACCTGAGAGCCCAACTGGCATTGCTCAGTGGTTAAGCATCGACCTATGAACCAGGAGGTCACGGTTGGGTTCCCAGTCAGGGCACATGCCCAGGTTGTGGGCTCCATCTCCTTTGGGGGCATGCAGGAGGCAGCCAATTAGTGATTCTCTCTTATCATTGATGTTTCTATTTCTCTCTCCCTCTCCCTTCCTCTCTGAAATCAATATATATATATATATATATATATATATATATATATATATATATATATATATTTAAAAAAAACAACCTGAGAAAAGTGGTCAGTGAGGTAGGAGGAAAACCAGGGAAGTGGTATATCTTCACACAGAAGTCTAAGAGAATCAACTCTACAAAGTTTGCTTAGTAAAATCAGGACTGAGAACTGACCATTGGTTTCAGCTAAGTCAGTAGAGTGGGTGGACAGGAGAATGCCTAATTGGAGTAGTAATACTTGGCAATTTTTAAAGCCTCCTTTCATGAGCAAGTAAATGTGGGGGTGTTATTTACCCCACCAACTCCTGCCTTCAAGAAATATACTGGTTTTCATACCCTGCCTCAGGAGGAATTCCTTTACTTTGTAGAGACCAAACTCCCTGTAGATTTCTGGTTTATGGAGATGTTTACCAATGTGCCAACTCTACAGTTTTTATTTTCTATTTTATTTCTTATTACTATGAGTTTAGAGCATCAACATTGTATCAAAGCATACATTTGTAGAGCCATATTGTTTGAATTACACTCTTCAAACACCTGAACATTTTGGATGGTTTGTTAGTTAACTATTGCTGTGGAACAAACAATCCTAAAACTTAGTGGCTTAAAATAGCAACCATTTGTTTAACTCGTGAATCTGAAAATCAGCAATTTAGGATGGATCAGCCCTACATTTTTCTGGTCTTTGCTGGGTTCTTTCATGTATCCATGGTCAGCTACAGGTCAGCTAAGGAGCTCTACTTCTGGGGATTAACTGGCTGTCAGCTAAAGCCAGCAGGGGTGACAGAGTTGACTTGGCCACGTCATCATTCACTATTCAGCAGGCTAGCTCAAGCTCTTTATGTGGTAGCTGAGTAAAGTGCTAAGAGAAAAAACAAAAACTCAAAGATCTCTTACGGGCTAGGCTTGGAAGTGGTACAACATTACTTCTGCTGTGGATTATTAGTCAAAGCAGGTCACATGGCCAGCCCACATTGAAAGGGTGGGAAAATAGATTCTATCTCTTGAATGGGGGAGATGGGAAACCACATTATGAAGAGGTATGGATATAAGGAAGAAAATGATTTGGGCCATTTTTGCAAACAATGTGCTCCAAATAGAGTATGAAATGAACTTAAGTTGGACTTAAATTTGCAAACAATGTGCTTCAAATAGAGTATGAAATGGACTTCAATTCTGGGATGAATTTAAATCAGATAGAAAGAGAAAATAGATCAACCCAATACCAGTAGTTTTTGTGCATTGCATGTAGTGATAGAGGCTCTGCATCAGATTCAAAACAACCAATTGAGTATTTGCTATAATCAAGATATGTG
The DNA here is from genome assembly GCF_963455305.1 of Plecotus auritus. Classification (NCBI taxonomy): domain Eukaryota; kingdom Metazoa; phylum Chordata; class Mammalia; order Chiroptera; family Vespertilionidae; genus Plecotus; species Plecotus auritus. The sequence goes on along the minus strand of NC_137770.1, from coordinate 36,744,722 downwards.
CTGGGAGCCATGGGAGAGTCACAGAGGAACTTCTTCCTGCCTTTCAAATATCTATTACTAAATAAGGAATGCAGGGCAAGCCTCCAGCTGTATAGGCAGAATATTAATGCTATAAAATGACTGGTCAAGGGAATATCTTTGGAATAAGGTAGTCTTCAAATGTAGGCTGAAAGGAAAAAGCCATAGGAAGATTAAAGACTCAAAAGAAACAAAGATTACAGGCAGTGGTTACACTTTGGCCAGCAACCTTATGTAATTGGTAGAGAGGCCAAATGCTGAGAAATACATCAATCATCAGAAGACAAAGGGAAAAGACTCCAAGTTCTCTAGACTGATTTTTTTTAAAAGTTAAACCAGAAGGAATTTATTGGTTTTCATGTAAAGAACACTTGTATCGACAAGAATTCTGTCCACGTCAGCAAAGATGGGTCCTAGCTTGTGGTAGCTCTGGCAGATTTTCAGGGTGTTCCCCAGACACCCCTTTCATACCATAGCTATCCAGTTGTTGATGTTGTTGGTGCCCAGACCAAATGAGGCCAGAAAGAGACCCTAGAGACTGGAGCATTTACCTGTGGGTCTTTAGTCCATGACCCCAGCAATCTCAATAGTTTCTTTTTTTGTGGTGGTAGCTTGTTCAGTAAATTCTGCAGAACTGAAGGCTGCCACTCAAAATGTCTTTTGGCTACTTTTTCATTTGTCTAAATTACCCAGTGATTTTTTTTTTCATACTATTAAAATTTGACTAGGATTTTTATTCCCAAAAGTTATTGACTATTCTGGCTAACTCTTAGGTTGAAGGCAGGGATTAGGGCTGGTCTTCAATGAGTCTTAAAGGGCCTGAGGACCACAGATCCCAAGAGAACCATATCTATCTAAGTCATTGCTCCTCACCAAGACTTTTTTATCCTTGGAAACGACCAGAACTCCACCCACTGGAGCAGAATGAATCTGGCACAGGTAAACCAGGCATTCCCATAATGCTTAGTATTTTTTCCCAAGGGTGAGGAGAGATGATACAGAGATTATTCAATCATCCCAATACAAAAACTAGCGCACATTTCTGGAAATATGTAGCAAATATTTAATAACTGTCGTTTATGCTCCATCTCTGAAATGAATTGAATTCAACACTGCATTATGAGTATGAATTTGGGGGAGATGGGATTTTTACATGAAAAATTCTATTCTAGACTCAGGAAGAGTAAAGAGATGGAAACAAATAGATTTGAGTGTGACTCTGTGCTAGAAACTATGCTTTACTTTGGCTCATTTACCAACCACATCAAATCAATTCCCCTGTCCTTTCAGTTTTGACTCTCTAATATCTCTATGACCCAATCCCTTGTCTGCATCCCCATTACCACCACTTTAATGCACAACCTCATCATCTTTCAGTAGAATTATTGTAATAGTCTCTGTTATGGACTGAATTGTGTCTTCCTCACCCCCCCAAAAAAAATTTTTTTTTGTATGTTGAAGTCATACCTCCAGTACCTCAGAAGGTGACCATATTTTTAAAAATATTTTTATTGATTTCAGAGAGGAAGGAAGAGAGAGAGAGAGAGAGAGAGACAGAGAGAGAGACAGAGAGAGAGACAGAGAGAGAGAAACATCAATGATGAGAGAGAATCATTGGTTGGCGGCCTTCTGCTCACCCAACACTGGGGATCAAGCACAGCCCAGGCATATGCCCTGAACCATTACTTTCTGGTTCATGGACTGATACTCAACCACTGAGCCACACTGGCTGGGAAGATGTGACCATATTTTAAGAGAGGGCATTCAAAGAGGTAATTAAGGTAAAATGATGTCATGTGAGTAGTACTTAATCCTATATAATAAAAGCCTAATATGCAAATTGAACGACTGGTCACTCTGACACGCATTGACCACCAGGGGGAAGATGCTAAACTAAGGAGCTGCCCCCAGCCCACAGGCCCTAAGCCAGCCAAGGTGGGTGCCAGCAGGGGCCCCCTGATCACCCCACCGGTAGCTTCACAGATCGGCCCTGATCGCCGGCCAGGCCTAGGGATCCTACCCATGCATGAATTTCATGCACTGGGCCTCTAGTCTAATATAATTGGTGTCATTATAAGAAGAGGAGATTAGGACACACGTGCAGAGGGAAGACTACGTGAAGACAAAGGGAGAAGATGGACATTTAAAGCCAAGGGTATAGCTTTAGAAGGAACAATCCTGCCAACACCTTAATCTCAGACTTCTAGCCTCCAGAATTGTGAGAAAATAAATTTCTACTTTTTAAGTTACTCAGTCTGTGGTACTTTGTTATGGCAGCCTGAGCAAACTAATATAGGCTCTTGTCCAGACTCCTTGTTTCCAGCTTTGACCCTTTCACGTCAATACTTCTAAAAGTGGAATTGTTAGCAGAGAAACGCATGGATAGCCTTTCTCCATTGCTGGTGGATGTGGGGTTCTTGGGGTACTGCTGGAATAAATGTTTCTGGAGGCCCCCACAGGAAGATGAGATTTGGTAGAAAGCTTTATTTGCATGGAATTGCATCTGTTGGTTTGTAAAGTCCCATTTCTTGGAAGAGATGAAGTTAAGGATTCAGCGAGCTAAAAGCAAAACCAGTGTCTAGAATTTCCATTCCATGATGGATCTGGGTCCAATGTAGTCCATTTGTCCATTGTGTGTGAGGTTCACATGGCAGTGGGCCATGTGGGCGAATGTAGCAGCATGAGAGCCATACAAGCCAGGAGTGCAAACCAAGAGAAAGAACCCCTTTGTTTAGGAGCTTATGTATCTCAAATTTCCCACACGCGCCGTGGCCACATCTACTCTGGCCAATGACCTGTTCCCAGGTGTGACTGACAGACAAGTGTCTTCCCTATTTCACCCAGACTTTATTGGGCATGCATCTAAATGGCAGCTTTCTGGAAAAGCTTCACAAATGGCATGCCTATGAAATTTGGCCTTCCCTCTTTTTCTTTCCTTTTATTCATAACTAAGTTCATTACAACGGTGTCAGAATTATCCATCTCAATCACTAGTTCAACTTTGTCATTTGTCTGTTTTAAACCCTTTAGTAGCGCCCTACCTCTCACTGTAGTGTTTTCTACACTAAGCTTTCTGGAACATTACTTCTGTAAGATGCCCCCAATTATGTAAGTTTGGGAACTCTGCAAGTCTCCTACTTGAGGGGTGGGGAGGATGTCACAATGTACATTTGGATTTACATTTGCTCATTAAAGGCTTGAAGACGTTTTTGTAGTTAAAAAAAAACACACCTGCTAAACTGGATTTAACCCAATGTTTGCCAAGTTTATTTGACTATGGAGTTTTCTTTCTTAGTATACTAGTAATACACATTATACCCACTGCAGCTGTGTTCTGGTACACACACCAGGAAAGGCTGCCCCCGACAATCAAGTCTACATACTCTGGCATATCTGCAGGTTGAGAGTCACCAGATTTGGCAAGCAAAAATACAGGATGCCTAGTTGAATTTGGATTTTAGATAAGTCTAAAAAATAATTTGTTGTTTACCTAAAATTCAAATTAATTGGGTGTCCTGTATTTTATCTGGCAACTCTATACAGCATGGGTGGGGAACCATTTTTCTGCCAAGGGCCATCTGGATATTTATAACATCATTTGCAGGCCATACAAAATTATCAACTTAAAAATTAGCCTGCTATATTTGGTCAAACATTTAATTAACACACCCCTAATGCCGTGGCAGGCCAGACCAAATGATTTTGCGGGCCTGATATGGTCCGCGGGCAGGACATTCCCCACCCCTGCTATACAGGGTGCTTTGTGATTCATAATATTGTGAACACACTGAACCAAAATGAATTTGATAAGATTTTTTTTTACCCCAATTAACATAGCAGGAAAAGATCAACTGAAGGTTGATTCTTGGTTTTCAATTGAAATACTTTAATTTGCCACCTCATTTACTTAAAGCAGTCTCTCCATCCCCACTAAAGATTAGTATCATCTCAGAAACTTTTTTTAAAGTATATTTTTATTGATGTCAGATTAAGGGAGAGGGAGAGAAAGAGAGAAACATCAGTTATGAGAGAGAATCATTGATTGGCTGTCTCCTACACATCCCCTACTGAGTAGGGGATCAAGCCCACAACCCAGGCATGTGCCCTGACGGGGATTGAACCCGGGACCCTTCAGTTGGATGGCTGACACTCTATCCACTGTGTCAAACTGTCCAGGGCCTCAGAAACTTTTTAAAATCCCATACCCCATCTTAAAACAAGAGACTTAGAACTAAAGGACTACTGAATGGGGAGCTTGAAAGTCAGGGCATGAGTGAGGAAAGTGAGGCATGTAGAGAGCAAGATCTAAGGAGGCCTTCACTCTCAGGACTGACCCTACGCTTGCACAACCCTGAGAGAGAGAGAGAACCTCCTTAAATTTCGTGTCCTGAACACCTGCTGGCCTCCCCTGGTCAGGCCCTGTCAAAAGAAGTACACGCACAGGATTGTGGAGAAGAGTTTGTGGGGGATTTCTGAACAACTCTGACCTCCTCTCTGCATTCTGTTGCTTTACAAGGAAATGTCAGCCTTTTCCAGCTTTGGACACTAACTCCAGCCCATAAGCGTTGAGTCAGGAGGGGCTTTGCCAGGCCAGGTTTTCCTGAAACGTCAACTTGCAGCTGGCTCATTTCCTCTACAAGGCCACTCAAAAAATAAAAAAAATAAAAAATAAAAATGCTTGGGCTCCTCATTCTTTTATGGCTGGTGGTAGCTTCTATTTCATATTCAAGGATGGTTTTAACTTTCTGAAAACATAACGAAAGTATATGCTTCCCTTTTCTCTCCAAGGTTTTATAGATTCTCATCCTTACTCTCCCTCTGCCTCCTCTCTGCTTTCCACCCTTTCTTGTCGGTGATTTCATACCCTGTCACTGGCAGTGTGGTCAGAGGGCACATCATTAATCCTCACTGGAGGCAGTGACGAGAATAGCTCGTCCAGGAACATCCAAGGCCATCCTCGGGAGGCAGCTCCTTGAACGGTGTCTTCCTTCCCTGGCCTCGAAATTCCATGATGTCATTAGCATCCTGACCCTGCTTCACTGGGTAATGGCTGGTGGCCAGACCGTAACTGCTCACTCCTAGAATCTCATCAAGTTTTAAAACACTAGGGAAAGACACTTTGTAATTTTCCAGTCTGAAAAAGGATGGTAGTGGCTGGTGGGAGCTCCCAGCACAGCCAAAATTAACTTCTTTCTATTGTGATAATTGAATGGTTTTTAATGAAGTTCTTCCTATAATTGGATTCAAAAAGTACCTCCTCAGAGGAAAATTTGGAAGAGAAAAATAGGGAAAGGGTCAGATAGGGCAGCGTTTGCAGCAATTTCCTGGCAATATCAACATCATGAAATTGTATGGGTGTGTCTCACTTGGCTTAATAGCCATGTCTCTGTAAAGTTTCACATAAAAGGAATTTTTAAAAAATTAAATCACTATTACGTACACAGGGAAAGATTGCTAAATAAAGGAAACTTGGAGTGCTAGACTCTATAAAGTGGATTATCTTTATATAGTGTACAGTATCCCTCCCATGTACACACATTGATTGGGTGTTTTTTTTTCTAAATTTGAAGTTTTACAGGATTTTCATGAAGTATGCATGCTTCTTAGTTACAATGAGGTTTCAGCTGTTCTCAGTTTTTCATGATGTTCTCTTGGGAGAATGAGTAGCTGCCAGGTTCTGTGGGGACTTCTGAGCTGAGAAAACCACCCCTGTGGGTAAGCTGACCCAGAATCCTTCTTGCCTACCTCCAGAATGACATGGGCTCTGGGGTACCCAGATTTCAATGACGGGACATGGGAAGTGTTGATGGGGAACAACCTGGGGCTAAATGTTGACAGATGCAGCAAGAAAAGCAGTGTGGTATAGTGAACAGAAGCATGAGCTCTGTGGCCAGATTGCTCTGACTCTTTCTGTCCCTTATCTAGGTTACTCCCTGAACCTCTGTATCCTCATCTGTAGAAAGGGATGATTCGAATAGTACCTACCTGAGGGTAGCACCTGGCATATATTAAGTGCTCCAAAAGTGAAAGCTATTTTTAACTTCCTTGGCTAGCTAGCTCCATTAGGGTAGGAGGGAAAATATCAAAAAAAAAAGATCAAAGATGCTAATGTCAGTATGCTGAGGGCTGGTCCATGCCAGATTCATGCTGAATACTTTCATTTATTTAATACTTACGTCACACAAACAGTACCACCAATATTATCCCTATTTCCCAATAGAAACGAAAGCTCAGAGAGGTTAAGCAATTTTTCTGATATCACACAGCAGATAAGTGACAAAGCAGCTCTCTGAGGCCAGTGCTATCACTCTTTCCACTCTGTCTCGGGCCTGAGAAGATCAAAGCCTGAAAGTGACTTTTTAAAGATGAAGGCATAGGGCCTGGGAAATATTTGGATTTAGAAGTAAAATTGGGTCCGCGAACTATATCAAGATTTATTGAGGATCTACAGTGTGCTGAAGGCACTCCAGGCACAAAGGTAAATAAAAGCCTTGCCCGTGGCCTTAAAGTCCAGTGGGGGAGACAGTCCTGTAAGAATTTAGGGGTGAAGAATGTGCTACTGGATCCCTAAGCAAAAAAAAAAATAAAAATAAAATGACCAGCTTTATCTGCAGAAGGCTTTAAGGGAGATGACATTTGAGGGCTTTCAAGCATTATCTCATTTAATCTTCTTGTATTTGGGGAGACGGGCAATATTATTACCCTAGGACAGGGACACTAGCCCCCTTCCTACTTAGTAGGAGAACTGGCTTGCCTTGGGGAGGCCATATGGCCAGCTCCAAGTCTACATTTCCCATACTCCCTTGCTGGCAACTATGGCCCATGAAATGGAAGCAGAGGTCATTGGGTTTGGACTTCCATAAAAGTTTCTTAAAAAGGGTATAGCCTGCCTCCTGGGCTTTTTCTTATCTTTTCTCCTTTGTCCTGCTTCCTGCCTAGAGGGCAGATTGATGGCTAAGGCGATGGGACCCAACTTGGGACCTTGAGAAGGGAGGCTGCCAGCTAAAGGTGGGGGATGGGGAGGGAGAAGGACAGAAGGAGCCTGGGTTCCTGATGACCATGACTCGCTGTACCAGCCTCAGGCTGTCTCCCTGCAGACTTGTTTGTTAAGTGGAGGCAAAACAAACTTCTACCTTAACTAAGCCTCTGTTATTTCTAATTATTGTTATTTGCATCTGATCCAGTCCCTAACTGGCAGTCGGCCCCAAGGTTATTATGGTGCTGGGATCTAAACTCAAGCAGCGTGACTTTCCAAGCCACATTCTGAACCACTGCCCTAGAGTCTAGGGCTCCAAAAGTGGTCAGCAAACTCATTAGTCAACAGAGCCAAATACCAACAGTACAACGATTGAAATTTCTTTTGAGAGCCAAATTTTTTAAACTTAAACTTCTTCTAACGCCACTTCTTCAAAATAGACTTGCCCAGGCCACGGTATTTTGTGGAAGAGCCACACTCAAGGGGCCAAAGAGCCGCATGTGGCTCGAGCCGCAGTTTGCTGACCACGGTCCTAGACTATGGGGGCAAGCCTGCGGCCCAGCTGTAACCCAAGAGCCTAGCACATTTCCTTGACATTTTAATCCCTTTTTGTCAACTGTTTGGCCTTGGCATCAGGCACTCGTACTCAGTGGCACTCGATAGTGTATGTTGAATGAATGTAACAGAGAGCTGCTCGCCACCATTTCCCGCAGGAACTGTTTTGACCCCTGCTTCTCAGATGTCCCCAGGCCAGTGTCAGCATGAGCTCCTGAGAATCCTGCAGGGCTCTGAGACAGTAAAAAAAGGAAAGAGTGAATTAAATGTGTCAGATAAAAATTTAAACAAAGATACACATAAAACCTCATTTAATTAATAATTCTCTTCATGATAAAGCAAAATTGTATATTTTTGTATGAAAGTCTAAAAAATTTAAATGGGATGAAAGGAAGAGTTGTTATCCCAACTTCTTTTTTTTATTTTTTTTATTTTTTTTTAATATATTTTTATTGATTTTCTACAGAGAGGAAGGAAGAGGGATAGAGTGCTAGAAACATCGATGAGAGAGAAACATCGATCAGCTGCCTCCTGCACACCCCCCACTGGGGATGTGCCCGCAACCAAGGTACGTGCCCTTGACCGGAATCGAACCTGGGACCCTTCAGTCCGCAGGCAGATGCTCTATCCACTGAGCCAAACCGGTTTCGATATCCCAACTTCTTTTTAAAAAAAATTATTTATTTATTTATTTTACTGATTGCAAAAATAAATGACTGTGAAAAATTGAAAATAAAAGTCCTCTCCTAACTGTTATATAACAGATTGGCAAATATCCTGTCAACTCTTTTTCTGTACCTAAAAACTAAAAACATATTAAGTATATAGGGTTATAAAAATGAGCTCATGATGTATATACTATTTAGCAACCTTTCCTATTTTTTTTTATTTTTTTTTATTTTTATTTTTTTTATTTTAATAAATCTTTATTCAGATTATTACAATTATTTCTCCTTTTCCCCCCATAGATCCCCTCCACCCAGTTCCCACCCCATCTTCTGCCCTTACCTTCCCACCACTGTCCTCATCCATAGGTGTATGATTTTTGTCCAGTCTCTTCATGAACCCCCCATACCCCTTTCCCCCTGAGAATTATCAGCCCACTCCCTTTCTATGCCCCTGATTCTATTATATTCACCAGATTATTCTGTTCCTCGGGTTTTTAATTCACTTGATTTTTAGGTTCACTTGTTGATAGATATGTATTTGTTGTTCATAATTTTTATCTTTACTTTTTTCTTCTTCCTCTTCTTTAAGAATACCTTTCAGCATTTCATATAATACTGGTTTAGCTTTTTCTTATCTGTGAAGCTTTTTATCTGCCCTTCAATTCTGAATGATAGCTTTGCTGGGTAGAGTAATCTTGGTTGTAGGTTCTTGCTATTCATCACATTGAAAATTTCTTGCCACTCCTGTCTGGCCTGCATAGTTTCTGTTGAGAAATCAGCTGACAGTCGTATGGGTGCTCCCTTGTAGGTAACTAACTGTTTTTCTCTTGCTGCTTTTAATATTCTCTCTTTGTCTTTTGCTCTTGGCATTTTAATTATGATGTGTCTTGGTGTAGTCCTCTTTGGATTCCTTTTGTTTGGGGTTCTGTGTGCTTCCTGAACTTGTAAGTCTATTTCTTTCACCAGGTGGGGGAAGTTTTCTGTCATTATTTCTTCAAATAGGTTTTCAGTATCTTGCTCTCTCTCTTCTTCTGGCACCCCCATAATTCTAATGTTGGTACGCTTGAAGTTGTCCCAGAGTCTTCTTACACCATCTTCAACTTTTTGGATTTTTTTTTTTGCTTTTTGCTTTTTCGGTTGAGTGTTTTTTGCTTCTTTGTATTTCAATTCTTTGACTTGATTTTTGTGTTCCTCTAGTCTGTTTTTGGGTCTCTGTATAATATTTTTTATTTCAGTCAGTGTATGTTTAATTTCTAGTTGGTCCTTTTTCATATCTTCGAGGGTCTTATTATATTTATCGGCCTTTTCTAGGATATTCTTGAAAAGCCTTATAACCGTGGTTTTGAATTCTATATCCAGTCGTTTGTTTTCCTCCATTTCTTTCGTTTGTGATCTGATTCTTTGACGCCGCATGTTCACTGCTTCCCTGAGTTGGTACGGTATATTTGTGTGCTAGGTTTCCTATATGGCCCAGTGGGTCTGCCTCCCCAGTTAACCTGAGGTGGACACTCTTGGTGCACCCCTTTGTGGACTGTGTGTACAGCCTTGTTGTAATTAAGTCTTGATTGTTGTTGGTATCACTGGGAAGAATTGACCTCCAGGCCAGTTGGCTGTAAGGATCAGCTGTGTCTATGCTGGGAGAAGTTCGGTGCTGGAGACAGCCTTATAGGATTAGACTTGCCAAATTGCAATAGCCTCTGTGCTCAGCTTGGATGGGGTGGAGTCTCAGTCTTGGCTTCCCGTCAGCCTTGCCCTTGCGCGCACATGCGCGCCTTCAGACCTCTGCCTTCCCCGGCTCCTGAGTCTCCACCCGAGAGTCCAGACCCCCCCCACAAGAGCGTGGGTCCCCAGGGGCTCGCCTGGAACTGGGGTTCACTGCAGTCAGAACTGGGGCTCAGTGCAGTCAGGAGCCTCTGACTCCCTTCCACTAGGGAAAGCCTGTGGCAACCTCTGCAGCCTTTGTGCACACTGGCCCGCGTGCGCCTTCAGACTTCTGCCTTCCCTGGCTCCCGAGTCTCCGCCCGAGAGTCCAGACTCCCCCCGTAAGAGTGTGGGTCCCCAGGGGCTCGCCCGGAACTGGGGTTCAGTGCAGTCAGAACTGGGGTTCAGTGCAGTCGGGGGCTTCCTTCCCCCTTCCGCCAGAGAAAGTCAGCCAGGCTCTCAGCCGCCCCTCCTCTCTGCGCGCACAAAGACCCTTTGCCGTACCTCCAATTCTCTGTGAGCTTTTCTCTTTCCTTCTAGTTGTAGAATTTTCACTCAGCCAGCTTTCCTGTGGTTCTGGATGGTGTCTGTTCTGTCTTTTAGTTGTAGTTTTGAAATTGTTGTGCAAGGCAGCAGTTTAGGTGCTTACCTATGCCGCCATCTTGGTTTCCTCTCCCTTTCCTATTTTTTTAACTTAACATCATATTTTGGACATTTCCTCATATCTTACATTTTTATTAACCTGGTTCTATTTAAGGCAGCAGAGTATCCTTTATTCCAACTCTCCCCTTTTCTGTTGACTTTGTGCTGTAAAGTGTGATCAGGTGTCTTACACGAGGTGTCTATTGGAGCTAGACTAACTGGAGCGAGCTGGGCTCTGGTCTTGTTCGAGGGAGAAGAATATTCCAGAATGAATGCCTTGTGGACACAAAGCCATAAAGTCTTGGGCTAGGAACTAACAACTTGGGCTGATCAGGATCCTATATAACAAAAGCATGGTATGCAAATTGTCCCCCAACTGGAATTCTTCCAGGAGTTTGACCAGGGGGCAGGCTGGCTGGGGGAAGGGAGGGAGGCTCTGGCCGGCAGCCAGCAGCCACTAGGGACCCTACCAATGCATGAATTTCATGCACTGGGCCTCTAGTAGTCTATAAGCTTCTAGGATTCCTGAAAATGGCTTTGTCAGACACCTTTCTGGCAGCTGCCATCACTGGCGCTGGCCTGGGGGTGGGACAGGGTGATGGTCTCATTCTAGAACCCCATAGAAAACCGGCTCCTTGTTGGCCTTTCCCTAGAGCAGTGGTCGGCAAACCGCGGCTCACAAGCCACATGCGGCTCGCGAGCCGCAGTTTGCCGACCACTGCCCTAGAGCATTGAGAGCCCGAGGGGTGCCAGGTACTCACCCCTCCGGACTCGGGAAGTGGGGAGAAAGTGGTCAAAAAAGAAGGCCAGCAGGACTAGCCTCTCCACTGGGGAGTTCAGGCGCCAGGTGGGGAGATGAATGGTGTGCATCTCACTCCCACCACCCCAGGCAAGTCAAACGTTTCACTGTCCACATGGTTATCCCAAACCCATAAATCAACCTAGTCAGCTACTATAACCAAGCTTGCTTGGTTAACGTTGAGACTATAAGCTGGGTCGCCAGCTGGGCTCAACCAAGAAGACTTCAGGGAAGAGGTGAGGGCTTAAAGGAGAAAAGGAGGCCCAGAGGTCAAAGCCCAGTGGGCACAGAGCGCATGTCTGTGGGGAGGTGCAGGCTGGGGCTGTGGCCATAGGGGTGGGGTGGTAGAGAGGAAATCAACAAGGGGATTTGTTCAGGCACAGAGGAGAGTGTAAGGGGACTGAAACAAGCAGGGAATGGGACAGAAAGCGGAGAGGCTTTCGAATCTGTGTGGAGGAGATTTCCTTGGATAGATGGACAACAGAGAGCAGCTGTGCCTTGGGTGGGGCATCGCTGAAGTTAGCCAGGCAGGCCACAGCTGCACCTGCTGGCCCTTCCGGCCATATGCCTACAAGGAAGCAGCTCCACCAGGAACCGCACCAGCCCCTCTCTTCTACAAGTTGGGTAATACGCACCTGGCATACATCTAGTATTCTTTCACTGGCAAAGTGGTTTGGGATTTTCTAGCTAAACAGCTGGCCCAACTAACATTTCTCCCTCCAATATGGTAAGACAGCTGGGCCTGCCTTCCAGTCCAGAGTGTCCATTCCCTCCAGCCAGATACCACCAGGATCACCAGAGTTGAATGATGCTGGATCTACTGACTAGTTTCCATGAGGGGTAATACACACCACTGGGAGCCAGGGGCATCTCAGTAGGAGAATATGCCAGAGAACTTGGAGCATTTAGGCCTGGGTTAGGGGGTTTGGGGGAGAGTTCAAAGAAGGGGTCTTTGCTTCGTATTGGAGGTTATCAGGAATCAGGGGTAATTGCATGATTGGGTATCTTAATCATTCTTACCCAGAAGGCAAGGAGGAATGAGACGAGGTAAAGCTATAATCAGTAAAGAAACAGCAGGAAAAGGGCATCCTTGGTCATTTTTTTGTGGTTTGGAAAATGTCCTTATTTTTGTCTGGGTCCCTGCATGACTGTGGAGTAATCTTTTTGTGTTTGTTTTGCCCCATCTTGGTCACAGAGCAGCCTTGTCTGATGTTGATGGTCTGTGGAAATATTTATATTCAACAGGAGAACACCATGGCCCAGCTGTGAGCACCAGGCTAGATTCTGGCCCTTGGGGACTGTTTTTCTCTCTCTCAATAAGAACCAAGGCCTGTGTGTAAAGGCAGCCAGGAACTCTGGAAAGAAAGAAAAATTCTGAGGGCTCGCAATACTCATTTCTCAGCAGAAACGCCTCCTGGAGGGCTGGCTGGAGGAGAGGCTTGGGGAAGCGGGGTGCTCTTGTTTCAAGGATGCTTCTGGTCTGTTCTCTCAACCAACAAGTACTTACTGAATAGTTAATACACTCAGCCACTTGGGATAGAGCTATGAGCCAGAGAGTTCTCCTAGAATGCATGTATTAGTGAAGGGCCCAGACAATATGAGCGATGGATCAAGAGGATAGTCTCAGGTAGTGATGGGTGTTATAAAGGAAAGTGGAGAATGGCTGGGGGCCACTTTGGAGAGGTGGTCAGATACCTTCTGAAGAGGTAATGAGTAAGTGCCCTGTGAAGTTATAGGATAGCATTTCAAATGGAGGAAGCAGAAAGTGCCAAGGCTTCCAAGAATAGGAAGAAGGTATGTGTCTCGGCAGTGTGGCGAGTGAGGGTGGGATGGGTTCGGAAGAGGTCAGAGAGATAGAGTGGGCCAGGGAGTTTGAGTTTTATCATCCATGTCCTGAAAGCACTGGAAGACTTTACAGAGGGCCACAAGGCCTCACATCTCCCCCTGAGAGAGCAGAACTTGGCAGCATAGTCGCCTCTCTCCACATCCTAAGGCCATTCTCTTACCTGTCACAACTCTTCTCTCCAGGCCTGGGGTCTGGAATATGCCAGAAATAGTCTGATCTCTTTATCTGCTGAAGTCAAGCACTGTTGAGAGGAATGTATTAGTTTCCTATTGCTGCTGTAACAAATGACCACAATTTAGTAGCTTAAAACAACACAAATTTATGATAATTCTGGGGGTCAGAATACCTTAAAACAAGGTATTGGCAGGGCTGTGTTTCTTCTGGAAGTGCCTATCTCCTGGAGGCCACCTGCATTTCTTGGCTTGTGGCCCCTTCCTCTAGCTTCAAAGCTGGCAGCAGAGCACCTTCAAACCTCTCTCTCTCTCTTTCTCTGATTATAACTCCTGCTTCCATCATCACATCCTGTTCTCTCACTCTGACCCTCCTCCCTTCCTCTTATAAGGACCCTTGTGATTCTATTATAGGGCCCATCCAGATAATTCAGTATTACTTACCTGTATAAATGGGAAGAATATTTTCCCATTAATCCAGGAAATCATTATATCACATGGATTAATGTGGTATATTTGTAAAAATAAAAAATGTCATAAAATATAAGGTATACTTAGGAAGTATTCGAAAACCTATGAAACATGGGAATTGCCTTGTAATTCAGTGCTTTAAAGTGGTATGCTGAATAAATGAATAGGTCTGCGGGTCTACAGGCCACACTCAGAAAGCATGTATTTCATGCCTATTTCTGTACGAGTACTATGCATGTGGTTACAGAATAGATGCTAAATGAATAAGGCAATTCCCAAAGACGATTCTTCTGGAGAAAGCCAGCCTGGACCTAAACCTCTTCATTGCAGAAAGATTCTGGATGCTCAATAGGCATATTTTGCATTTTTCTGAATTTTAAATGCTATAGTTTCTTTCTGGTGCCCTTTGCCCCTCAGTAGCTGAGCAGAGAGGGAATGAGAGACAAATGCCAACAGGATTCGAATCTGCTCTGTAGGGAGTGGATGAGAAATAAAGAGGACATGGGCGGCAAAGGGCACCAGAAAGAAACTGTAGCATGAGTTCCCTGTAAATGTTGGAGATTAAACCCTAATCGGAGATGACATTGGCAAATATGTTCTCCCATACAGTGGGGTTTCTTGTTATTTTGTTGATGGTTTCTTTTGCTGTACAGAAGCTTTTTATTTTGATGTAGTCCCATTTGTTTATTTTTTCTTTAGTTTCCATTGCCTTAGGAGCTGTATCAGTAAAGATATTGCTTTGACATATGTCTGAGATTTTGCTGCCTGTGGATTCCTCTAATATTTTTATGGTTTCCTGTCTTACGGAATTCTTACCATTTGCAACAGCATGGATGGAACTGGAGAGCATTATGCTCAGAGAAAGATAAATATCACATGATCTCACTCATTTGTGGAATATAATGAACAACATAAACTGATGAATAAAAACAGATCCAGAGATAGAGAAGCATCTTTCAGACCATCAAACCTCAGAGGGAAGGTAGGGGAGGATGGGGGTAAGGGAGATAGATCAACCAAAGGACTTTTATGCTTGCATATAAGCCTAACCAATGGACATAGACACCGGGGGGCGGGGGTGAAGGCATGAGTGGGGGATGGGGGGGGCAATGGGGTGATAAGGACACATATGTAATACCTTAATCAATAAAGAAAAAAATGTTAAAAAAATATATAACAGTATCCATGCCAGGATTTCAGCATTAAGTGAAGTAAATCACAACATCCCAGCATTTCCATTTTGCCTTGGAATTGACAGCACCTACAGGGAGTGGAGACAGGACTTGTTCCCATACCCCTTAGTGAGTCTGAAGTTGCTCTCAGCACTCAGCTCAGTGTGTGGCACCTGGGAAACTCTCAGGAAATGTCTGGTGAGAAAATGACTGAAAAGGAAGCAAGGGGCGGTAGAGAGAGAAGGAAGAGAAGGAAGAAGAGAGAGGGAAAGGTCCAAGAAGAAATGGAGGGAATGAGGCTGGTGTGGGGTGGGTAACGAAAGTGAGTGAGACGGAAGGAACAACTGTAATGTGGCCTCTGCCTTAGACGTCTTTTCTCTGTGGAAGATGGAAATCACAGACCATCTCCATGACATATCTTGTTCAAAATATTATTTCTGGAACCCACCTGGTGAAGTGGCAATTTTGTTGGAAGTTCACTGGAAAATTCAGCTTCTCATCTGCAATAGAGGAAGCAAATCTTGCTGAAACAGCTGACAGAAAGACAGACACAAAGTTCCTTAGTCTTGCACGTTATTCCTGTGTGCACTTTGCTATGGTAACAAAAGCCATGTCACGGAAATACCTGCATCGCTCATCTACCATTGTTTTCTTTTTATCTCTAAGGATCATACATCTGTTTGGGAAGGAGGGTTATGGTTATATTGTTTCTCCAGTAATAAAAATAATAAATGCTCATTATTTTTGAATAATCAGAAAATACAGATAGCCATAAACAAGAAAGTAAAGATTCCCTATTATTTGAAACATCCAGAAATGATAGTGATTAACATTTGGTGTTCTGATTTTATTATATTTTAATATAAACATATAGAAAAAATGAACATATAGATAATCATGCTATACATTCCATTACATAATCTTTTGTTTTACTTAATATGTTGAGGACATCTCTGTCCATCTACTTGCATTATTACATAACTTCCTGTTCCCCTACTGGCAAATATTTAGGTTTGCTAATCTTTTTTTTTTCTTTTTTATTGATTTCAGAGAGGAAAGCAGAGGGAGAGAGACAGAAACATTAATGATGAGAGAGAACCATTGATTGGCTGCCTCCTGCACGCCCCACACTGGGGATTGAGCCTGCAACCCAGACATGTGCCCTGACCGGGAATTGAACCATGACCTCCTAGTTCATAGGTCGACGCTCAACCACTGAACCACGCTGGCCAGGCTAGGTTTCCCAATCTTGTGTTTTGCTAAATGACACACTAAAGAAACTTCTTGTACAGGCATTTCTGTGCATTTATCCTGTTAATTCCTTAGGATAAATTCTTAGAAGTGGACAATTAGATGTCAGTATACACATTTTAAAATGCTATATCAATTTGCCAAATTGCCCTCCAGAAAGTTTGAACTCATTTATATTCTCTTTAAAGTGTATGAAAGTACCTATTATCTCACACCCTCATCAACACTAGTTATTATCATTCTTTTCAAATTTTTCCAGTTTTATAGGTTAAAGGGTATTTTTATTTTAATTGGCATTTCACTTATTACTAGTGAGGTAAAATATTTTTCATGTTTATTGGCCATTTGTACTTCTCCTTTTTGATGTAACTTGCTTAACCATGATTTAACTGTATTTTCTAATTTTTTTAAAATCTTTTCATTGATTTCTAAGAATTATTCATAATTCAAAAATATATGTTGCAAATTCTTTTTTTTACAGTTTTTCATAACTTCAAATATGTAGTTTAGACATTTTTCTTTTGTTTTAAGTAGCCAGTATATCAATAACTTTCTTGTTTTTTACTTTTGGATCATGCTTGGAAGGGTATTTCTTATTCTAAAATTAAATAAATTTTTATCTGTGTTTTTCCCTATCCTCTTTGGTTTTTTACATTTATAATTTTATGCTGTCAGGAATTTATTTGATGTGTGGTGTAAGGTAGGGATCTTAATTTTTTTCCTAACTTGTAAATGAGTTGTCCCATTAACATTTGGACTGAACAGTGCATATTCCTTCTATTAATTATTAGTATTAAAGGCCTTCTTTACCATATTCTAAATTCTGATGAATATTTGAGCTCTAAATCCAAGCATATTAGTCTTTTAGAACTATCCATTATTTTTTAATTATCCAGATTGAAAGTTCTTATTCCATAGACTTTTCAAGATGCTACTTTTAAATAGAAAGAACAAGGTTTATTTACTTACATTGGAGTTGTGGTAAAGGAAAGAATTTTTTCTCCCTGGGGTCATAGAGCTTCAGATGTGGAAAGGTCTAAAGACTTAAAATTCCAATATCCTAACTGTGTATGTAAGTACTAGAAATACTAATTGACTTACTTGTGGTTAACATAGCTGTCAGTGCAGACCTGAGGTAGAAGCAGGACTAGAAACAAAGCTAGTTAATGGAGAGGTGCTACTGAAACCAAGATATATCCCCCTAAAGCCATGAGGAAGATGCTTACAGTGAGGGTCTATCAAAGATAGCAAAAGCAGATTTAATAAAAGGATGGCTCTTTTTGTCCTAGGTCTCTGGGACCTAGCAACCTTGAGGGAAATGAGAGGTCTCTGGAACACCAACTTCAAAGAAGAATTAAAGGTACAGGAGCACTTACTTTTAACTAAATCCTTAGAAAACTCAGCATAAGAAGGGGTGGGCCCTAGCTTGTTTGGCTCAGTGGATAGAGTGTCAGCCTGAGGACTGAAAGGTCCCAGGTTCCATTCCAGTCAAGGGCACATGCCTGGTTGTGGCTAGATCCCCAGGAGGGGGCGTGCAGGAGGCAGCTGATCAATGATTGATGTTTCTATCTCTCTCCCTTCCTCTCTGAAATCAATAATACATATATACTAGAGGCCAGGTGCACGAAATTCGTGCACGGGGGGGGGGGGGTTGGTGTCCCTCAGCCCAGCCTGCACCCTCTCCAATCTGGGACCCCTCGAGGGATGTCCAACTGCCCGTTAAACGGGCAGTCTGACATCACTCTCACAATCCAGGACTGCTGGCTCCCAACTGCTTGCCTGCCTGCCTTCCTGATTGCCCCTAACCGCTTCTGCCTGCCAGCCTGATCACCCCCTAACCACTCCCCTGCCAGCCTGATTGATGCCTAACTGCTCCCCTGCCAGCCTGTTTTCCCCTAACTGCCCTCCCCTGCAGGCCTGGTCACCCCTAACTGCCTTCCCCTGCAGGCCTGGTCACCCCTAACTGCCTTCCCCTGCAGGCCTGGTCACCCCTAACTGCCATCCCCTGCAGGCCTGGTCCCCTCCAACTGCTCTCCCCTGCAGGCCTGTTCACCCCTAACTGCTCTCCCCTGCAGGCCTGGGTCCCTCCCAACTGCCTTTCCCTGCAGGCCTGGTCGCCTCCAACTTCCCTCCTCTGCCAGCTTGGTCACCCCTAACTGCCCTCCCCTGCACGCTTGATCACCCCCAACTGCCCTCCCTTGCAGGCCTGGTCCCTCCCATCTGCCCTTCCCTGCTGGCCATCTTGTGGTGGCCATCTTGTGTCCACATGGGGGCAGGATCTTTGACCACATGGGGGCAGCCATCTTGTGTGTTGGAGTGATGGTCAATCTGCATATTAATCTTTTATTAGATAGGATAGAGGCCTGGTGCATGGGTGGGGGCCAGTTGGTTTGGCCTGAAGGGTGTCCTGGATCAGGGTGGGGGTTCCCTTGGGGTGTGGGGCGGCCTGGGCGAGGGGCTTGTGGTGGTTTGCAGGCCGGCCACAGCCCCTGGCGACCCAAGCAGAGGCCCTGGTATCTGGGGTTTATTTATCTTCTACAATTGAAACTTTGTAGCCTGGAGCGGAGCCAAGCCTTCTGCTTGCTCCATGGTGGCAGCCATTTTTTGGGGGATTTATGTATCTTCTATAATTGAAACTTTGTAGCCTTAAGCGGAGGCCTGGGCGGGCCAGGGCTGCAGAAGCTTGGCTTCCTCCATCGCTGCGGGCAACCCTAGCCTCCTGCTCTTTCCAGCTCCGTGGCTGCCGCCATTTCTGTTTGGGTTTATGTATCTTCTATCATTGAAACTTTGTAGCCTTGAGTGGAGGCCTAGGCCAGCAAGGGCAGGCAGAAAGCTTGGCTTCCTCCATTGCTGGGAAACCCAAGCCTCCCTCCTGCTCTCTGTGGCCATAGCCATCTTGGTTGGGTTTATTTGCATATTTGCTCCTGATTGGCTGGTGAGCGTGGCTTGTGGGCGTGGCTTGTGGGTGTAGCGGAGTGATGGTTAATTTGCATATTACTCTTTTATTAGATAGGATATATATATATATATATATATACACACACACACACACACATATATATATATATGAAGAAGGGTGTGGGTGAAGGGATAGTAAAGGGAGTCAAATATATGGTAACGGAAGAAGATTTGACTTTGGGTGATGAGCACACACTGAAATATACAGATGATGTATCATAGAATTGTGCACTTGAAATCTATATCATTTTATTAACCAATGTCACCCCAATACATTTATTTTTATTTTAAAGGAAACATCACAAGTACACATACACATTCAGTAGAAGCAGCTTACTCAGCATTAAACTTTCAAAGGGAAGTTCAAGCATTTCTCAGTAATACCACCCTCACCCTGGTTGACAATAAAGGTCATTTAGGTCAGACACCAGCCAGTGCAGGCAGCAGAGAGACAGGAAATGAGTGCGGCTCTGTGAACTCAGCAAAGAACATTTTTTATGGGCCTGAGAAGAAACACTGATAATCTGAGGAGGACTTTGCATATGTTTCTGTTCTTTTCCTTTTGAGAAAACTCTCCAACTATGTCCTTTAAAAGCCATCCAGGCTCTCTCACCCACCCCCCACCTTGCGGAAATACATTCTCTGGCAAACTCCCTTCTGACTTCACTGAGGTTTTAAAATTTGTTTACTTTTCCAAAGATATTTTGTAATTTATTTTAATAGGAAATACAGTCATGTGGTTTAAAATTCAAAAGATAACAAAGGATATATGGAGAAAATTTCCCTCTCACCCATGGCCCTGTCTTCGGGAAAAGCAAGTCCTAGTTTCTTTTCTTCCCTTCTAGAGTTATTTTAGACATATCCAAATATATAACTATACACATATGTTCTTTTGTGGAAAGTTTGACATGAAGAGTAACATACTATACACACTGTTTTCTGCATCTCAACATTGACAATACGTCTTAGGGATATTCTGCATCTGTACAAAAGAGCTCCATGATTCTCTGTTACAGCTGCATCTCATTATTCTCAATGGTCCGAATAAAGCATATTTTATTTAGCCAGTTTCTCCATAGGTGGATATTTATTGTCCAAAGTTTTCCATCACACACAATGCTACAATTAATACATTATTTACACATCAGCAAATTGATACCAAGATTGAAGTCCTAGAAGGGGAAATGCTGGATAAGAGGATATGAGCATTTGTAATTTTCAAAGAAATTGCTGAATTTCCCCTTTTAGAGATTATACCAATTAAAAGCCCCTCAGTAATGTAGAAAGTGCCTGTTGCCTCATGCCTTTGCTAATATAGTGTGTTGCCAACTTCTTAAAAAGAAGTTGTTAGCCTTTGTTAATGTGATAGGTGAATAATGATGTCTTGCTATGGTTTTAAATTGTATATTTCTCTTTGTATGGGTGAGATTGAGAATCTTTTCATTTGTAAACTGTTTCTATAAGATGTTCACACCTTTAATCTTTTTTGTCTATCATGTTATTGACCTTTTTATATAGTGATTTTATCTATGTTTTAGCTGTACATATTTTCCCCAGTTTGTTGTTTGTCATCTCCAATGGCCTCTTTTTTACATATTTATGGTTTATTTTTAACTTTTAAATCATTGATCTTTCTAAAATTTATCCTGATTTAAAGTTTTTTAAGTTTGGATATATTTTTATTTTATTTTTCAGATGGCTAAACAGTTATTTCAACACTATTTATTAAATAATCTTTATTTTCTCTACTGATTTGACATACTGTCTTTATAATATCTATATTTCCAAGGTATTTATGTTATAGTTTATAACAAAACATTTCCCCTTCTAACAACTGTCCTCAAAATCTTTATAAACCTTAAAATGATTTCATACCAGTTTCACTAGAAAATCACATTTTTATAATTTTTTTCTTTTACTTCCTTTCTCTTCTTGCTTTAAAATGTTATACTCTGTAATGATTAAAAATCAACAATCCAGGAATAGAGGGGAACTTTCTCAACTTGAAAAAAAAAAAAAACTACAAAAATCCTACAACTAACATCATACTTAATGGATGAGAAACTAAAAACTTTCCAACTAAGATCAGGAAGAAGGCAGGGATGTTCACTGCCATCACTCCTTTTCAACACTGTACTAGAAGTTGTAGCTAATTTAGTAAGACAGGAAAAGGAAGTAGAAGGTATTGAGAAAGAAGAAATAAAACTGTCTTTATTCACAGATAACATGATCATCTACATAGACAATCTAAAGAAGGAACAAAAACAATTGCTGCAACTAATCTTATCTAATAAAGAGGGAATATGCTAACTGACTGCCACACCCTCAAAGATGGCAGTGCCCACAGCCACAAGATGATGGCACCCAGTCCCCTCAGCCCTTCTGGGGCAGCAGGTGTACGGCATGGCCTGGCCCACCTAAAGGCGGGCCCGGCCGCTCCACACACCTGCCTCCAGAGTCCCCCAGTCCCCTCAGCCCCCCAGCCGCCGAGGGCCGGCCCAAGGCACAGGCAAGCCTCAGATGTTGGCTGCCCAGCTGCCCAGGGCTGCCTGAGGCTCAGGTAACTAGGGCTGGCTAAGACTTGCGCTGCCGGCAATAACAGCAGCAGAGGTGTGATGGGGGCATCGACTTCCCCTGATCACCAGGTCACCTCCCACCCCTGAGGGCTCTCGTACTGTGAGAGGGGGCAGGCTGGGCTGAGGGACCCCCCCCCCCCTTCAGTGCATGAATTTTCATGCACCGGGCCTCTAGTAAGTGATTATAACAAGGTTGCAGGATACAAAGTTAATATACAAAAGTCTATTGTTTTCCTATATACCAGAAATAAGTGAGTGGATTTAAAATTAAGAACATAATACTATTTATAATAACACCCCCTAAATTAAATATTTAGTTATGAATCTAACAAAATGTGCATAAGATCTATATAAGGAAAATTATCAAACTCTGGTGAATGAAATCAAAGTACTAAATAAATGGAGAGAGACTGCATGTTCATAAACAGAAAAACTCAATGTTGTCAAGATGTCAGGTCTTTCCACTTGATCAATAGGATCCTAATCAAAATTCCAGCAAGTTATTTTGTGGATAGCAACAAACTGATTTTAAAATTTATATGGAGAGGCAAAAGACCCAGAATTGCCAACACAGTATTGAAAGAAAAAAAAATTGGAGGACTGACACTAGCAGCTAAAAAACTTACTATGAAGCAACAGCAGTTAAAACAGTATGGTAGTAAGCCCTGGCCAGGTCTCAGTTGGTTAGAACATCGACCCAATATAACAAGGTTGTGGGTTTGATCCCTAGTCAGGGCACATACAAGAGTCAACCAATGAATGCATAAAGAAATGGAACAACAAATCGATGTTTTTCTATCTCTCTCAAGTCAGTTTTTAAAAAGCAAAAAGAACAACAACAAAAAAGACAGTGTGGTATTGATGAAAAAGTAGATAAATAGATCAATAAAATGGAGTAGAAAGCCAGAAATAGACCCAAATAAATCTGGTCAACTGCTCTTTGACAAAGAAGTAAAGAAAATACAAAGGAGAAAATATAGTTTTCTCAGTAAATGGCACTAGAACAACTGGACACCCACATGCAAAAAAAAAAAAAAAAAAAAAAAAAGAATCTAGATACAGATTTTATACCCTTTGCCAAAATTAAATCAAAATGCATTATAGAGATAAATATAAAATGCAAAACTAAAAATGCTAGAAGATAATATAGATAAAAACATAGTGACCTTGGGTATGACAATTACTTTCTAAGTACAACACCAACAGCACAATCTATGAATAAAATAATTAATAAGCTAGACTTCACTAAAATTAAAATATACAAAGAAATCTTAAAGCTCAACAAAGAGAAAATAGTCTGATTTCAAAAATGAGCCCCAAACCTTAACAGATATCTCATCAAGGAATATATACAGATAGCAAGTAAGTATATGAAAAGATTCCCCATATCTTATGTCATCAGGGAATTTCAAAAACCTGTACACAGAGGTTTACGGCAGCTTTATTCATAACATCATCAGTGAACTGTCAAACTTGGAAGCCACCAAGATGACTTTTAGTGGGTAAGTAGCTAAATAAACTGTAGTACATCAAGACAATGGAATTTTATTCACAGCTAAAAAGAAATGAGCTATCAGCCATGAAAAGACACGGAGGAATCTTAAATGCATATTACTTAATGAAAGAAGCCAATTTGAAAAGACTGCATACTGTAAGATTTCAACTGTATGACATTCTGGGAAGGCAAAACTATGGAAAGGTAAAAAGATCAATGGTTGCCAGGAGGTGGGGGCTGCAGAGGTGAGGGGAGAGATGAATAGGAGGAGCACAGAGGATTTTTAGGACAGTGAAAATACATGCAATAATGAGAGGTACATAATATTACACATTTGTTCATACCCATAGAATGTACACCAGGAGTGAACTCTAATATAAACTATGGACTTTGGGTGACTATAGTATGTCAATGTAGGCTTATCAATTATAGCAAATATATCACTTTGGTGAGAGATACTGATCATGAAAGAGGCTATGGATGTGTGGAGGCAGGGGCGTGTATGGAAAATCTCTGTACCTTCCTCTCTGTTTTGCTGTGAATCTAAAACTCTCTCTGAAAAAAAAAAAGGGGTCTTTATTTAAGACACAAAAAATTGTACTCTGCAGGCCAGTTCCTCGTCTAAACTTCTCTCACATTCTTAGCATCAGTATTTCTGTTTTCCCAGATACATAATACCCCTACTTTTACCATTATTTGTACCTTTTCTTCCCCTTTAAGGAGACGTTGCAAATTGCTTTCTCCCTCCATCAATCCTCACTCTCATTCAGGTGGGCATAGGTGAGTGGCTATAAAGAGTGGAGTTCCAGAGACAGGGCAGTGCTCTTAGCATAAACTCAGGGGCCGTTCACACAGAGGTGGCTGCTGAAGCCCAGAGAGTGTTGAGTTACAAGAAGAATGTGCAGAGGAAGGGTGATGGATGCTGAACTTTGTATTAACCGATAAAGAAAAGTGTGAAGGAGGAGCTAGAGGAGAAACGACAGAAGAAATGGAAGGAATACTAGGAAAAGATGAAGTCTCTGAGAAAGACCACCAGGGCTCTGAGAAAGACCAGCGGGTTTGGTGACAGGAAGATCAGAGCTGCTCTTTAGAGCAGGTCACTTTCCATATTCAAATCCATTGCCCTTCCCAGGTCAATTGCTTCCTCTTCTGGGTGGATGAAGTTGCTGCCAACAGATCAGCGCTCCCAACAGAATCATCGGAAAAGCCAAGTAAAACACAGAAGTTATCTCTTTGAAGGATGCTGTGAACTGCTGGGGCAAGGAAAACCGGAAGATCTGAGGCATCAGAGAAGGGAAACTTGAGAAGAAAGAGTTGCTTCCACAGCCACTCTTACACTCAGGGCATTTGCAGGAGGCCGAGAATCACAGCTCAAGATGCAAGTGCAAGTCTGGCAGGTACAGAGGGAGAGAAAGCAGCAGCGTTTTGGTGAAAGACTTGGGAGGGCCTCGCATTCAGACTGCCTCCCCCTGAGGACTTCACCAATACTGGGGCTGTTCAGAGCAGGGGTTTTAAAATGCAAGTGGAAATGCTGCCTCTGAAAAGCAGAGTGAAGTTTTCCAGCACTCTTGTGAGACCAAGGTTAGAGTTTAGCACCCACTGGGGGAGGGGCTCGCAGAATACAATGGGTTTTCTGTTGAAAGTGCAGGTCAGAGAATAAATCAGTGGGAGAATGAGACTCACCGAGCTATACTTCAGCCTTGACTCAGCAAATAACTAGCTGGAATAACATTTTGATCACCCACCATTTCGTCTGGACAGCAGGGAGATGGTAAATTCTCTCTGAAATAAGATTTTATCTGAAGTCTCTACAACTTAGTATACACAATGTCTGGCATTCGACTAAAATTTGCTGTGTACACCAAAAGACAGGATCACGTGACTGAAAATCCAGAGGGAAAAAAAGACACAAGTGATCCATATGTTGAACTGAGCTGAGAGGACCGTCAATTCATTACCATTGCATGTTAAAAAGGAAAAGATGGAGTCCATTGCTATGAAGCTTTCTCCGGTCCTCCATATCTACAAGTCACCTCTTCCTCCTCCACATAATCCTAAAAGTTTATCTGTGCTTATTGCATTTACAACCTTATAAAGTAGCATCCTGTCAGTAGTTGAAAGCATGGAGGTTTTGAAGTCACCTTGGGTTAAAATTCGAGATCAACTCCCTGTTAACAACATGACCTTGGATAAGTTACTTATCTTATTTGAGCCCCAACTTCCTTGTCTATAAAACGAAGTCAACAATAGTACTTTTCTCATATGCTTGTTTTCATATACTCACACTAACTCGGTTGCAATAAAAATGTGTTTAATTTTTAGTTAACCTGCTCTAGTTTTCCTCACCAACTCCTTCTGCTGAGGAATGTGGAAAGAACCTTCATTTTTGTCTGATCCAATCATTATATACTGATTTAAAAGCTCAAATATTTCTTTAGGAATCTCAGTGCTTTGGGACTAAATAAATGTCAGGCCTTTGCTTCTTTCCTCCAAGATGGTCTCTGGGTATATGAAGAGAGGTCCATGGGTCAGTGACTCAGTGACAGCAGAGGAGAGGCAGGGTCCTTAAACCCACTCAGAGAGGGCCCTCTGGATCCCTCCTGCTTCCTGCATTGGAGTAGCTAGATAAGTCAGCTCGCTGGGCAGGTGAGCATGGATGCATCCTTGGTCCCATCTGGCTGTTGGGGCTCCATGGGCTGGTGCTCACCACTGGATTCCAGAGCCTCAGCCTCTTGCCTCTAGTCCCACAGACCCTTCTCCCCTTTCTGCCTGGCCACCAACCTTCTTAGCACTTCTACATCTTCTCACTGGGATGTGAAAGAATGATTGCTGCTTCAGAACACGTGCGCTCATTACATACTCCCCTCATTTCCTGTTCCAGTCATAGCACTTTACGAAATTGGCAACTTTATATTTTTGTGGGAACATTCACTTAAGGTTTGCTCCCATACCACATTGCAATCCTTGTAGTGGTGTGTGTCCTGTCCAGTTTGCTCATTCCGGTGCCTAGTATAACAGGTGCTCTAACCTCAGGACCCTAAGATTGAAGAACATGGAATGTCATGCCGCAAGTCTTTTCTCATCCACATTAGGAATCTTTGTTAGTTTTCTACCTAACAACCATTCTCCATGTGTTCTTTTCTATCAGAGCATTGATTTTGTTTGGTTGGAAAAATGTAGACAAGAGACTAAATTATGAATTGGTCTAAACCAATCATGACAATCCCATTCCCTTTCACCAGCAATGGATCAGAGTAGTTATGCCACAATATTCTGGCTAGTGAGCTAGAAGGAGACATCTAGGGGGCTTCTGGGAAAGATTTTTGTCCTTGATGAAAAGAAAGAAAAATGTGAGGACTCTTTTTGGCCTTCTCTGCGCCCAACCCCTTCTTACATGTGCTAGGGTGAGGATGTGACGTTTAGAACCATGGCAACTATCTTGCAACCGTGAGGGAAAGACCCGAAGATATGCCAAAATGACCTCATTGAGCTTCGCACCTCCCTTGGAACTACCTCCAGCCTTCTTGTTATGTGAGATCATAAATGCCTTCATTATTTAGGCAACTGTTATTTTTTGAATTTCGTATTATAGGCACCATTTTTTTCTAACTGATACACTTTGGAACAACTTCAATTTCATATGCATTCTGTGACCTAAAGCTAGGATAGCAGATCAATGGCTCTGTTTTACCCCCAAATAAGTACAGTCTGTTTCAGCCATGGCCTCACTAATAGGTCAGATATGCCTTCCTTCTGGTAACATCTCTAAAGCCCTCTGAACAAAGCATATCTAAATGGTCACAGCTGGTGACCAGGTAGCCACAGGTAAAGGGAATGGGATGAGGAAGTAGAACTGAAGAGGCAGAGGAGTGAGGCTGAAGCAGGAAAGCAAAGAGAAATCGAGAGGCTATAAACACCAAAGGGGAAAACAAGACCAGGGTGGAGGAAAAGTCCACTCAAGCAGCAACAGAAGGAGCCAGAGGAACCAGGAATGGAAAATTTTAATCTCTTAATTGCCTAGTAAATAATCTAACATAAATGTAAAAGACTATTTTTGGAGAAAATTTTCATTCCAATAATAGACATAAATAGAGACCTGAATAAATGGAGTGATATATCAATTATATGGGACAATTTAATATTTTAAGAATATCTCTTCTTCACATATTAAACCATAGACCCAATGTAATTCCAGTAAAATGACCCCTCCAATTTTGGGGACTTTAAGAAACTTATTTTAAAATGTATATAGAAGAAAAAAAATCCGCAAACAGCTAATACAAAGATGTGAGCAAAAAGAGATTTGTCTTACTAAATATTAAGGTATATCACAAAGCCACCCTTAAAGAAAGAGGGAAGAAGGCAAGCTGACAAATGGAGCAGATCAGAGAACCCAGAGATAGATGTAGCTGTAGATGGGATCTTGGTATATGATAAGAGAGGGTCTGGCAAATCACTGGGGGAAGCAATAGAGTAGTTAATAAATAGTGTTAGGAAAATTGGCTCCATCAATCTCCCCTCAGGCAATCATTTTAAAGAAACCCCAAACCTGGCCAGTGTGGCTCAGTGGTTGAGCATCTACTTGTGAACCAGGAGGTCGTGGTTTGATTCCCAGACAGGGCACATGTGCAGGTGTTGGGCTTGATCCCCAGGAGGGCGTGCAGGAAGCAGCCGACCAATGATTCTCTCTCATCATTGATGTTTTTTATTTCTCTCTCCCTCTCCCTTCCTCACTGAAATCAATAAAAATATATTTTTTAAAAATAAAAAAACTCCAAATGTATTAAAGGCCTAAGTGTTAAAAGTAAAACTTTATAGTAACAGAAGAAAATATGGGTGAATATCTCTGTGACTTTTGAGAGGAGGTCTATCACTTAAAACCCCAAAAGCATACGCAGGAGAAAAATTGATGGATTTGTCTATAAAACAAAATTAGAGATCTATTATGACAAAAAACACTGCAAAATCAATAGGTAAATAGTAGGCCAAAAGATGTTATTAACATCCCAAACCAAAGGATCTATATCTGGGTCCAGGATTCTAGGAAATAGACATGGAAAATAGAAAAAATTTAGCAAGGGAAAATAGAAAAAAAAATTAGCACAATGCATGAATAGGTAATTCATAGAAGGGGAAACCTCTGAATGGCCAGTCCACATATGAAGAGATGCTTAACATCACCAGCAATCTGAAAATGCGCATTAAAGCATCAGTGAGAGGTTCATTAAAGCATTAACTTCACAGAAAGTTAAATAATATCATGTATAGCAAAGACGCACTGCCAGAGTGTGACCTGGAGGAGCCAGTCTACAGAGCAGTTGGTCCCAAGAAAGGTCACGGATGCCGTCTCAGCCCTGAGTATGTTACCAGTGCAACTTTAATGTGCAGATCAAAAGGATACTGCAGTGTAAAGGACATTCATTACAGCATGAGTGTGTGTGCGCGTGAGTGTGTGTGTGTGTGTGTGTGTGTGTGTGTGTGTGTAAGGACTTAGAGTCAACCTAGTGTTTATTAATAAGGCAATGGTTTAGTTAACCATAACATAAACAATACAGGCCCACGCTAGCCAGAAGTAGTAGAGGAGACTTACAAACAGCAGTATGGATAGGTCACCAAAGCTTAATAATGAACAAAAAATAGGTAAGAAGCAGACTTCCATAGCCCAGAACCATATTTGTGAAGTGAGAACACATACCAAAATAAATAAATAAATAAAGGCACCAGATGGTATATTTTTAAGAGTATATATCTAACATGTGGCGGTGGATTGGAAGGATACATAGAAGTTCAAGTCGGTACTTGGACTTGGAATGGGGACAAAAAGTGGTTATCTTGATCGTGGTGATAGTTTTACAGGTATATACAGATGTCAAAACTTACCAACTTGTACGCTTTAAAATGTACAATTTCTGTATGTCAACTACATACACCTCAGTGAAGAGGGTAGATGGATAATGACAGTGATGCCTGAACTGATGAGTGATGAACTCTATTCCATTTCCCTGAGCACCAAATGAAATAAAAGAAATACCTGGGGCCGGTGCCCAAGAACTGCAGTGGCTGTCACACTTTAATGAGCATGACAATCATCGGAGGTACTTGCTGAAAGAATAAATCTGTGGGCCTCACACCAGAGATTCTGAACCTGCATTGAAACATCTAGGGATGATGTTCCTGTAAATGGACCCTGGGCATACTTGGAGATGCCCTGAACGAGGTAAAATCAAGCTGCCAGGAGAGTGACAGGAAGTGAGTGAGCAGGGGCATTGGCAATAGAACATCTGTGCAGCACCCGCAGCAAGGAAAACGATGAGCTCAAGCACCTGGCCCCGTCAGCATGGGCTGCCTTTCTTCCCCTCCCTTTTGTGTGAGCCGATCCCAATAGGCTTGGCCTGGAGGGGTTGGGTGATGGAAACTGACAACACTCCTCTGGGGAGAGCATCTGTGGACAGGAAGCCCCAGAGGCATCTTCTTCACAAGGATGAAGTGGGCGTGGTGCCTCCAGTGGTCCTGTGCTCCACAGGATCCCCCCCTCACCCACACACAGCTTTTCGGGGGGCGGTGGGGGGGAGGAGGTGAGGGAGAGTGGCTATGAAAAGAGGGAGAATGACACGTGTGAGACGTTGTCAGATGCAAATGCTTGAGTCTGACCTGAAGAGAGACGCGCAGGCTGAATCATCAGCTCTCAGCCAATCTCCTGGAGGGCCCTTTCAGTGCGCAGATGGTCCAGGACTTTAGCCGCAAGACTCTGCCAGCCCTCCAGTGCCTGCTGTGCCCGTGTCTCCTTTGGTCCCTGCTTCTGGCCAGTGTTTCAACAGCTGGACTGTTTTGTGGGAGAGTGTGCACCCTGTGGAGGAGATTTTTAAGAGTGAGGGCTTTGATTGCAGGCAGATATGAATTGGTGGTAAGCTTGACTTTAGAAATGTCCAATGGCACGCTCAGCCTGCACCTCCGGCCACAGAGATGTTTGCCTCCTAGTGAATGGAATACAACCTCCCCAGAATGGACCCTGGGCTCCCTTCCACTGTCGTTTACCCAGGCACCCTGCCCCTGATGGCCCAGAGCACCAACGGAAGCTTCGCTTCACGGTCCCTTTCCTAATATGCGGAATGGCCTGGTTTCCTAAGGACAAGGAAGGTTTTTCAGATTTATACAAACAGACCAGCATATTTGTGGGTATCCAGGTAACAAACCCAGTTTGCAACTCCTTTTGACAGCATAATTCATAGCCCCAGACAGAAATGCTAATGTGAACACAGATGCTCCAAGGAACCAGCTACAGTGGAAAAGATTAAGAAATGGTCCCAAATATAGCTCTCTCTCTAACAGGACTCTTTTCACAAATGTGAACATTTTCATGTAAAAGCAAAAGAAAAGATAAAAAGAGAAAGAATGGCAGAGAATCCAGAGATGCAAATAGTTCAGGCTTATTGATAACCAGTAACATTTTCTTTCTCTCCTTAGGAACTTCTTGGGGTCAGCAGTTTAATGCTGATGGCGTGTGATGTGTAGGCTAGCGTGTGCGAATCTGGCTGAGCATCCCTGTATGTCTAGGGGCCTGGGTCTCCCGCGCCCGTTTGAATGAGACCCAGTGCAGCTGCGGCTCCCATGGTGCCGAGCAGCCCAGCCGGGGCAGGCTGACAGAGCCATTCTTCTCTCTCGGTAATGTGTTTGCTTAAGCATGAACATTAGTGTCAGAAGCGCTTAGTGCAAAGCCCCTTTCGGGGGTAAAGCAGCTATTGCCAAGTCTACGCATGTGGGAATCCGTTATGTCTATTCACCTGGGGGTTAAGGGGAAGGTTAGGCATCTTTTATATTTTCTAATGAAGTTGACATTTTTTTTAAAGAACACTATTTATAAAATTATCTTTTTTGGGGGGTGAGTCGGGCTGTGAAAACCTCACTGCCTTGCACTGGGGCTGCCTTCCTGAAGAACTGACAATGGCTCTCCTTATGTGGGGTGTATCCTCTTGCCCTCATCAGCCCTGTCTTCTGAAATGAGTGAAGTGAAAGTTATTTAACACCCGAACTTGCACAAAGCTAATGTGCCTAATTAGCGGAAGATTTGCTTTTAGGATAGAATCTGCTTTTAATCAGTGGCGTTCCATCTTTCATGGGCAGACTGAGTGTTGTTTCTGGTTTTTCTCACAGTGGCAATGAATGTGAGCTGAACTGACCAATCCCCCGCCCCTGTTGCCACCATGGCCAGAGGCATTCACTTCTGAGGCAGCTGGCCAGCGCTGGGCTGGGGGAGCTCACGGGCCACACGATTCATAAAACCAGGCTCTGCAATAAGGTCTAGAGGCCTGACCTGCATGGCTTGGTGGTGGAGCGTCGACCTGTGAACCAGGAGGTCACGGTTCAGTTCCCGGTCAGGGCACATGCCCATGTTGCCGGCTTGATCCCCAGCGGGGGGCATGTAGGAGGCAGCCGACCAATGATTCTCATCATTGATGTTTCTATCTCTCTTTCCCGCTCCCCCATGCTCTGAAATCAATAAACATATACTTAAAGGAATAAAAAAGGGCTAGAACCTAAGACACCCCTAAGAAGCCATGTTGCTTAATGTTTGTCTTTTGGACAGGTAATATAAGGGCCTGATAAAAATCAAGTCTCCTTCCCTCCACTGTACACCAGAGTTCCTCCCTGCACGCAAGGTCTGTTACCAGCTTGCCGTGTAATGGTCCACTCAGCGGCATACAATGGCAGGGTGATGGGCCAGAGAGGCTATAGGCAATAAGGGGGTGCACTGCTGTGGAGAAATCTAAAACAATAACAAAACTGACAACAAGCCAGTTTGCTACTTACCTCCAATGCTGACAATTTAAAGTGACCATGATAAAATATTCCTCCCTATAAGCTCTAACCAGGCGTCCTCAAACTATGGCCCGCGGGCTCCATGCGGCCCACCGAGGACATTTATCCGGCCCGCCGGGTGCCGCTGCCTGTCCTGCTTAGCAGCCGACTCGTCCCGGGCCCGCAGTATGCATAGGAATTTGTTCATAGTTTTTTTTTTAAAACTATAGTCCAGCCCTCCAACGGTCTGAGGGACAGTGAACTGGCCCCCTGTTTAAAAAGTTTGAGGACCCCTACTTACAATGGTTGCTCCTGATGCAGGTACACTCAGCCACAGGTGTTCCTTTTGAAAGTAAGTTTGTAACAGGTTGGAATCATCCAAGCTCCCTTGGGTACATTTCATGTCTCCACCCCCCGCGCCCACCTCCTGCCCCCCCATACTATTCATCCTACATTTAAACAGGTTTGAAATAAACAATGATAGAACAGCAATTATCTAGACAAAGAAGCAGACTGTGAGTTGTTTCCATTGTATTTGACCATAAGGCGTTTTCATTTGTGTTTAAAATTTAAGACAATGAAACAGATTGCAAGCAACATGTTGTAATATTTTTATGTGCAAATTTCATTTCATGCATGACATATTTTACTGAATTTGAATGTTTAAAGTTAAAAGCTATTCTTTATCAAAATGGTTAAGTATTTAAAAATTAGGGATTCTGAGAGTGAGTGCCTTCAATTTTGTGCCTCACTCCACTCTAAGCTGAGCCCCTCTGAGCTGCAGCAGCTAGAGCACTGGCCTTGGCCTAAGCCTGCCCGTCAAATACAGCAGAATTCCACCTGGAACTCTGAATCTGGAGCAAATGACTCAAAGACGCAAGGGCCGTTTGGGATCCATTCTTGTGGGAGTGGTGATGGTGCCAGGAGTGGTATCGGTGCCCTTTCTGTCCTGCTACTTTGGCTGTAAGTCTAGCCTTCTTTTTTTGTTTTGTTAATATATTTTATTGATTTTTTACAGAGAGGAAGGGAGAGGGATAGAGAGTTAGAAACATCTATGAGAGAGAAACATCAAACAGCTGCCTCCTGCACACCCCCTACTGGGTACGTGCCCTTGCCTGGAATCAAACCTGGGACCCTTCAGTCCGCAGACCAACGCTCTACCGACTGAGCCAAACCGGTCAGGGCTAGTCTGGCCTTCTTATCTAGCTGGGTTTCTACTTGCCAAGCCTGATTCTCTGGTCCCGCAATTGATTCTCTGAGCTCTCTGATATCCTCCTCGTGAATTTCTTCTCTGCTTCAGTTAACCAGAGTCAGTGTGTTATTTGCAGTCAAGAACTCTTACTAATATTTCCAGCTCAGAGGAACACTTTGAGAATGAATTTTAAAGCCAAGGTCATTGTGTATAGCAGACAAACAGGAACCTAAAAAATGCAGAGCAGTGATCTTACTGGAAATGTCAAAACATATTTCCTAACTTGTCAAAGCATATCTTACACACTAACTGTCCGCAACCATCCTGGCCAGATCTTAGTAGATCTAGCAAGACAAACACCGGAGGCTCTGTTTTTATGAGAGGGATTTTCATAGTTTACTCCACTTAAAATAAATTAATAGGCATAAACCATTTTTAAAATTTTGGTAAAACTTGTTAAATAAAAAATATATATAAATAATAGAGAAACAGAAGGTAGCTTGTCAACAAAAGTCTGAAAGCCAAGCTAAAAATGTCTCACCAACCATGTATCCGTGTATTTTTAATTGCTTACTCTGCCCTGAATGCTCTTGGATCAAAGGAATGGAAAGCTCAACAGTAAGCTGCAGATACATATTAATTTCATCATATGCCACAGGAATGAGTAGTATTAGTATAAAAAATAAGTTCCAACTCTACTAATTTCCAAAATGATTCCATTCTTATATTCATTGTGTATGTTTATGGAATATGTTCATGCCACATCCAGAAATCTCAGTCCTGGGAAGACAAAAAAAGTACATCGTCAGAAACAATACCCAAGCTGTTCTTTGCAGTTCCTTTTTGAAGAAGTAGGGGAGGGGCAGTGAGAGGTCATCGGGTCATTAACTGTTCTACCAGGGTGGAATATATGTTAATTTCAAGGAATGGGCTTATGTGACTGTGGGAGCTGACTGGGCAAGTCCAAAATCCATAGGCCTGGTTGTCAGGAAAGGCAGGCCATCCAGAAGGGCAGGCTGGAAACTCCGGCAGATGCTGAGGCTGCAGTCCAAGGCGGAATTTCTTCTCCACATAAACTTCAGTTCTGCTGTTAAGGCCTTTCAGCTGATTGCACCAGGTACACCCAGATTATTGAGGATAATCTTTCCAGAGTTAACTGATTGCAGATGTTAAGCACAGCTATAAAATACATTTACAGCAGCACCTAGATTAATGTTTGATGGAACTACTGGGTTTAGCCTAGCAAAATTAACACAGAAGACTATTATTCTTCCTGTTGTAAAAGCAATTATAGAAAAATAGGCAGAACAGATAAAAAGCCTGGAATCCTATCACATACAGACACGCTAATAGCACTTCGCTGTGTTTTAGTAAGTGCCTTCTAATTTTGCTTTTCTAGCCATCCTATATAATAAAGATATAATATGCAAATGGTCGTTATGCCGTAAAGCATAACGACTGACTGTGTAACGACCGGATCACGGATCAACTATGAGGGTGGGACAGCGAGCTACAAGCGGACAGTGGAGAGCTACAGGAGGGGGCAGGGCAGGAAGCTATGAGGGAGGGTGGGGTAGAGGAGGGATGGGGGGAGTTAAAGGAGGGTGGGGTAGTGGGCAGAGAGCTACTGGAGGGCAGCAGCAAGCTACTGGTGAGCTACTGGCACACAGATTCATGTGCAGAGCTACTAGTTTATTTATAACTAGGGGCCCAGTGCACGAATTCATGCACCTTGAAAGGAACTGTGGGCTGCAAGGCTGCAGTAGGCACAGGGGCAGGTCTCAGCCCATCCTCCGTGCCCCCACCCGGCCCCTCCTTCCACGGCCCCCAGTCCCCTCTCTGCTGGCAGCCCCGCTCCCGCCACTGCTGCTCCCACGTGCTGATGGTGCCGGTCCCACTCACACCCACTGATGGCACGGAGTGATTGGGGCCAGTGCCAGCAGTGGGTGTGAGTGGGGCTGGTGCTCCGATCACCCCTCAGGAGCAGGGGGAGGTGGAGAAGCCCTCAGGGGCGATCAGGGCCAGCAGCCGCCACTCGCACCCACTGATGGCGCCAAGCGATCAGGACTGGTGCTGGACACTGGAAGCGGATGCGAGTGTCGGCTCCGGTGCCGGCAGCAGGTACTGTGGCAGCGCGGGAGCAAAGGATTTTCAGTAACCACCAGAGGCTCGCCCGATGACAGCGACCGGCGCCCCGCCTTGGTCTGGCGCCCCTGCTCACCTGCTCCACCATCCTGCCACAGCCAACGCCCACCATGTTCCGCACACGCCCCCTGGTGGTCAGCGGATGACATAGCGACCGTATGTTTGGTTGTTCGGTTGTGCTGGTTGTTCCACCGTTCTGTCTATTTGCATATTAGCCTTTATTATATAGGATAGCAAGAAAAAATGGAAAGAGTAAACTAAATGCTTGACATAGGGGAATGGTTATGAAGGTTATGGTATTCACATATAAAGCATAATTATGCGGTCTTTAAAAGTTATAATTATGGAAAACTGTATCAACCTGAAAAATACTTCAAGTGAAAAAAACTCAGTACAAAATTATATCCCTACTGTAATTACAACTATGTAAAAATTGTGTAACATGGTGACACAGATCAGAAGGAAACAAAAAGTAATGCATCAGGGAGGGAGGGAGGGATGAATAGGCAGAGCACAGAGGATTGTTAGGGAAGTGAAACTATTCTGCAAAACATTATAATGGTGGATGCATGTTCTACATTTGTCAAAACCCCTGGAATGTACAACACCAAGAGTGAACTATGCGATGTGATGTTATGTATGTAACTACCTAATAACA
The DNA here is from genome assembly GCF_963455305.1 of Plecotus auritus. Lineage (NCBI taxonomy): Eukaryota > Metazoa > Chordata > Mammalia > Chiroptera > Vespertilionidae > Plecotus > Plecotus auritus. The sequence goes on along the minus strand of NC_137770.1, from coordinate 36,708,633 downwards.
ACTATAGACTTTGGGTGATAATGATATGTCAATGTATGCATATTGGTTGTAACAAATGCACCACTCTGGTGGGGGATGATGATAGTGGGAGCAGGGAATATATAGGAATTCTGTACTTTCTGCTCAATTTTGCTGTGAACCAAAAACTGCTCTAAAAAGTAGTCTGTTTTAAAGAAATAATGCAGCAACTGCCAGTCCCCTCTCCCGATATTCCCCAGCATTTACCACTTTATTTCATGCGCCTGAAGAAGCAACTGAGGACCCTCCCTGTCCTCTACGGCCCATTCTGCCTATGCAGGGGAGAAAATAAACCCCCAGAGAATGGATATCCTCCTGGGAGCCACCCGCCACCCATGGCTGATGAAAGTGGCTGGATATAGCCGCAGCCCCTCAGTCGATATCTCTTAGAGGTGGGTGTTGCACCCTGGTCCCAGGAGGACCCCAGTTAGATTGAACTCCAGTTGCCCACAGTGGCAACAAGCCCTAGTTCACACTATACTGCTTTCCTTTCCTCTCTGCCTCACTTTCCACTCCCTCATGAGCATTTTCCTCATCTCCTAAATAAACTACCTGCCTGTCTTTGTTTGATTCTGTTTTATTCTGGGGCATATGTTCTTTTTTGTTTTTGTTTTGTTTTTTTACTTTGGCTATATACCAGTGGGTAATTTATTTGACTAACGTCATTTTAACAAATATATCTTTTCACTTCAACTGGGCCCATTACATTTAATTCATTAAAGCTATACATATTCAAGACACATGTTTATAAAAGCCATAAATTCAGTCTTAAACTAAGGCAAAAAAAAAAAAATCCTCACTAGAACACGATTCACTGTACAGGGGAACAGAAATAAAAAATTCTCTGGTCAAGTTTAGAGATATGCTGTAGCTTCACATAAAACTTTCAGCAATAAACTGACTTTAAAAAAAAGTCTTACAATGTTCAAAGAACAATGAAATGCAAAGCAATATCACTAAACCAAAATTTAGTTTAATAATTTTATTTCAAGTGTATTTTTTAAATCATAAATGGGGTTTTGTAATCCAAAGTTGAAACATTTATTCTTCATACCTTCAGAATTTGACAAGCAATTCCAGATCTTACTTTCCAAATCCAGTCTTCTCTGCTATTTTTCAGACTTCTGAGACCTAGTATTTAAATTTCTCCATTCTAAATGTACAATTTTAGATAATTATTATACAGTTGTTAAGATTTTTCTGAAAAGAGTCCATCAAATATAAAGAATGGTTTCTGTCCAAGGATTAGCAGTGAGGAAAGAAATATTAAATACCTATCAAAAATCACTTATTCATTTAAAAAGATAACAGAACCAGTGCTGTTCTCTGTCATGAAAGAGAATATGTAGAATTAATTTACTTTTGTAGCCTTTGGTAATGTTTTATTACCTACACAGCCCTCAATCTCATTTAAAGGTCTTTTACAGAAAGTCACCATCAGGATTTACTGAGCAAAAACCCTGGGTACTAACATGGTCCTCAACATGTGATTCCAAAGAGGAACGGGTTACTTTTGAGGAAAAGAGCTGCCGTGTAATTTCCCTCAAGTGCTTATTTTAAACAAACAGTTAGTGGAAATACTTTTTTTTAAAATATATTTTATTTATTTTTTACAGAGAGGAAGGGAGAGGGATAGAGAGCTAGAAACATCGATGACAGAGAAACATCGATCAGCTGCCTCCTGCACACCTCCCACTGAGGATGTGCCTGCAACCAAGGTACATGCCCTTGACCGGAATCGAACCCGGGACCCTTCAGTCCGCAGGCCGACGCTCTATCCACTGAGCCAAACCGGTTTCAGCGAGTGGAAATACTTTCTTAATGTAACTTTGGATGTTATGTAGCACACTATCCATCAAACAACAAAAATCCAAACTTTTCTTTTTTAGGAAACTTTCCATCTTGTTTTTCAGTTTACAACTTCTTCACCTTTTCTGGACTGCCTAATACTTAAATTTTTAAAATTCTTTAAATTCTTCATTTCAATGTTGTAAAAGTTATTTTCAAGTGAACTTCACATCCCAGAACAAAGACACTGGATCAACACTCTCCAGTCACATTATTTGACAATAACGATGAGATGGAAAAGGACAGGTATCTGAAAACAGGTATTCCTTGGGCTTCAATGGTGAGCAAGTTTTTAACACGCGAGCAATAAAGAGCTCCAGTCCTCTGGAAATCCCTCAATCTCACAATGCTTCCATTTAATAAGTCAATATATTATTCTTAAAAATTAAGGTTTGGTCACCAGGAAAGACTTAAAAAAAAATCTCCTCCCCCCACCCCACCCCCACCACAAAATAATAATCTAACATCTCTAAACATCCACTCATGTCCCTACAAAAACAGGGAAGTAGTTGGGGCTGAAGCCTTTAAAACTGAAATTTCAGCTCCTCTAACATTACTGCTGCTTGCTCAGAGGTGCAAGTCCATGTATTTCCTTCTCTAACACTTCCCATTTATAAGTTTATTTCCATACACACACACACACACACACACACACACACACACACAAACACACACACACACACTCTCACACTTACTCTCAAGTAAGACACTTTTTTGTGTTTGTTGATAAATTATGAGGCTTATGAACTAGGTGTGTACAGGGTTTCATAGTTGCTTTGTAAACATCAGAATCACTTAGATCCTTTTCTCCAAAAGCCTAAAATCAAATTATGCAGCCAGGGATCACTACTTTCCCAGACGCTGTTCACACGCTGCATACTGACGAAGGGCAGAGAAAAAGTCCTCATATCTGATGTTTAGGTGGGAAGGCAAGGAGATAATCTCAGTTAATCTGATGTGCCAGGGAAGGTAGCCCAAAGTGCTCTCCACAGGCCCAAACTTCAGTACCACATCAGGATCAGGAAAACCATTTGAACTAAGTAAACTGCCTAACATATGCACATCCAAATCTGTGGATTTACTTTGCTGCTGGGCTACTAACTGGCAAAATTTCTGAGCAGCTCGTACAATATCTGCTTTTCCATCTTCCGGGGACAGGACCTTCACTGCCACTTGGCAATTTAAAACTTGATCATCTTTGTCATTACTATTTGCAAACTCTGTTGAGTATTTGGAACAATCGAAGCCCAGAAGTTCCTGCTGTTGTTTTAAAATTTCATCCATCAATCTGGAATTATTTCTTTTGAAAATACCTTGGTGGTCGTAGACACTAATGTAGAAGATGCCCATGGCCATACACCACACCACGAGGCTTGCGATGTCTGAGAAACTGGTCTCCGGCTCTTCCTTAGTGATCACCAGGCCCATGTGCACAGGCAGCTTCTCCAGAGACTGGCCGTCCGTGTGCCAGCGCAGCCGAGGGTGGGGGGTGCCCAGGCCCGGCCTCCCACATGGGTGCCGGTGTGGCCGGCAATTCCTGCCTGCAGCCGGGGGCTTGCCCCCGCTGCCATCTTCCTCCGGCCTTGGAAGCCCCCGGGGCATATCCTATATAATAAAAGAGTAATATGCAAATTAACCATCACTCCGCTACACCCACAAGCCACGCTCACAAGCCAATCAGGAGCGAATATGCAAATAAACCCAACCAAGATGGCTACAGCCACAGAGAGCAGGAGGGAGGCTTGGGTTTCCCCGGCGATGGAGGAAGCCAAGCTTTCTGCCTGCCCTTGCCGGCCTAGGCCTCCACTCAAGGCTACAAAGTTTCAATGATAGAAGATACATAAATCCAAACAGAAATGGCGGCAGCCACGGAGCTGGAAAGAGCAGGAGGCTAGGGTTGCCCCCAGCGATAGAGGAAGCCAAGCTTTCCACACACCTTGGCCGGCCCAGGCCTCTACTTAAGGCTATAAAATTTCAATTATAGAAGATACATAAATCCCCCAAAAAATGGCTGCCGCCACGGAGCAAGCAGAAGGCTTGGCTCCGCTCCAGGCTACAAAGTTTCAATTGTAGAAGATAAATACACCCCAGATACCAGGGCCTCTGCTTGGGTCACCAGGGGGCATGGCCAGCCTGCAAACCACCACAGGCCCCTCGCCCAGGCCACCTCATGCCCCAAGGGAACCCCCACCCTGATCCAGGACACCCTTCAGGCCAAACCAGCTGGCCCCCACCTGTGTACCAGGCCTCTATCCTATCTAATAAAAGAGTAATATGCAGATTGACCATCACTCAAACACACAAGATGGCTGCCCCCATGTGGTCAAAGATCCTGCCCCCATGTGGACACAAGATGGCTACCACAAGATGGCCAGCAAGGGAGGGAAGTTGGGAGGGACAAGGCCTGCAAGGGAGGGCAGTTGTGGGAGATCAGGCCTGCAGGGGAGGGCAGTTAGGGGTGACCAAGCTGGCAGAGGAGGGAAGTTGGGGGTGACCAGGCTTGCAGGGAAAGGCAGTTGGGAGGGACCCAGGCCTGCAGGGGAGAGCAGTTGGGGGGACCAGACCTGCAGGGGAGGGCAGTTAGGGGTGGCCAGGCCTGCAGGGGAGGGCAGTTGGGGGGGACCAGGCCTGCAGGGGAGGGCAGTTAGGCGTGACTAGGCCTGCAGGGGGGGGCAGTTAGGGGAAAACAGGCTGGCAGGGGAGCAGTTAGGCATCAATTAGGCTGGCAGGGGAGTGGTTAGGGCAGGGGTGGGCAAACTTTTTGACTCGAGGGCCACAATGGGTTCTTAAACTGGACCGGAGGGTCGGAACAAAAGCATGGATGGAGTGTTTGTGTGGACTAATATAAATTCAAAGTAAAGGAGTGGAGGGGAGAGCAAGAGAACCGGATAGAACAGCCGGATCCGGCCCGCGGGCCGTAGTTTGCCCAAGGCTGGGTTAGGGGGTGATCAGGCTGGCAGGCAGAAGCGGTTAGGGGCAATCATGAAGGCAGGCAGGCAAGCAGTTGGGAGCCAGCAGTCCTGGATTGTGAGAGGGATGTCCGACTTCCCGTTAAACGGGTAGTCGGACATCCCTCGAGGGGTCCCAGATTGGAGAGGGTGCAGTGCACCGGGCCGCTAGTGTTCTTAATAGTCCCCAAGGAATGAAACTTGGTTATTTGGGAGATTTAAAAAAAAAAAAAGTCCTTACTCTTTTTATGTATAAAGCATGGATATACACACAGTACGCTAACAAATTTACAGCATATCTGTGGTATTAAAAATCCATGGGGGTGGGTGATTAAGAAAAAATGTCTAAAATGTTTCCTTAGGAGGGTTACTTTTCAAAAATGGTTGAGAAAGACTATGAACAGGGGGAATCCAAACTTAAAACAAATAAAAGTTAAAACATGTCATTTGTTAGAATGACCAGTCAAATATGAATTTTTACCTCCGTTTGTGATCTGTGCAACAATAAAATATTAATATTTAAAAACAGGCACAAGCCTGGCCTACAAGGGGCTCCTGACCCGGAGACAAGCACCAGTCACCATCCTGACTGGGGAGTCCTGCCACTCTCTCTCAATGTCACTGGTACTACTTATAGCCCCGCTACCTACCCACTTGCCCACCCAACCCCCATCATTTCATTTCCCTTCCCTGATGGTCTTGGTAGAATCATTTTGGATTAAGAGCTAGAATCAGGGTTTCTTTCTTTTTTTTTCCAGCAAGAAAAAGCCCAAAACTTAAGCATACAAAGAAGCCCCACATTTATGAGAGTGAGTTAACTGGAAAGCGGTCAGGCATTCTAGGGGATGAAGAGGGTGCGAATGGAAGAAGTGGTCAGAAAGCCCTTCCGATCAGGTGAGGAGGGAAGAGGCCCTGGCCAGGCACAGGCTGGAGGGCAGTCATCCAGGATCCCCGAGTCCCCTGTCCTTTCACGGCAAGTGCAGGAGGTGGGAGCAGCCCTTGGGGCAGCTCCAAGGTCAGGCTGTTTAGGTTGCACTCCGGACGGTAATGGCCGGCTATGGGAGCGCTCAGGGTGTCGTGTGGAGAAATTACTCTAGCTGCAGAAAGCTGAGTACTTGAAGGGCAAGGGGGAGGTTGAGGAACCAGTCAGGGGGTTAGAACTGACCGTGGGTATTTGGCAGCCAAAACAAAGAGATCAAGTCAGTTCTGAACCATTACTCAGCAACACAAAGCCCTGAATTCTTGAAACTGACCCAAGAAAGATGTTCTTTTATAGCATTTGTAGAAAAGCTAGCCAAAGCGCTTTATTGTCATATCTCATTTCACAATAAGGCAAAAGATTGATGAACACCATTGTCCTAATTTTGCTCCTGGGTCAGAAGAAGGAGGCCCAGGGATCTAACTCAGTCCAGACTGGGCTCCTGGAGTCCAACTGGGTCCAGGGAGAGCAGGGCTGCCTCGGGGAGGAAGGAGAAGAGACAGAATTGGTAAAACCCAGGAGCTGTTTGCACAAAAGCAGATTTTCACACGTCTGGGTGGCTTATGCAGTAGCAAACTGGATAGATGCTCAAAGTTCCTTTCTTTTCTTTTCTTTATATATATATATATATATATATATATATATATATATACACACACACACACACACACACACACACACACACATATATATATATATATTTATTTCAGAGAAGAAGGGAGAGGGGAGAGAGAGAAAGATAGAAACATCAATGATGAGAGAGAATCATTGATTGGCTGCCTCCTGCACGCCCCACACTGGGGATCGAGCTGGCAACCTGGGCATGTGCCCTTGACTGGAATCGAACCTGGGATCCTTTAGTCCGCAGGCCGATGCTCTATCCAGTGAGCCAGACCAGCTAGGGCCAAAGTTCCTTTCTTACTCCTCTGATTCAGTGAGCTTTATCTTATGAAGTGCTCAAGATACTTTCTCCTGTGAACTAGCCCTTGGAGAAGCTTGTAAAGCTTTGTGGCTCGCCAGGTAAAATTCCACTCCGGTCCAAAGTGCACCGCTGGTAGACAGTGAGTCACAATGATTTCTGGGTGTCCAGCAAATGCTTTTGCGTGTTAGTGATCTTAACTTCTGCTTCCCGCCCAAAGATAAAGCTGAGGAGCTCAACTGAAGATACAGTTGTAATCATCAAAATACCTATCCTTTTTTGAGGGCTTACTGAGTGCCTCTTTACATGAATTATATTATTGCATTCTCACAATGACCCTTTGAGTTTATTGGTGCCTATTTCACAGATGGGAAAACTGATGCTCTGGGAGGTCAAATAATTTGCCCCAATGTCACGTAAGTACTAGATGGAGTACTTAGCTTAACTCTGAGTGTGATTCACTACATTTCCTCTCAAAGAGAGAGAATAATCATTTTATTTGAAGTGTTATAGCTGATCACTCATAAAGGTAGGCAGGTAAAGAGAGCAAGGGAGGTCTTTGACCCCAGAGATTTCCTCAGCAGACGCTTGAGATGGGAGAGTTCAGAAGATCAACTTAAGGGAGTAGACCACTTAGTATATTTACCTGGGGGCCTCCAAAGTATCCTGCAGCTTAGCCAAGGGCCCCTAAGTGCCTGGATTCCTCCCAGAGAGCAACAGGTGCTTGAGAAAGGTCAGAGGAACTCTGCATTGCAGCATACTGAGAGATCCTCGGGTTTCCTCCCAGTGTGTGGTTTGTAAAGAATTATAGCGCTATAAAAGAAACTTCCTCTTCTGGCCAGAGACTTTTCAATGTACCCATATTTGGTTTCAAATCTCAAAAGTCTTGCCCACTCCTGCAACTCCAGGAATCTTAGTAAGCCCAACCCCTTTTGCTCTACTGTTTCTGTGATGGCTGCCATCGAGTCCTTCCCTCGCTGTGGCTGAGCCAGCCGCATCCTTCGCTCCTGCTGAGTGCAGGTGGGCCTTCATGACTGTGTGCCCAATAGGAAGCAGGGGAGGTGACGTTCTTTGGCTTTCAGGTCGGGTCAAAAGAAACCTCGCTGCTTCCTCCCATCTGAGTCACTCAGAACACCTGCTGCTGAAAGGGAGTTGCTGAGTAATGACTGTGACTATCCTGAGACTGCCATTCTGTGAGGAGCCCTACGGACATAGGGAGGCCCTGGAAGAGAGAGCGATGCCAAGGAGCACCCAGGCACCCACCTGTGGGTGAAACTGCCATCTTGAAAATGGACTGACCCTCCAATCCCATTCACCACCGCTGGCACCATGGAGGTCAAAGCCAAACCTCCCAGGCTAGCCCTTCTCAAATTCTGGGTCCACAAAATCCTGGGGCAAAATAAAACGCTTGTTTTAAGCCATTCTGTTTTGGGATAGTGTTTTGTTGTTGTTTTTTATGTAACAAATAGCTAAACTGAAACCAGCATTTAACCATTCCCAAGTCTCTCTTAGCTTAAGAAACAATAACCAAACAACAACAATAAAAAACACACTGCATCCTTCTCTAGCTAAGACCCAATCTCTTTCCTCTCACTCAGAGCTACCAAGCGCTTAAGTGGTGTTCAACAGATTTCTCTGCTTTCTCACCTCCCACTCACTCCTCTGCTCACTTTAGCCAAGCTCCTACCCACTTCTGACATTGCAAACAATCCTACCAGCTCTGTTACTGCTAACACCTTTGATGGTTATCTTACTCGGCTTCCCTGCAATCTCTGCTACTTGTCTACTTCCCCTTGGAAATACCCCATCCCCTGAGCTGTTTCTTTCCCACCAGTCCTTCCTTCTCAGCCTCCTCCTCCATCTGCAGGCATCTTAAAAGAACCAGGTTCCCTGGGATTCTGCCTTCAGCATTCTTCCCGTTTCACTCTCTCCCTGATGGTCAGACATGCCTTGCACATGATATTGTGTTTATTAAATCCACCAGAGGGGACCAGAAGGTCAAAGTTAAATTAAATTTCAATATGTAATCAACAGGGCTATCACAATAGCCCAGCGGTGGAAGCAACCCAAATGTCCATCGATGGATGAACGCATAAACAAAATGTGATATATGTATACATACAATGTGGTATTATTCAGCTTTGAAAAGGCAGGGCATCCTGTCTCATGTTACAGCATGCATGGACCTTGAAGTGAAGTAAGCCAGTCACAAAAACAAATAGTATATGATTCCATTTACATGCGGTATCGTAAGAAGTTAAATTCATAGAAACAAAAAGTGAAATGGTGGCTACCAGGGGCTGGGGAGAGAGGAGAGTTATCATTTAATGAGTACAGAATTTCAGTTTTGCCAGATGAAAAAGTTCTGGAGATTTGTTTTGCAACAATATTAATATACTTAACACTATAGAACTGAACACTTAGACATGGTTAAGATGGCAAATTATATGTTATGTGGTTTTTACTGCAATAAAAAAATGCCAAAAAGATAACCCTGTAAGCTATTAACCAGTTGTATATTAATACTTTTAAAACTATTTATTTTTAAATTGTCAATAAATAATACCCAGCTCTTCAAAAACATGGATAAAAGTATGCCCCACTGAGGGACAGCTGTGAAGCAACATCTTTTTTTTTTTTTTTTTAATATATTTTATTGATATTTTACAGAGAGGAAGGGAGAGGGATAGAGAGCCAGAAACATCGATGAGCCAAGGTACATGCCCTTGACTGGAATCGAACCCGGGACCCTTAAGTCCGCAGGCCGACGCTCTATCCACTGAGCCAAACCGGTTTCGGCTGAAGCAACATCTTAAGTAAGCCTAGCACTTCCTCGTTTGAAGAGGAACATCCCTTCACATAGTTCATGGGGTTCACGGAGTTATAGAGCTGGAGAGACTTAAAGATGACGTAGCTCTCCTCTACTGTGTCTCAGAAAGTCCACGGTGGTTGCAGAGCCCAAATGTTAGACCATGTGACTGAGGGGAGCTGGGGCCTAAGATTTCCTTCCACCAGCTCTCCCCCCTTTTCTTTTTTTTTCTCCACACTATTTTTGCTGGAGGAATGGGTAGTGGAGGAAAGGAAGGAACAGAAGAAGAAAGAACACTGACAACAATGAAAGTGAAGTGTGGATCGATGTTTCTTTCAAAAGCATAACTAGTGACCTTCTGAAAGAATGATAGACTATTGTATAGTTGTGAAATATTCACACCCAACTGACATTCTCTGGTACTAAGTTCATGGGATCATTGTTTGGGGTTTTTACTTTAAGAACAGGAAAATGTGAAACAAAAATGTTTCTGAAGAGTGAAAAAAAAATCAGTGTTTTGTGTGAATGCATTTTGAAGATGACCAGACACTTGAAAGAGCCAAAGCAGTTCTTACCAGAACTTGATGCCAATTTCCAAGCACCTGGGTAACCAACAGGGTAAAGCGTCATGGGGTGAGGAAAGAAAGAGTTAAGAGCATTACACCAAGGGGAAAACACGTATCGGTTGTTCCATCTGAAAGCTTTCTAACGAACAGTAGCAGAGCAATGCAGGAAGCTATGGAATTTTTCCTCCCGAGTTTCAGGACTACTGATTTGGATCCACTGTTTCTTAAAGCAACATGGGATTAAATCAATTTAGCAAAGACATGCTTTGTGATGGTTACAGACTAATGATCTCGAATGTTAGCTGCTGTCCAGAAGATACGTTGCAAATAACTAAAATGGTGAGGCAAAGACCAAGAACATGATTGAGGGGAGCACATGGTTAGCTCTGGTTGCCTCTGCCTATAAAAGCTACAAGATTGCTACTCATCTCTTTCCCGACCCCTTCTTGTCATAAATTGAATGTAGCCGGGTCCAACGGCATCGGTTATCCCTATCCTGCGAACGATCAGAGGCCTGGATTTGTATAATACGTCTCAGTCTGGCTTGCTGAGAGGCAGAAGACAGTGTACATAGATTCTCCTGCCAACTCGGGGCTCACATTTCCTTGCTCGTTTCTCACTTAGAGTAGGAATGAATCATCTGTTCTTAGTTAAAGGAGAGAAGGGTTCTTTGCCAATACACCCGTGTAACTATCCCAAATCTGAAACTGTTCCCAGACAGAAGGTTTATGGACGCTAAGACATCTGAGCTGTTCTCCCCGACCTAGCCGAGCTCCCTTTCTCTGCCTCTCTCATGGTATGTGCATATCAGAAATAAAGTCTGGAACTGGTAAAAAAGTCATTACCACAATTTCTCAATTAAAAAATAAAATAAAATCTAAAAGACTTCACCATGATTTGTATCTTCGCATGTGATTATGAGTTGAAATGCAATTTGCACTCAGTATTTTTTGAAGATTATATATTAACAATATTCATATTAGCATTGATTACGTTTCAGGTACTAAGCACTTCATATACATTTTCTAATGAATCCTCACATTAAAAAAAATGATAAGATTTACAGATGAAGAAGCCAAAACAAAATAGTTCAAGGAGTTTGTCCAAATCCACACAGCAAGCAAAGAGGGAAGCTAGGGCTCAAAACTAGGTCTGTCTGATGCTAAAGACCATACTTTCAGCTGCATAGAATATTTCTGTATCAATTATAAGTGAAATTATATACAGGTAATGAATGTAGAAATTTTACTTAGATTTCAGCCAGTGTCTAATCTGACTGACACCGACAGATATAGATACTGACATGTATCTAATTTTTTAAAACATCTCTGCCAATGGAATCAGGTTACCATTTCCTTTGACCTTTTGCATCTAATTCTACCCATGTGTCATATAACCCCCTGTGATGGTAAATTTCATGTGTCAATTTGGCTAGGTCATGCTACCAGATCAAACATTATTCTGGATGTTTCTGTGAGGGTGTTTTGGGATAATAGTAACATTCATTATTTTTTAATATATTTTTATTGATTTCAGAGAGGAAGGGAGAGGGAGAGAGAGATAGAAACATCAATGATAAGACAATCATTGATCAGCTGCCTCCTGCACACCCTACACTGGGGGTCAAGCCCACAACCTGGGCATATGCCTTGACCAGGAATCAAATCATGACCTCCTGGTTCATAGGATGATGCTGAATCGCTGAGCCATGTTTTCCAGGTGATACTAGTAACATTTAAATTGGTACTCTTTGGCCCTAGCCGGTTTGGCTCAGTGGATAGAGCGTTGGCCTGAGGACTTAAGGGTCTCGGGTTCAATTCCAGTCAAGGGCACATACCTAGGTCACATCAGTGTTTCTCTCTGTCCTTCTCCCTTCCATTCTCTCTAAAATATCAATGGAAAAAATATCCTTGGGTGAGGATTAAAAAAATAAAATGGTGCTCTTTGAGTAAAGAAAATTACCTTCCATAATGTGGATGGTTCTTCTCTAATCAGTCGAAGGCTTGAATAAAACATAAGACTGACTTCCTCCAAGCAACAGAGAATTCTGCCAGCAGACAGCCTTCAGATTTGAACTTCAGATTTTGAATTTGTAGCTTCCCTAATTGCATTTTTAAAAAAATAAGTCTCCCCCCCCCTCTCTCTCTCTCTCACACACACACACACACACACACACACACACACACACACACACACAATTCTATGGATAACCCTAATAGATGCCTCTCATATACTACAAGTTCTAAAACATCTCTGAGAAAAACCTAGGTCAATATTAGAAATAGTCTTAATATTAGAAATCCTCAAAACCAATGGTTTGGAGCTTATTAAAAATACAAAGCCTGGGCCCACCTAAGATTTTTCTGAATTAGACTCTCCAGGAATAAAACCCGAGTATGTATATTTTTATTAAGCTTCATACTGACTGTGACACCAATTGCTGGTTAAAATATAGCCGCATTATAAGAAACTAGATATGGAGGATATTAGTCAGTTTAGGTAAGGTTGTGCTGTGGTAATGAACAGCCCAGAAAAATCACTGTTCATCCTATGTGACCAATACCAGTTGGGGGAAGGGACATCTTCTCATGATAGCTGTCCTTCACTCTGTCAGAATTCTGGTGCGAGACAGATGACATATTCACATAATTAATTAAGGAGAGATTAATAAAAGGACTGTTTACAAAGATGAGGGTCAGGTTGAGAGAAGTCAACAAAAAATGGTGCCGTACCCTGGGACCAGGTACAGCAACTACCAGAACCCAAAGAGAGTAGGTGCTGCCCAACAGGAGCTGGAGCTCTTCAGTAGAGGAGTACAGCCAGCCCCTGGAGACCTGGAAAGGAGAAAGTGAGACAGTGAGAGAATACATATGTCAGTGTCACCCTCCTTCTGCTTGCCCACGGATCCCTGGCCAGTATCGCTCATAAACTGAACTGAACTAGAAGACAAAGGACAAAGCAACCTGTTGCTACAGTCCATAAAAGGCAGCCTCCCAGGGCACAGAGCATCATGGACAGAGTGGAATGTGTAGGGGCAAAGACAAAATGTCTAGTACACTCTGCAACCCAGGCTGGCACCACCTGGAACCTTGCTGGTCAACGTGGTAGAGGAAAGATAATGAAGCAAAACATAAACTAGCTTTTAAAGCTTCTGCCCAGAAGTGGTGATAGACTTACATCTCATTGGACCTATGGAAATCACATGGCCAAACCTCACTTCAAAGGATGCAAGCGGGGCTGGGGCTGGGCGGGGGTGAAAGGGATATAATATTCCAGAGAGAGGAGGTGAATATTGGTGATAGTAAATAATCCACGATGCAAGGAAGGCTAAGTAGATGGCTGGGAGTTGGGGAGAGGAAGACTTGTTTTTTAATGTATATCTTTTCTTACCTTTTCAATTTGACAACATATGAATATATTACCTACTATAAATAATAGTAAAAATATTAAAATTACTGTGATAAACAGGTCACTATAGTCAATATTACTCCTTCTTTAGGCTGCCCAGCATCTGAACCACTCACCTTATGAAGAAGAGCTAACCTCCCACTGTGGGAGCTGAGTATTCCAGACACTCACTTTTCCTGCCTCCTTTGCTGCTAGGACATTGGCATGTGACCAGGGTTCTGCCAATAAGGTTCCATTGCCACAGACCCTACATTGGAAACTAGAGATGCAAAGAGGGGACTGAACAAAAACCATTGTGGCAATGGGTAGTGCCAGAAATGGCAGCTACATGCAATTTGCAGAATCAGCAGGGAAAGTAGAAACATCCAGGTCTAATTCTGATGATTCTGGGAATGCAATGTCTACCACGCAGCAGCAGGAGCAGGGTGTGCTCAGAACGAGATCCATGACATGATTTTCAGCATTGTTTCTAAACCTGATTCTTACACCTTTTCGAAAGTTTGAGAACATTCTAATATCCTTTTTAATAAAGTCCATTTTCTGCTTAAATTAGCCAGAGTTTGGTATCTGTTGTTTGGAGCTACAAATCTCAACTGGTACAATGCCGAGCTTTTAGCCTGTTACTGCAAGAAAGGATAATTATAAGACCTAGATGGAGTACTCTTTAACTTTATTTTTTTAATATATTTTTATTGATTTCAGAGAGGAAGGAATAGGGAGAAAGATACAAACATCAATGATGAGAGAGAATCATTGATTGACTGCCTCCTGCACACCCCACAATGGGGATCGAAACCACAACCCAGACATGTGCCCTGATGGGGAATCAAACCGTGACCTCCTGGTTCATAGGTCGACGCTCAACCACTGACCCACACAGGCCAGGCTTTAACTTTCAATTTTTTAAAAAAAAATAAAGAAATTCGAGGGGCTGGATAAATATATAAATAGCAGCTTAACCTTCCTTTAGCATTTCCTCACATACAAGCTTTTCTGAGCCGGCTGCTTGTCATTGCCCAGACCAAGAGCTGCAACGTCAACATGCATCTTAAGCTATTTATAGGGCCTGAAAATCAAAGTGAGCTTGACAACGGTTTAGATTTGAGGATTTTCTTAGGATTTTATCTTAATTAAATAAGACATTATGAAACCAAGGCCACCAGGTAAAATAGAGCAAATGTTGAATTGGACGTCAGGAGACCCGGGTTCTGGATTGGGTCTATATCTGACAGAGATTACCAGGTCTCTGTTTCCTCATATCAATCAGATGATTGCTTAGGGTCCTTCATCTCTGATACACTACTTCTAAATTGTTAAAACCCAGAGTGAATTCTGTTCCAAATTGGTCAAAGCAGCTCAAAACGGCGCCAGTCGGTTAGAGTCTGACTGACTTACTCTGTATTTAACTTCTCTGTACTTAAGACTTTTTAACTAAAATGCAGTGTGGAGATAGTACCATACAACCAGGAAATGAGGTCATCTATTATCATCTGTTTACTCTACCCAGTAAACTTATCTACAAGCCACAACCTTTCTCCCACTGCTTTACATATTCTTAAGGTCAAAAGCTAAGATTCTAGTGACCAGAATTGCATAAGAAACAACTCATCAACCAAGAAAACTGGCTGATTATATTTGTTTTATGTCTGTGTTATTCATAATTGCAAAACTTAGAAGCAGATATTCTTCAGTAAGTAAGTGAATAAACTGGTACATTCAGACTATGGAATATTATTCAGCACTAAAAAGAAATGAGGCCTGGCCGGTGCGGCTCAGTGGTTGAGCATCGACCTTTGAACCGAGAGGTCACCAGTTTGATTCCTGGTCAGGGCACATGCCCAGGTTGTGGGCTAAATCCTCAGTGGGGGGTGTGCAGGAGGAAGCCACTCGATGACGTTTCTCTCTCATCAATGTTTCTATCTCTCTCCTTTCCCTTCTCTCTAAAACTCAATAAAAACATATTAAAAAATAAATCAAGCCATGCAAAGATATGGAGGAACCCTAAATGCATATTAGTAAGTGGAAGAAGCCAATTTGAGAAGGTTACATACTATATGATTTCGCCTAAATGACATTCTGGAAAAGGTGAAAGTATAGGCAGTAAAAATATTAGTGGTTGCTAGAAGGTTTTAGGGAGAAATTAATAGAAGGAGCACAGAGGATTTTTAGAGCATAAATATCCTTGTATAATACTATAATGATGAATACATGTCATTATACATTTATCCAAACCCATAGAATATAAAATATCAAGAACACTAATATAAACTATGGATTTTAGGTGATGATGTGTCAATGTAGGTTCACCAGTTGTAACAAATGTACCACTTTAGTGGGAAGTGTTGATAATGGTGAAGGCTGTGCAAGTGTGGGAGACAGGGGATATATGGAAAAATCTCTGCATCTTCTGCTCAATATTGTTGTGAACCTAAAACTACTCTAAAAATTAAAGTCTATCCTATATAATAAAAGGCTAATATGCATATTGACCAAACGGCGGAACAACTGGTCACTATGATGCGCACTGACCACCAGGGGGCAGACGCTTAATGCAGGAGCTGCCCCCTGGTGGTCAGTGTGCTCCCACAGGGAAAGCACTGCTCAGCCAGAAGCTGGGCTTACGGCTGGTGAGCACAGCAGTGGTGGCGGGAGCCTCTCCTGCCTCTACAGCAGTGCTAAGGACCCCTCAAGGGATGTTCGCCTGCTGGCTTAGGCCCACTGGACATCCCCCAAGGGGGCCCGCTGGACATCCCACGAGAGGGTGTAGGACAGGCTGAGGGACAACCCCCCCCCCCAACGCACGAATGTCATGCACTGGGCCTCTAGTTAAAAATAAACCAACATAAGAGGCCAAAAGGAGATCCATCAATCAAAAAGATTAGCTGGTTTTGTCTGTTCCCAGCTGATTGATATGAAGAGGCGGCTACCTACCATTCTACTTACTGATGGGCAGACAGAGGAAAAGATGCATTTTGAGGCTGAACAGGTACCCACAAACTATTCCTTAGTGCAGTGGTCGGCAAACTCATTAGTCAACAGAGCCAAATATCAACAGTACAACGATTGAAATTTCTTTTGAGAGCCATATTTTTTAAACTTAAACTTCTTCTAACGCCACTTCTTCAAAATAGACTCGCCCAGGCTGTGGTATTTTGTGGAAGAGCCACACTCAAGGGGCCAAAGAGCCTCATGTGGCTCGCGAGCTGCAGTTTGCCGACCACTGCCAGAGGAAAAAAACACAGTGCCTGGCGTTAGTAGAAAATCTATGCTCTTATTCAGTTAGTTGTATCACTCCATCCTCTGCCTTCTTCCTATTTTTAATGAAATATATAATCTCTCTATTAGAAATCTTGGAAGGAGTTCAAAATTGAATCTCCTCCTAGCTAATTTAATTTCAGTGCTTTGTAGAAGCCTTTTAATCACATTCCCCCCTAACTCCCCAATTGTACACAGCTGTGACAAGGCTTTATTCAGAGTTCCAAACAACCTCCCATCCTTGTTGCTAACTCAGATTTGTAAAACTTAGTCTGTGGCTGAGCCTAGCCATGAGGAGAAATTCAAATTTGGAGAAAACCATCTTCTTTGCCAAAGAGAGGTCCTTGTTCAATGATAAATTGGGTAACGTTTGTCTTCTACGTTCCAACTTCTTTCTTAGTTTTTTTTTTCCCCTGAACCAATAGCTAACTCTTGTCATCTCTACATTCATCAAGATATGTTTTCAGAAAAGGCTTAGACATTTACATTTAGTTGAAAAGTAATCCAGGGCCCACTTCTATACACTCTTCAACACATTGTCATCTGGCTACAGTGCTAATCCCTAATCTACCTTCATGAAAACAACTCTCACTAAAGCCACCAACACCCTCCTAATTGCCAAATCTGAAAGACACTCCTCAGTCCTATTCTTACTCCACTCTTGTAGGAGAAATACATTGAAAATTGCTATTTTCCCATTCATTCTGCTAACAGAATTTTTTTTTTTTTATTTGCCTAGCCCTCTGGGATGTGTCATGATTAACCTAAGCCAGTCACGGCAACCGCATTCACTTTACCTAATGATTAATCTAGGAGTGGGCATGAGCCTTGCTTAATGAGACATAAGGGGAAGTCTGATGGAAATCCTGAGAAGGTTTTCCTCCTTGAAAGCAAATAAAGCACACAAAGAGAAAGCCTGATCGTCTCCACCCTCCTAACTTTCTGCTTGCAATGCTCTCAGTTGCTTAGCATGTCCAACCTGTGGTCCCAAGGGAAGTCTTTGACACACTGAAGGTGGCAGAACAGAGGATGGAGAGTGCTTGGGTCTCCCATAACATTGCTGTCACAAAACCCATCGAGAGACTCCCTACCTTAGACTTCTTGATAAGTCATTTGGAATGATGTAAGTCACTTTTATTCTGTTACTTGCAGCCAAAGGCATCCTAATTAATACACCCTCTCTCTGTAGCATTTGATATTATAGATCACTTTTCCCTTAAAATCTCTTTTCTCCATGACCCCAGTTAGCTCTGGTTCTTATCTATGCATTCCTCTTTCTTCACATTTCCCTCAGATATAAGTGCTTCCCATTGTTTAAACCTCTTCTCTGCTTACCCTATGAGGAGAGCTCCTATGGACCCACTTCTATAATTACTGCCCATACTCTGACACCCTCAGACCCCTCTTCCAGGCTTTATCTCAAGATATTTAAAATCAAACTCAATCATTTTCCTTTGCAGACGTGCAAAGCCTCTGCTAGTAGTTGATGCTACAGGCTCTACCCAGTCACCTAAGACAAAAACATGGGTATCATTCTAATCTTTTTTCCTCAATCATTCACACTCTCTCCTATCTTCACCACAGTGAATTTGTTACAAAGTCATGTTCAGTTTAGCTCACCTACTAAATATTTTGAGAATGCCTCCATCCTCTCTACTTTCACTGCCACCTCATTGGTTCACACTTTCTCATCTCTTGCCCAAACTATTACAAGGCCCTCTTAACTGATTCATTCTCTAGTCTTGCCTCCATCCAATCCTCTGCACTGTCTCAAGGATGATTTTCCTGTAGGTCATTAAAGGAGCATGCCTCCACTTAACCCTTCATTGACTCCTTGCAATGGCATTCAAGGAGTAGTCTTCTAGTTTTATCCTCTGCATATGATCTGAAGGGCTCATTTTTTCCTGCAAATTCTAATTTCTACACTCACCTCTATCCACCTGGTTCACTCTCATTTATCTTCAGTCCATCTATTATTTTAGTTGTGAAGAGTCTTTCTCCACCCTCACCACTCTCCTTCCTTTCTTCTATCCTCTAAGAAAGAATTAGACATTCCCCCATATTATCTTGTGATACCTCTACCGTAGCATGTACCAACCAATTCTGGAGTTCCTAACTACTTTGTCCAATCTCCATTAGATTCTGAGCACCTTGAGGACAAGGACTGTCTTCTTCATGTTTTTAACTCCAATGTTTAATAAGTACTAAGAGATAATAAACCAGCAAATGTTTAATGACAGAATTAAATAAATGAATGATGTTCCAACTCTTGGGACATTTACATTTTACAAGAAAAAAAAGAAGAAACAACAAAGCACTAAGCCATCTATACTAATAAAAGCCTAGGTGGCCCTCGCGCACGACATCATCACAAGATAGCCGCCACAAGATGGCCGCCACAAGATGGCCACATGCACAGCGGAGGTGGGGCCTGGTGGCCACTCCGCATGGTGAGGCCTGGGGGTCCTGCAGCTCTGCGCAGCATGGAGAAGGTGTGTCCCGGCCTCTCCGCTGCCTTGCACAGAAGAGGCAGATCCCAGCGGAGGAATCGGGTTGTGGCAGGGGAGGGCAGTTGGGGGAAAAAAGGCGGGCAGGCAGAAGCAGTTAGGGGCAATCAGGCAGGCAGGCAAGCGGTTAGGAGCCAGTGGTCCTGGATTGTGAGAGGGATGTCCGACTGCCAGATTGGAGAGGGTGCAGGCTGGGCTGAGGGACACCCCCCACCCCATGCATGAATTTTGTGCACTGGGCCACTAGTATAAAGAAATTTCTAATTATCTGATATACCATCTCAAGGTACAGTGAGGAGGCACCTTTCTGATGCTGGCCAATCACACTACATGGACACCTATTAAGCAACAATAACATCCCTGTGTTGCCTGTTGGGTACATTTCCTTCCAGAAAATGTCATAAAGTTTGGCTTTTCAAAAAGGCATTTCAAAGTCTGTAAGTTTTCAAAAATTAATTAGAGCCTTTCATGAACATGCAGTCCTTTCCCCATGTAGCTAGGACTTTATCCCTAAGGAATTGATATCACAATATGTCAACTGAAAGAGATGCCAAATTATTAACCTGTCTGAGGTGCCTATATGGGTGCTTTCTTCCCTAATCCTGACCACCTCTTCCTCTCCAGCACTGACTTGCCCTTTTTGACCCTAATTTTTGACCCCAGTTATTGTGATGTCTTACCAAGACGTGTTGGCCTCTACATGTGGAGGTGTGGCAAATGCTCTCCATCCTTGTGATATAAGTTCAAAAACAGACCTGTCTTGGGGTCCCAATTTTTAACAAGGGTTTTTGTAATATAACTTGTCACTGTTGTTCATCTTCTTAACTTGAACTCTTATTGCTGCCCTCTCTTTCTAGGATTTAACCAAACATTTAAGACACTGAATAGAGAACAAGTTTTATTAAATTTAAATCCATGTCTCCATCCCTTGTCCTTGGGACATGACCCATTGTCCTTGAACCAAGCATCTTGATTCTTTTACCTTAAGGTAAGGTAGCAAGTATCTTAATTCTTTTACCTTAAGGCTAATTTCTTTTCCTATGTTTTAAATATAAGTATGTCTTATGCAATATTTGGGATATATTTGCAGTAAAAAAGGGGTGAGGAGTGGGTATTTGTTATTTACCTGAAAGTCAGATTCAACAGGATGCCCATGAATTATTTGAGACATACATTGCTCGTCTGAAACTCAAATTTAATTTCTACTCTACTTTAGCTGGCAACCTTCGCTACATGGTGTTTTAGTCAGCAGTACATTTACTGCTGTTTATATTTAACTGTATTAAAACCTGGAACGATAAGCACATGCCAGACAATTACTCTAAGCAATATCCTGTTTGGCCCAGCTATAAGCGAATAGTTATAAAAGGTTTATTAAGGAAGTATCAGTTGCCATTTTGTCGAACATTTCTTATGCATTCCTCATATCCTCTTGACTTCACCTATCTCCAGGGCCCATGACACTGGTTCTGCTCCAGCCACTTCTGTGGTACCAGCTCTCTGTGGGTTTTAGTCAGTTTTGCACAGGAACAATCTGAAAATGCCTTGCCTCATGTCCATAATACATGTGTCTGACCATCTACCCTGGGGCTTTCTCACTGCTGCTGAAATGTGATGCTCTGAGGTCCACTTGCTACTTATGGAGGAAATTTTCCACTAGTGGGAGACAGGAGCTGGCGATTACAGTTTTTTCCCTTCCTCCTCTGATACTGGCTGTCCTAAGATGCAGTAGTTCATATGACCTTTCATAAAACAGTCCTTGGGGATTAAGGAATCAGTTGTATTTAATATAAAGTGGTGCTCATATTATACCTGGGGTTCTGCTTTCTGGGAAACCCAGGTTAAGATATCACATCACCGACACCTAGCAATAAAGCAGTCTGTGTGATAGAAAGAGTAAGGGACTTGGGTTCTGGTCTAGTCTCTGCCATTTGCTGACTGAGTGCCATAAAGAGATTGCTTAACCTCTATGGCTTTCAGAGTCTTCATCTGTGAAATGAGGATAAGAATGTGTACTTCATAGAGTACTGAAGAATCAGAGAGATAATATATATATAAGAAGCCCATTAATATCTATCACTGCTAATTTTCTATGTGTGAGCGCTGTAGTAAGTGATTTATATTCTTCTCAATAAACCCAGGGATGAGATCCCATTACCAACTCCATTTTACCAACTGAGGCATTAAAACAGGGATGGGGAATGTCAGGCCTGCAGGCTATATAAGGCCCACTAAATCATTCGATCTGGCCTTGCCAAGGCAACCGCAGGTGGGACTCGAAATTCAATAAATCTAGACGCTCCAGCAATGATTGGCTGACAAAAAGGGTTCATAGCAGTTGTCAAGAAAGAGCTGAATCGTCTCAGTCTTGATTCAAGTGATTTAATTATATGCCACTGCATCACACACCAAGGAAGTCTCTGTGCACAGTCATTGCGGCTCAACGGTGTGATGTCAACAGTAGCGTCATGCAAACATTTTGTCAAAAGCAGAGGGTTTAACAGCCGCCAGTTTAAGGAGTTACTGAATGATCTTGACTCTGAGTACAGTGAACTTGTTTATCGCTGTGAAGGGCGGTGGCTAAGTCTCAGGAACATGCTCATAAGGTTTTATGAACTGCAGGATGAAGTCAAGCAGTTCCTGGAAATGAAGGGAAAGCCTGTCAGGGAACTCAGTGAAAACAAGTGGCTGTGTGATCTAGCGTTCATGGTGGACATTACCAAGTACCTCTCAGAGCTGAACATTAAGCTGCAGGGCCCCAACCAACATCAAGCTGCAGGGCTCCCTGCTTTCAAACGTGAAATCATTTGACGCTAAATTAAGGCTGTGGAAAGTGCAACTCGAAAGGAATAACACGGTGCGTTTCCCCACTCGAGAAGGACAAAAGCCTTCTAGGACACTTGAATAGGCTGATGAGTGTGCAAAACTAATTGAGGCGTTTAACGAAAGATTCAAGGACGCGTAAAGTAAACAAATTGAATTGAACATCTTTGCTACCCCGTTCAATGAGGAACCAGCTGCTGTGCCTGATAACCTACAACACGAAATCATTCAGCTGCAGAGAGATGAGGAGCTGAAAGCTAGGTACAACCACCTCCCACTGCTTGAGTTCTATAAACTCGACATAAGCAATGATGGATTTCACACTCTGACGAGACATGCATTGAAGTGCACATCTATGTTTGGAACAACTTAACTGCTGCGAGCGGTTCTTTTCAAAACTTACCATCACAAAGACTTGACTGCACTCCAGACTGACTGTCACAAACCTGGAAAAGCAGTTGGGAATAGCAACATCATCAATACCAGCTAACATCACCCACCTCACCAAAGAGAAGCAGTTCCAGCCATCACATTAGGGGTGAGTTAATTAAATGTTTGAGCAAATATAGCAGGCTAATTTTTAAGTTTATGATTTTGTATGGCCTGAAAATGATGTTATAAATATCCACATGGCCTTTGGCAGAAAAAGGTTCCCCACCCCTGCATTAAAAGATAACGTTACTTGATTAAGGATACAAAGCTAGTATGGGTGGAGCCAGAATCTGAAACTAGGCATCCTGACCCCACGCCTATACCCTTAACCATGACATGATACTCTTCATCCAGTGAACAAAACGGTGCCTGGCACAATATCCATTCCCTCTCTCCTCCTTAGTTACAGAATCCTGCGCTTATTGGGGCAGCAATGTACCCAGTTAAATGACTATAGCTCCCAGCCTTTCTTGCAGTGAGGTATGATCATGTGACTAAATTCTGACCAATGTGTATAAGTGGAACTGCTATGCAGTAATTTTAGGGGGTTTCCTTACCATTGGAGGGAAGCAGGTCCTACTCTTGCTTCTCCTTTCTTCTGACTAGAATTCAGACACAAAGGCTGGAGTGCAAGTAGCTATCATGGACCATGAAGTGGCATAATAAGCTTGAGATAGCAGCAAGGTTTTCTGGAACCAGTACATGAACCACAAACATCCTATTTCTGATCTTTTAGGTTAAGAGAGAATTACCCTCCTACTTACTTTAACCAGTGTGTGTGTGTGTGTGTGTGTGTCTTCTTTTATTGTTGTTGTCTGTGTAGCTAAATTTAATCCTAACTGTTGTAAAAGTTGACAAAATTTTTGGCTGCCTGCCTATCCATTTATATTGAAAACCATAAAGTCATATACATTTTTTAGTTAGAGTTATTACATTTATTATTGAAGATGTGTGCTCCCTGTGGAACTATAGTCTCCACCTAAGCATGAGTTTGGTTGGAAGACAGGAAGAAATATGAGTATACTTATTCCAAGAATCAAAATCAGTTAATATTGCTACACATATTGCAGAACAGCTGCTGTCACATAGAATGAATTCCATTTTTTCAGTCAAGACTCATCTCTCCCCAGGCAATATGCTACTTACTTCATGCAAATATATTCCTTTTTCCATAAAAACGTGGTAAAGGAAAGCACGCATTAATTTACCAAGGTGAACTTTAAAGTGTTGAACAAAATCCCATACCCATCATTATTTTTAAGGCCAATAATGCCTGGAAGATCATAAAGATCTGAAAATAAACACTTTAACAAAGCAACTAATATTTATTCTTGACCATTAGCAGATTTGGCAAAGGATTGCAAGTTATTTTTATTATCACTTCTAATAATGCTGCCATAAAAAAAATATATATTTTCAACAAACTTCCTATGTATAGTGATACCTGTTTACACTATCAAATAAGTTATATTTCAGCCTTATAAGTAGTGCCCATCTTGCCAAAAACAAAATACAACATTACAACTCATGGATAATGAGAATTTTGTAAAGAGCAATTAAAAACAGAATTTATAATTGTCAATGCCTACTCTGATCTATTTTACATTTATACCTTTTTTCATTTCAATGTGGCTAATATAAATCATCATATTTAAAAATATATGGTCAACTTTTAGAATAAGAGAAATAAGAGTCACCAGATACTTGAATTAAATGACTTGCTACAGCTGAGCAATGAATCTAATTTGAAGATTTTTAGTAGCTTTGACAAAAATAGAAACATATTGGGCTATATTGTACCTTTGTGTAAGAAAAGGATGTTTCAGTTAAAAATAAAAATGTTTAACCTGAATTTGAGGATTAATTATTGTGTGGTCCTCAGACAATGGGACACAATATCTCCAACTACCATTTTATAAAATTAGGAAAATGTTGTAGAAAACTTTCATATAGTGACCCTATATAAAGCCTGAAGATGTAAAATGAAATTGTAACTCAGTGATGGCATTTTATTGGAAAGATTATGTGAAATTATATAATGATTTAATTCTGTGGTTCCATCAAAACAGAAGTGCATATATGCTTATAAGTAGAACAGACTGCCATGAAACTTCCAGTTATGGATAATTAATGCCTTCTGCATCCCTTTCCTCTGTTTCTCTCCCATTCAAGAGAGCACATTAGGTGCAAGTTGAGGGGACATTATCATGGGTATAATCTTAATACTTTTTTAAATTTTTTTTCCATCACCATTTATCCCTTCTGTGCCCTCTTCCACTTACATCTTAATACTGTTTGAATTTAGAAAATAAAGTAAATCATTGGCAAAAGTCAGCTCTAACTGTATTAATACCAAATTACTTGCAACATGAGCTCTTTTCCAAAATGGTCCTTCTCCCTTCTTCCATTCCCAGGATCCCTCTCAATTTAACTATTGAATTGTTTAAAGAGTCTATGTTTAATTTTTAAGTGATAAACATGTACTAAATAGGATTATTTACTATCAATTCATGAGGATCAAAATGTATTGACAATTTAATTTCTTAGTACATACAACCCTTATGTTTTCTCATAAAAGGGAATAGAAAGAATTACCTCCAAGAAACTCCATATCTTGATTGTGGTCTTGCTTTAAACTTACTAAACTTTACTCGATCCTCTACTTATAGTAGAGTTAATAACAAATGACAACTTTATAAAAACCTCTACTTGGATTTTGTAGGATTTAAGACACAAAGAGTAGTCCAACAATAGTCCCTACTTTCCCAAAACTAGGAGTGGAGAGAATGACTCAGGGAAAACTGCAATTTACCTACGAAGTATCACAAACTAAAAAATCCTAAATCTGGTTTCTCCATGATTTCCTCCTTTTGATATTTTCCCAGTGGTGTCAAATATGAAACAGCCTGACTTCAGCTTAGACTTGAAGGATTAGGAGGGAGTAATACCCTTTTCTTAAGTAGAAAAGTAAATGACCAAAAAAAAAAAAAAAAGATTCCTTTTATTACATAGAGGATATACAATGATATATAACTATATCTTTGTATTTAAACATTAAATTTCTTTGTTATACAGCATGTTTCATTAAATAAGGTCATTAATAATGAGGTCCTGGAATGCCTTCCAGCTGATGTAATGCTGAGAGTTCCCACAGGTCATATAGGTGTGTAGACACTGGCTGAGAACCTGCCCTAGCCCAACACGAGAGAGAAAACTGGAAGGAGAACCAGGTAATCTCCTTTGGATTGTCCCTTTTAAATATGAGATGCCACAAGGGAAACGTTGGAAAATGTCACAGGGCATTTTCTGACAGTGGAAAGTGTGGAAACCCTATTTTTAAATGCAGGGAGATTTAGCCAGGCACCTAAGAAAGCAGGAATGAGGGAAGAAGAGTTGTCATTCAAAGCTGGCCAAAAAGTCATTCCTCTTCAATGCTGGCAACACTATGAAGGTGACTAGCATCTAGGTTAATGTTTTTCCAAAAGAAAAATCTTAAAATCTATCCATGATTACATGGCAGGGACATGGTTGACACTGCAGAATTCTGGACCAACGTGGAAAATATGATTTTGACAGGAAAAAGTATTAAAAGTAGGGTTAACAATTGATTGCCTTGATGATGATGGGACTTCACTCAGTCTTCTGGAAAATATCAAATTTTTCACATTATTTTGTTTTGGTAGGTTAGGCAGATAGATTAAAAGAAAAATATACCAAAAATTAACATGATAAAATAATCTAGCACAGGGTCAGGCCAAAGGAACTCAAGGTTACTGATGGAAAGAAAGAACAAATGGCAGAATGAATTATCTATTTTATGGAGTGGTTTTCTATTTCAACTAATTGAGGAAGATTAACAATGGAGAGGTTTTAGTTTTGGTATTCTTCAGCCATATTGCTCTTTCTGGAAATTATTAGTCTGTAGCTTCTGTTTTGAAAAAATAAAACCAGCTCTCAACAGAAATTTGATTTCCTTTTTGCTCTATCTGGAAGACATGGATCCTATTCATTTGCATAATGGTAACAAGTTAATTTAAATATATATTAGAAAAAAAGAGACAAAGGACTTAGAACACGACCCTATTTGCTTTAATTTAGGGTTGGAGTTCAATGGGCACAAGACTTTGACATTATGCCATGACACAGACATAGAAGAAGCATTAATGGCCAGTAACATGGAGACAAATTAAACAGTTTAGTCCCCTGTTTACGACGAAGTGTGATAAATGAGAAAATTGATCTGTACTATAAAAGGACTTCCATTATTTGTGGCTATTTTTTTTTTCTGAAATAAAAGGGAACAGAGCAAAATCATTAGTGGAATTGATGCCATAGCCTCTTTGTTCCTCACACAAGGTACTAGACTGAAAAACTTAACCCCATAATTTGAGAAGACATGAGTGCTTCTGAGAGCTATCCAACAGACTAGTGGTCTGTAATTTGAGAGAGCAATGGCTCCCTTTCCCATCAAAGAGAACAGTAAACCCCCATTACATAAAGAACCTCAGCCCAAGGCTTTGTGTTTTAAACCAGTCCTTCTTCTAGATTTCAGTAACCAGAGGCTCAGAACATTGGCAAATGTTGCTGACAAAGACCACGTTTCATAGGCGCCTATTCTTCTGGCCTCTCTGGGTTTATGCAGTAACATAAAATTTCCTCTTCTCTGCTTCTCTGCTTCTCTGCTTCTCTGCCATGAACTCTTATTTAGAGAGACATTCTCAGATTATGCCTGATGTTCTGGCCCTCTTATGAGCAGCTCTCATTTTCACTCTCAAAATGGTCCCAGTTGGGACAGTAAATTATATGGATGCTCCCATGCCTTATCAACCCCGTGTGGAAATCACTCTTCCAAGGGTGTTCCATAAACACAGAAATCTGCCTCTCTATTGACCATCCTAGATCTGAAAATGCCTTCAGTACTATAGGTAATCAATTAAAGAAGAGCAATTATGACAATATATGACTCTCTATATGACTATGACTATGAGTAGGTCATTTAAATTTCCTGGGCCTTGATTTCCTCATGGAAAATAAGGACATTAAAACAAATGATTTTTTTTTAGCAATAAATGGCATCCTGGCTGAAAGCAACCCAGTTTTGGCCCTCTACTCATTTCTCTAATTCATCCCTAGGGCCTGGGCACACCAGAAGGAAGGGTCAGGTGTCCCATCATAGACTACTCAAAGTCTCTCTTGAAATCTAATAAACTCAACCATTATGAAACTGCTGTGGATTCTTTATCACCATTTTAAGATTCAGACAAACATATCCTGAGTTCCCAGAGACATTTAGACCAGCTTGAGGGAGGCAGAACCACCAGACTGCTGTGTACAGAACACTCCATCCTCCCACTCCATGTTGTCCCTAAAGTATCTTGACTGAGAGCAATGTTTTCTTCAACTGCCTGGAAGACTGGACTCTCATTTCTGAAAAACCCGGGACATAGTAGACAGGGGTCACCATTTATGACTCTAGAAATAGTTAGGTGGCAATCTTAATCAACTCAACTTCCCATTATTTGCAAAACATTCATTGTAGTACCTCTTCCAAAAAAGATTTCAGTTTGCTTTCATCTCCTCATTGGGATAACTACAATCTTGTTAGTTTTCTTATTAATATACTTTATGATTCAATAATTTCTACTTAGTTTCTAAGGGCAACTGCCAGGTCAGATGTGAAAAATTAAGTCAGTTTCTTAGCAAGCCAAAATCATGCACAGGATGAAGTTATGGGATAGGATGTGAAGGAAGAATCAAGACAAGGGAAGATGTTCTATAGAGCAAATATAAGAGATGATAGAAGCAAGAAACTGAGAAGCAAGATCTGAGATCAATAAAAGGAATCTTCCTATTTCTCCTAGGGGGTGACTTGCCCTTGTTGTACTAGAATTTCATTTGTTTTTCAATTCCCTGTATCCTTTCAATCAATCCTCTTTTCATTCGAAGTCTCAGTGAGTCTCTGTTCCTTGAAACCAAATAATCCCTTAAAACCAAAAAGATCCCTGATCATGAAACCTTTTAGTGTAACTCCAATCTAGGTGAATATATCAGTAAGAGCTCCAACGGCACATTCAACTTGAAGGCTTATAAAGGTGGCGGGGGGGGGGGGGGGGGCGGGGGGAGGCGGGATTAATAGAGCCACACAGGATGGTACTGAAACCCAAGGTTAGTAACTGCAGAGCACTAAACACACCTACACCCAAAAGAACAAAGGGAATGACCAGTTACTGGAATCAAGAGAGAAACACCTTGAGAGGAGCAGTGACTTAGGTCAAGAAACATACCTAGCCTGAGGTCACTTCACAGGGAGAGTCATGGGACATAGCCTTGGCCTCACTTCCCTGCTCCGTGTACTTCTGTGGCTCCCATTGGCTGGGCCCCACAGGAAGCCAGAGTACAAGAAAACCTCTAGGCTCAGTGTCCCAGGGTAGAGGAGTCTACTTTGCTTGCATTTACCTGGATACATGTCTGGCTACAGCTTCCTAAGAAAGTGGTTAAATCTCCTGCACTCACAGCTGAAGGGGAGAATGCATTTTTTTTCCCCTGAAAGGTGAGGTGCAGAGCCTATCTAGTCAAATGCAAATACACCAGATCACCAACAGCATCTACCTGGCCCAGAAAGGCAGGTGGGCCTGCCGGGGAGGAGAAGCCTTACTGAGAGAGGAAGCAGTGGGCAATAATAAGAAGTGGCAGCCGAGTGTGAAATCCTGCCACTGGCCAGCAGCAACTGGCAATAAGGCCGAAAATAGCTCAGGCAGAACCCCCGCTTCATTACAGGGATAGAAACAGTGCTTTTACCCAGAGGCTTCCTTTTGAGCCGTGGCAGAGAACTTGTGGAAATGGTATTGTTATGTTGTTTTTATTCCCAGCATCCATTCCCAAAGGAACCCTGAGCCACAATGCCCTTCAGTGTCTCTGTGGGAAGCCGGGCTATTCTGGGAGGGCCGAGAAAGCTACGTGAAGGGACACAGGCAAGTGATAGTTTACAAAGGCTGGGATCCAGGACAAATCTGCATGTGAAACATGAGAGAAAACGCTGTCTCACTCTCAAAACTACATTTAGGTGTGTGTGTGTGTGTGTGTGTGTGTGTGTGTGTGTGTGTGTGTGTGTGTTTTGTTGTTTTTTTGGGGGGGTGAGATGGGGAATAAAAGTATCTACTTTTTCATTTTATTACCAGGTCTTTGTAGAATAGATAATCATGTTATCAGTTCTCGTATTGATTGTAAGAAACCCAGGTCAGCTGCCTAATATGAGGGTCCTAAGGAATAAATGTGTTTTCTTCCCCATCTTTACCAGCCTCTCACAACTGCTGCCTTGAAATTATGAAAAATGCCATAAAAATTGTGCTATTTTCTTCACAAAAGAAGTATTACAAGTCTCAAATATGATTACTGATTCCAGAGCATGAATTCTGAATCAATATAATTCAATAGACTAGTACTGAATTTCTTCTATGTGCTGGACACTCAGAATACTAAGACGAGTTTTAAATGGCCTGGTCTTCAAGGAAAGGGACACATAAACAAAGGATTATAGTATGGCACAATAAGTAAAATGAGATATATATTTTATAGAAAGTAAGGTCACTGCACACGAGAGGGAATGATCAAAACTTTTGTGGGCATACAAAGGCTTTCTAGAGTAAATGGCTTTTGAACTTGGCTTGAAAAGATGAATAGGAGTTAGGAGGTGGTGGCTAAGTGTGGAAGGGCATTCCAAGCAAAGGGAAGAGTGTGTGCAAAGGCAAAGAGGACTAGGCGAGCAAGTTGTGTCCTAGGACCTGGAAGCGAGTTGGCACTCTGAAGCATAACACACTCGGGGGCGAAGTCTGAAGAAAGAGGTGGACACCAAGCGATGCCAGACAGTCAGCAAAGCATGATCAGCAGGGCTGTGTTCCAGGTAACCTACTGGCCTGCAATAGTTTGAAAATCGTTTCCTTCCTGATTTTGTTTTCATAATTAAATTAGAGTGTCTATCCCCATAAAAGTTTCATCTCACTCAGTTTTATTCTGATAGGAATTCTTGAGTGAGAGGGTAAGTGGCATTAACTCCATTGAGCATCACCTGTGTACCCTTAGGGAGTGTGTCACTCAAGTGAACACTGGAAAGGAAGTGCTGCTACAGGCTGCAAAGAGACATCAAAGGGTTGAAGCAGGAGTGTGAGATGGTTGCATCTGCATTTAACAAGATCCCCCTGACAGCTATGTGAAGAGTTGTTCGTGTTGGATGGTGGGAGGCATCATACATTAGTTTCCTAGGGCTGCTGTAACAAATACCACCAACTGGGTGGCTTAAAACAACAGAATTTGTTTTTTCCAAGTTCTGGAAGCCAGAAGTCCAAAATCAAGGTGTCAGGAAGAAGCATTCCTTACTCTTCCAGCCTCCTGTGGCTGTCAGCCATCCTGTCTCCCTTGGCTTGTGGCCATAGCACTTCAGAGTCTGCCTTGGGCTTCAGTCACCCGCTCTTTTGTATGTTTTCCTCTTTTGTTTCCTGTAAGGACACTTGTCATTACATTTAGAGCCCACCTGGGGAATCCAGGATGATCTGATCTCAAAAGTCATAACTCAATTATGTCTGCAAGGACTTTTTCCAAATAAGGTAGCATTCATATGTTCCAGGGATTTGGGTGTAGACATTATCTTTTGAGGAGCCATCATTTAGCCCACTACACAAAAGAATCTTGTTTCTCAACCTGTGACAAGCAGACCAGCTGCATCAAGACTTCCTGGAATGCTTTTTATCATTAAAATAAAATTATATGTTCTGTAAATATAATTGCAAGGGAATATAATTGCACTGTCATTTGTACATTGCTGGACTAGAGATGTGAACCCAGTTGGGGGTGTCAGCAGCCATGGGGATGACCTTGTGTATGGGAGTGGAAACTAGACTTAAAATGGTAAAGATCCTGTGGTGACTTAAAGTGGAGGTGAGGGGAATGAAAATGGGAATTCAGGGAGAAAATGTAGAACCCCAGGAATCCCTACCTTGGATTTTGTCCTTACGTGTGATTGAGAATTTCCCTTTTCGCTATCCTTAACAAATGAACGTGCAGTTTCTGTTTAAGTAATTCACTTTGCAGTATGTGATTTCATTTTTGTCTGTTTCCTCCACTAGCTTATAAATTAAAGGAAGGAAGAGGTCATGTTTCTTGGGTTCACGCTTGTTTCCCCAGCATCTAATAGAGTGCCTGGTATATCGAAAGTGCTCAATATGTATTTTTGAATGAGTAGATGAATGAATGAGCGACTCCAGGGACAAGAAGATGGGGCAACTAATTAAGAATTAGGATGGTTGAGAGTTATCAATAGTTATTTTTTTTTTTTTTTTTGTTTGTTTTTTTTAAATAAATCTTTATTCAGATTACAATTATTTCTCCTTTTTTCCCCCATAGCTCCCCTCCACCCATTTCCCACCCCACCTTCTGCCCTTACCTACCCCCCACTGTCCTCATCCATAGGTGTATGATTTTTGTCCAGTCTCTTTATGAACCCCCCCATACCCCTTTCCCCCTGAGAATTATCAGTCCACTCCCTTTCTA
The DNA here is from genome assembly GCF_963455305.1 of Plecotus auritus. Classification (NCBI taxonomy): domain Eukaryota; kingdom Metazoa; phylum Chordata; class Mammalia; order Chiroptera; family Vespertilionidae; genus Plecotus; species Plecotus auritus. Next base: position 36,676,578 of record NC_137770.1, on the reverse strand, counting down.
TGCCCCTGATTCTATTATATTCACCAGATTATTCTGTTCCTCAGGTTTTTAATTCACTTGATTTTTAGGTTCACTTGTTGATAGATATGTATTTGTTGTTCATAATTTTTATCTTTACTTTTTTTCTTCTTCCTCTTCTTTAAGAATACCTTTCAGCATTTCATATAATACTGGTTTGGTGGTGATGAACTCCTTTAGCTTTTTCTTGTCTGTGAAACTCTTTATCTGCCCTTCAATTCTGAATGATAGCTTTGCTGGGTAGAGTAATCTTGGTTGTAGGTTCTTGCTATTCATCACATTGAAAATTTCTTGCCACTCCCGTCTGGCCTGCATAGTTTCTGTTGAAAAGTCAGCTGACAGTCGTATGGGTGCTCCCTTGTAGGTAACTATCTTTTTTTCTCTTGCTGCTTTTAATATTCTCTCTTTGTCTTTTGCTCTTGGCATTTTAATTATCATGTGTCTTGGTGTGGTCCTCTTTGGATTCCTTTTGTTTGGGGTTCTGTGGGCTTCCTGGACTTGTAAGTCTATTTCTTTCACCAGGTGGGGGAAGTTTTCGGTCATTATTTCTTCAAATAGGTTTTCAGTATCTTGCTCTCTCTCTTCTTCTGGCACCCCCATAATTCTGATGTTGGTACGCTTGAAGTTGTCCCAGAGTCTTCTTACATTATCTTCAACTTTTTGGATTTTTTTTTTTGCTTTTTGCTTTTTCGGTTGAGTGTTTTTTGCTTCTTTGTAATTCAATTCTTTGACTTGATTTTTGTGTTCCTCTTGTCTGTTTTTGGGTCTCTGTATAATATTTTTTATTTCAGTCAGTGTATGTTTAATTTCTAGTTGGTCCTTTGAGTTATCAATAGTTATTACAGTGGTTACTCTTCCATTTGGGGCAGCTGTAACTCTAAATTCTTCTTTATACAGTCACTTCTTTTGTTCCCTAGATTGAGTCTGAAAGTCTTCTTCTACATGAAAATTTCTTTCAAACACTTTGAAGAGAACTACTATGTTCACTGAGTCCCCTCCTCCCTGGCTGAATGTCTTCATTCCTTTAACCAGATGGCCCGTTTTAGAAACCACAGTTCTAGGTGCTCTCCTCTCATTCACTCAAGTATTTCTGAGTGTCTTGTAACTGCAAACAACCTTTAATCTATTCACATCAACTTCTGAGTGCTCTGCACCAGGACTGTGATTCAGTGGGGAACACAACTATCATGCTCTCACCCTAGCTTGTCAACATCTCTCTTAAGTTATTGAAGACTAGAGGCCCAGTGCACGAATTCGTGTATGGGTGGAGTCAGGCAGCCTGCCCCAATCAGAGCTGATAGGGCCGGGCCAACCAGGGGAAGGGGCCACGGGCAGTTGGCCGGCCCGGGCAAGGGGACAATTTGCATATTAGCCTTTTATTATACAGGATAACAGTCCCCAGAACTAAGAGGAGCAGATGCACCTTCCATTGTATTGGATATAAGCTTTTCACAATATCTAAGTAAGAGTTTATTATTGCCTTTCACTCACTTGTTGGTGGTTCTGGACACAGTGTTTGTACAACCATGGGCCATAAATTAAGTGTGACTTTTCTTTTTGGTACAAGAATGTCTTAGTCTGCTTGGGTTACTATAACAAACTACCATAGACTGGGTGACTTAAACAGAAATTTATTTCTCATCCCTTTGGAGGAAGTTTGAGATCAGGGTGCCAGCATGGCTGGTTCCGGGTGAGGGCCTACTTCTTGCTTTACAGATGGCTGCGTTCTTGCTGTGTCCTCACATGGCAGAGACAGAGATCTTCTCTCTACTGTCTATTCTTATAATGGCACTAATCCCCTTCATGAGGACTACACCCTCATGACCTAATTACCTCCCAAAGGCCCCACCTCCAAATATCATCATATGGGAGATTAGGACTTCGATATATGAATTTGAGGGAACCCCAACATTCAGTCCATAGCATTGAGCATACATTGAATTTGAAGTCTATTCAGCATGATCACCAACAGCCTTCCATCTCTTACATAGAGAATATTTGTAATCACAATAGTGCAATGAGCAGAAATGGACCTCACCTATCCAGAGAGGCTGGGCATCCTTTCAGACATCTGTGAGAAACAGATGCTCTGTCAAGCCAGGGAGAGAAACCACTTTCTTGGGGACTTGGGTTATATCTTCTGTTCAGTGAAGCACATCAGAATCCTTTACATAGTGGAGCCTATTTAGCTATTTTTTCTTATTCTTCTATCATTTTCTGTGTTTGTTCCTATTTTTATAATGATGAAATAATCCTGCAATAAACCAGAAAGAATTCAACCAAGCCAATGGGAATTTCCTTTCATTGCAAATGTATGTTTAACTGATTTGTTGACTAATAGAAGTTCCCAAGCTTCAGAAATGATATTCTCCTTTAAGGGGACACAGATGTTTAACTTAAAACTTCATATTTATGACATTTAAATATTGGTATTCTCATTTTTTTTACTAATGAAATTGTAAGAAAACAAAATCTGCTTGTCCTACAGCAATTTGGCTGCAGCTCAAAAATGTTTTCATTAAAATAAAATGATATGTTCTGCAAATATAATTGCAAGGGAATGAAATATACTTACCAAATAGTTGTCTGTGATACAGAAGAAGAAATACATTATAGGAAACCAGTGCCAAGAAATGGACAGTAGAAAGAGGTCCTAAGGAATGTTTACCCACCTCTGTGAGAGTCATTTTGGGGTCCATTTTGTGTTTTTTAAGTGAAAATTTAAAACCTCATGCCACATTTTATGGTACGAAATGGCACATTTGTGTGACTCTCATTGCACTTAGAGAAGTTGATGTGAATAGATTAAAGGTTGTTTGCAGTTACAAGTCACTAAGTTTTTCAACTATAGCCAATAGACTTGTTAGAGTTATAGCCAATAGCAGGCAAGAGAGATTTAGTGGATGGTGGCTGTGGTCATATTGGGTGTACACAGGAAAAACTGGTCAAAACTTTTTGGCCATTCAAATTCACCTAAGTCTTCAACTTCACATAAAAACATTTAGTCAATCAAATCACTTGGCTCTATAACCGTTTCAATTCCCCAAACACTATTGGATCATCTGTTCCCTAGTGTGAAGTCCAATGCCAGGTACATAGTAAGTGCTGAATATTTGTAGAATGATGAGGTAAGTGAATTAATGAACAAAAATTCCACACATTCTGCTTTCCTGATAAAAAATATATAGGTCAGTAAATACTTCTGAATTCTGATACCAATATTCAAGGTGCAAACATTTGATGCCCCCCAATGGAGAGCTATCCTTCACATTATCATTGTAAAGAGAATGCTGGATGATTTGATCAGAATTCTTCTCTGATAAAGAACTAGGATGTAATTAGCATTTAGCTGAAAAATTAATATCTTTATAAATACATCTGCATAATTAAATTTTTCTGTTGTGTCTAGAATTTTTATCTATAAATGGTTTTCAAACTAGATTGTGTCTCTGATTAATTGGATAATTTAAGCATTTTTAACTGATATAAATTATTGCAAGTGATTTGGAAACCCAGTGATCCTTTTTGATAGTTCCAGTCACGTGCTACACATACATCTAGTCCAAGCCACACAGATTGCAACAAAGATATGCTTGTGCATGCATGTGTGTATACACATATATGCATATATGTGTGCGTGTGTGTACATGTGTGAAAGCATTTGTGAATTTTTTGTTTGCTTATTTTGATTACATAATATTAATCTCTGTATTTCAGTCCTTGAGAATTTTTGCACATTCACCTTTTACATAAGCAACTAAATAATCATAGGAAGTCAACTTGACCATATAGGGGAAACGCTAGTGTATCTTGAAATAACATACTTAATAAATTTTTCTTAGTAACTGCCAGCATACCAGTCACAACCTTTGTACTATGCACTTGAAAATACAGAAGCAGCCTTGGTCCAGTGGCTCAGTTGGTTGGAGCATCATCCCATATATTATATGGTTTCAAGGTCAATTCCTGGTCAGGGCATATAAACTGGTTATGGGTTCGATCCCCAGTCGGGGTGAGTACAGAAGGCAGTGGATCAATGTTTCTCTCTCACACTGATGTTTCTATCTCTCTCTCTCCCTCCCTCCCTCTCTCTCTTTTTATCTTTCTTCCTCTCTCTAAAAATCAATAAAAACATATCCTTTGGTGAGATTTGAAAAATACAGGAGCAAAGAAATGATATCACAGGGACAAAAACTCTGCAGGTAAAAACTAGCATAAAACAGATAAGCATTCTCTGGCTGGAATACAGAGCTCTCAAACCTCTTAAAATAATTAAACCTTACTCTGAAAACACTATGTACCAGATGTGAACTGCCCAAACTTGTTTCTAAACAGATCCATTTGTGTCCATAGAGTTTAATGCACTATTCATGTTCATACAGTTTAATTCATGGATCATTAAACTACTTCAGTGCTTAGCCCATTCATTGATCTCAGTGACTATACCTTAAAATGAAGTCTATTGTTCTTTCCCTTCCATTTAAAGATGAGAAAAGACTATTTCTACCAATGACTTCGCTTCTACTATCTAACTAAAAACAGACCCGTTGCCTACCATACCTATCACAAAAATTACCATAGGCTTTTCTAAATTGAATAGTTACATCAATTGCTTTGGTGTCATTGAGATCTACATATTGGCAAGGTAGCAGGAAAATAACGTTGGGTGTTATCACCCAGCCCATCTGGCTCAGTGTTTGAGAGTGGACCAATGAACCAAGAGGTCACCAGTTCCATTCCCTGTCAGGGCACATGCCCAGGTTGCAGGCTCAATCCCCAGTAGGGGGTATGCAGGAGGCAGATGTTTCTCTCTCTACAATGTTTCCATCTCTCTATCCCACTCCCTTCCTCTATCTCTAAAAATCAATAAAAATAAATAAATAAAAAGTATGTCAAGTTGGGTGTTATCTCCTCTCTAGTGGAAGAAGCACAGGAATAGGAGAGAGCAGATTTGCATTCTAATCTCAGCTGAACCTTCAAACAGTGTGGCTTTGTGAAAGAAGGGCACTGCTCTAAGCACATTAAATCCTCACAACACACTGAGCAAGGTTTAGATAGGTGCTATTAGTATCCCCGCCCCCCCCCTTTTTGTTGTTTTTGGTTGTTATTAATCCTCACCTAGGGATATTTTTTCATTGATTTTTTAGAGAGAGTCGAAGAGAGGGGGAGAGACAGAGAGAAACATCAATGTGAGAGAGACACATCAATTAGTTGCCTCCCTTACGCGCCTCTACTGGGGCCAGCCAGGGATTGAGCCTGTAACTGACGGACATGCCCTTTACTGGAATGGATCCGAACTTGTGACTCTTTAGTCCATGGGCTGACGCTCAATCCACTGAGCAAAACGGGCTAGACTAGGGCTGCAGCCCCTTTTACAGGTGAAAGGACTTAGATACTTTCCCAGGGTCAGGGCATAGTTTGAGGGCAGAGTCAGGGTTCTCCCTTGAACAGATTGACTACTAGACTGCTACTGTGATTGTGTATGGTAAAGAACTTTAAGAAGTATAACGAATGGTTATTCTGACACAGGAAGGAAGCTCAGTAACAATATTCATGTGGTGAAAATTGGAATGGGGGTAGAAGAATGAGATAACTAAAGGTGATGGCTGTCGATGGTTATAGGGGTGATTTTGAGTAGTGGCAAAAGTTAGTTACGTGGGTAGCTACTTAAACATAGTCTTAGCATGTAATTCAGTGATTGCACTCCTAGGTATTACCCAACTGATTTAAGAATTTATGTCCACACAAAAACCTGCATATGAATGTTCATAGCAGCTTTTTTTTATAATCACCAAAAATTGGAAGCAATCAAAATGTCCTTCAATAGGTGAATGAATTAACTTTGTCACATCCACACATCTCATGGGATATTATTCAGAGGTAAAAATAAATAATCTATCAAGGCACAGGAAGGCATGGCTGGATCTTAAATGCATAGTGCTAAATGAAAGAAGCCAGTCTGAAAAAGCTATATACTGTTGGTTTCAAGTCTATGACATTTTGGAGAGACAGTAAAAAGATCAGTAATTTCCAGGGGTGGAAGAGTTAAATAGATTAAGTATAGGCAATTTCTCCGGGTGGTGAAACTATTCTGTATGATACTGTAATTATGGATACGTGACACTATGCATGTGTAAACCCACAGAACTTTACAGCACAAAGAGTGAACTTTAATGTATGCAAACTTGAGATTGAGGGATTCCAGAATAGAATGCAGGAAGTAACAGATATAATCTAACTTTTTAAAAAATATATAAACAACTTCACTGGAGGAGGTAGGTGGAAAAGGTGCTGATCTAAGTGATTTTGGAAATAGGTGGAATCTATATGGCTAAAGGCAAAAGAAAATGTCCATCAAACTGTATTATGGTTGAATAAAGTTGTTTCCCATGGAGCTCAGTGTTGAATGCAAACTATAATCAAAAAATAAAATAATAAAAATAATTTTTAAAAAATGTTAAAGAGAGAATGGAGACATTGGAAGCAGTGAACAAATACCATATGCTATCACTTATATGCAGAATCAAAGGAACAAAGTAAACGAACAAAGTCAAAACAGGCTTACAGATACAGAGAACAAACTGACGAAGGCCAGAGTGAAGGGGGTATTGGGGAACCGTGAAATAAGGCGACGGGATTAAGAAGTACTAAATGGTAGGTATAAAATAGCCATGAGGATGTAAGGTAAAGCATAGAGAATATAGTTAACAATATTGTATTAATACTCTATGGTGCCAGGTGGGCACTTGAATTATCAGAGGGAATACTTTGTAACCTATGTGAATGTCTATCTACTGTGCTGTACACCTGAAACTAATACAAACTAGTGTTAAATCCATTCTCTCTTGAATCCACTCCAGAAAGGCATTTGCCCTAAACTCCATATAGCTGCTATTATGAAGATCAATGATAACTTGTATATGGCTAAATCTAATCATCAACTTATTTTAGTTAGCAGCAGCATTCCATACAGATAGATGGTCACTCTCATCATGGCTGGTGTGCTCAGTGGTTAGAGCAGCCTTGGGCAAACTACGGCCCACGGGCCGGATCTGGCTGTTCTATCCGGTTCTCTTGCTATCCCCTCCGCTCCTTTACTTTGAATTTATATTAGTTCACACAAACACTCCATCCATGCTTTTGTTCCGGCCCTCCGGTCCAATTTAAGAACTCATTGGGGCCCTCGAGTCAAAAAGTTTGCCCACCCCTGGGTTAGAGTGTCAGCCTAACTACTAAAGGGTCACGAGTTTGATTCCCAGTCAAAGGCATGTACCTAGGTTGCAGGTTTGTATGGATGCGTGCAAGAGGCAACCAATCAATGTGTCTCTCACATCAATGTTTCTCTTCCTCTCTCTCCCTCACTCCCTCTTTTTCACTCTCTCTAAAAAATCAATGGAAAAATATCCTCAGGTGAGGATTAACAAAACCCAAAACAAAAAAGAGACATTCATTCTCTCCACAGTCACTTATTCTCACTCCTTCTAGGTCAGTGGTTCTCAACCTTTCTAATGCCGCGACCCTTTAATACAGTTCCTCATGTTGTGGTGACCCCCAACCATAAAATTATTTTCGTTGCTATTTCATAACTGTAATTTTGCTACTGTTAATGAATCGTAATGTAAATATCTGTGTCGCGACCCACAGGTTGAGAATCACTAGCAGGGTCGCCTAAGACCATCGGAAAACACAGATATTTACATTACGATTCATAACAGTAGCAAAATTACAGTTATGAAGTAGCAACGAAAATAATTTTATGGTTGGGGGTCACCACAACATAAGGAACTGTATTAAAGGGTCGCACATTAGAAAGGTTGAGAACCACTGCTAGGTGAACTCATTAAGCCTTGTGGCTTTAAATACCATGTATAACCCTATGACTTCCAAATGTTTTTCTTTAACCCAAATCTCTCCTTGGCACATCAGACTTGTACATCCCACTGCTCACTCAACATCTCTACTTGGATGTCCAATAGACATCTCAAACAATATCTCTCAAACTGAACTACTAATATCCTCCAAATCTATTCCTCCCTCCCACATTCTTCTCCTTTTCATTAAGCTTCTCAGTTCTACTCCATCTTCCAGTCGCACAGCCCAAAACCTTGGCATGACCCTAGACTCCTCTCTTTATCTAACACCCTGCTGCACCTGATCCATTAACCAAAACTGTTGGCTCTACTTTCAAAATATAGCCAGGCTTTGCCCACTTCCCACCACCCCCACCACCTCTACTGCTGCCTCAAACCACCGCTGTCTCTTACCTCATTCTCTCTCAATAACCTCCTACATGCCTCTTCTGTCCCTCACTCCCTCACCCTTTAGCTCTGTTCTTACTACCCTATAGTGTATTTCCTACAAAGAGTGATCCTGTTAAATACTCATTCAGACCATATGTTTTGTCTGCTCAAACCCTCCTCGTGGTTTCCATAACACTGAGACTAAAAGGTAGATTCCAAACTAGAATCTTTAAAACTCCATATGATCTGACCTCACATTATCTCTCAGATCTCATCTTGCTCGACACTCCCCTGGTGTGCTCTGCTTCAACCACATTGGACTTTTTGTGGTTCCTTGGGCCCTCCGGGTCCCCCCTGACTCCAGGCATTTGCACTTGCCGTTCCCTCTCTCTAGAATGCTTTCCCCCATGCACAAGATTTGCACTCTCATTCCCTGCAGATATTTCCTCCAGGGTCATCTTTTTAAAAGAGGACTTGCGTGGCCACCCTATTTAAATTTCCTACAAGCCTCTTCTTATGCCTTTTCTCTGGATTATTCTTTTCCTTGACATTTATCTCTGTCGTGTGTTTGTTTGTTCATTTGTTGTTTGTTTGTTTGATTGCTTGTCTTTCTCCCCCACTAAATTGCAAGCTCTGTGAAGATGGGGATTTTTAGCCATTTTGCCCCTTTGTGCTCCAAGCCCAAGGCACAGTTAGAACACAGTCAGCTCAATGTCCATTTGCCTGTGACATTTCAACTATTACCAAACCGAAATCTCTCTTCTGGTGTAACGTTCCCTGAGAGACTTTGCTCCCACAGGAGAGATTCGTTTATTTTTACAATTCAACCGCATTTACCACTAGCTTGTCCAGGACTATTTGTACCTGTTTCACGATCCTGAGGAAGTTGCTCCTGGGTCATGAACATGGGAAGCTGAGCCAGAGTGCATTTAATGTTATCCCACGTGTGTCTGCTTGCTCACGGGATCTGCCTGCTTGTTCACTGCACGACTCCAGACCTGGCTCCTCAGCGTGTCTTGTGACTGCAGCCTGACATGTCAAAGCCATGCATATGCCATCTGTTCAGGTTACATAACTTGAGATCTGGAACAATTTTCAATGTAGGATTTGCTGCCCAAATAGAATCATTTTCAGAAAGGCGATTAAGGTTTCTTTCCTGGGAAAAGGAGAAATGACCAAAAAAGCTTTTATTTCACTGAGTATAAATAAACCTCGCTCCAATCTACATAAATGAAGAAGACAAATTTGCTTCACTAGAATTTTCCTGCATTAAAAATAAACATGAGGCTATAGTTCAATTTCATAAGTGCAAAACAAATTCTTAATTGGGGAGAATGGAATTATTAATTTAACAGATCTTAACTTTGAAGCATTAGCCTGCCTTGTAATGTTCCACGTAGAACTGGCCAGGGGTAGGTGAGGCTGAAGACTCGACAAGCTTATTGGCATCATAGGGCAGCCTTTCTTCCTGGGAGAGAAAGATAACTAATCACCGCCGGTGCCACTGAAGCCCTGATTTGTTTTTCTAACATCACCTCATGTGACCCACGGTCACCTTTTATGACCAAAGAAACCCATTATGAAATGGCTGCCTGGAGCTAAGGATTTAAATTGCAGCTCTGTAGAATAGATTGTCACTCAATTTATTCACCTAAATGAAGCTTGATTTTGTGCTGGCTCCCTAGTTGAATGCTCTGTGGACTTAATGTTTAACATCCTTCCTTTTTCCACATGGGACTAGCACTATTGTTTTTTTCTGATTGCAAAACCAGAAATTGTGTCATGTCTGATTGATTTTTACTGGGAATTCAATCAGTCAATGAATAAAAGTATAACAAAGGAAACGAAAGTCGCTATAACTTGCATTATCTGGAGATTACATGCAGAAGAGGTTTTGCACACTCTGGTACTCTTTGCATTTGTGTATTTCTTTTTTATAAAATTAATCCTACTGTACATGACATACAATATTATTTAGCTAACAAGAGGAGAATAAATTACTTTTTTTTTCCGGTTGGTGTATATTAAAGAGAACCCAGCCATTCAGGGAGGAACACAGTCAGATAGGAAAGGAAGCAGGATAGATGGACTGCAATGGAAGTTAACTCAGACTGACTGACTGACTGACTGAATGAATGAATGAATGAATGAACGATCGAAAGAATGGCAGGATAGATAGCTGGGTAATAAATGAGAAGCTATTTTAATTAGTGTAGTCAGTCAGGGAAGACCTCTCTGGAAAAGCAGAGTTGAGGCCAGTTAGAGAGGGAGCTGGTAAGGATGTAGGGAGAATCTATCCAGTGGGAGGAACAGCGTGTGAAGGGGCTGAGGCCAGCGTGAGCCCTTGGTGGAATAGCAGGGAGGCCGCGGGAACTGGTATGGGTGCTTAGGAGAGAGAATGGCAGGAAAGTACATTGCAAAGGCAGGCTTTCCCCTTTCTGATTTCCTTGCAGTCCTTCTGATTGTCTCAAGAGAAAGGTCTCAGTTTGAAGCAGTGTATGCTTAACAGTCTTCTGATGTTCGCTCCTCTACCTTTTAACAAAAGGATGGCAGATTTGGGGATCACTGCCTTTGGAGGAGACAGTATTTAATTAAAATATAACATCATTGTTTGGTTTTTATTTTATTTTCACAGTTACTATCTATTATGACTAGTAATGCTGGTTTTCCATTTATAGGAGGAAATGGAAAACATTTCACCTTTAAATTAAATCAACTTAAAGAAAAAAATGACAGGCCCTGGCCGGGTAGCTCAGTTGGTTAGAGCAGTGGTCGGCAAACTGCGGCTTGTGAGCCGCGGTTTGCCGCTCTGTTGACTAATGAGTTTGCCGACCACTGGGATAGGGGCTTAATCACAAGGAACAACAACAGCCTGTAATTATTGGAATCGAGAGTCTAGGTCAGTGGTCGGCAAACTCATTAGTCAACAGAGCGGCAAACGGCAGCTCACGAGCCGCATGTGGCTCGCGAGCCGCAGTTTGCCGACCACTGGGTTAGAGTATCATCCCAATATGCCAAGGTTTCGGGTTCAGTCTCTGGTCAGGACACATATAGGAATCAACCAATGAATGCATCAATAAGTGGAACAACAAATCAATGTTTCTCTCTCTCTGATTATGTAAGTGGTAAAAAATCACAAGTGGCAAACATTATGAAGGTGATTGGCAAGTGACTAAAGGATGGAGATCATGGTTTTAACCCCTCTCACCTGCACCTGAACTCCCTAAAAATGGATCCCAATGCAGAAAAGCCCCATTTCTGCTTCTGAGATGATTACTATATAGTGAACGTCGGTATAAATTAATACACATGCATTAGTCAATGATACTCCCTCCCTAAATAAAGAGCCTTAATTAATTCTCTTTGGAAGAAATATCAGGTACCATGACTAGTACAAAGGTTAGGCAGAAGGTTCTGTTCAGAACCAAATAGGTTAGGAAAGTGATTTTCCGTTTACATTATCTAGATTTTTTTAATTGTTTCCCCTAGTTGTTTCTGGATTTGTATGCTAGTTTGATGTTAGATGTGAGACTAGTTTACAAAAGGTCTTTCATAAATAGAGTACTGCTGCTTTGTGAGATGTTTGTGGGTCATCCACCAGCCCTGAGAAGTGGGCAGGGGGATTCTGGCCTGTGACGCAGGTGAGGGAACCAAGTTCCCAGGAGGTTAGCAGGCTTCACCCAGAGAGTCCGGTGGCCAGGGAAGGGCAGGGCTGGAAGGGAGGTCCCTGGTCCTTTCTGGTACCCATGGGGTCCACCTGGATGAAGGGTTGAGAGCAGGAGTGGGGCTGGGGTGGGAATCCTGAGATCCCTTCGTTACAGCCTGTGAAGATCAGTGAGTGAAGCCCATTTCAATCCATCCTTTATAATCCTCATCCTTCCTGCATGCCGTCCAAATGGGATCATGCAGCCAGGTGTACAGGAGGTTTGCATGGCCAAACCTCAAGGCACCCAACGCTAACTGTGTGACCTGGCACAGACCCCACTGCCCAGGCCCACCCTGGAACCCCAACGGCTTTTGCAACTTTCCCTTATTTTAGTCTCATTCCTTTGCTTTCTGGTGCTGCTCTTCCCGGGTGCTTTCCAACTGGAATATCATCCCTGATGACCATGGTGCCACCTCCCCTGTCACGTTTTAAGATCTTTGCTACATGCATGATGTCACCTCCAAGAAAGGGGCTGGGCTTCGGGGCCTTGGGGTGTGTTTTTATAGCATGGCCTTTGAGAGGGGGCCCAGGGATCCTGAGAGTGTGATTGAGGATGTATTCCCACCACGGACCATGTCTGCCCATAGGTTTCCGGTTGGGGACAGCTCAGGAGCATGGTCCCCCAGGGTGATTTGGGGGTGATTTTAGAGGCCTGTGCAGGTAGATGGGAGTGGCTTTGTATTCTTGGCACTCTCTGGAAGGACAAAGTAAAATGTGAACAAAGCTATTCCAAGTATGGGTCCAGACGGATTACTTGCAAGTTAAATGGTGCAACACCATATACATCCAAGCGTAAATATTTTGCTTATTTTTCAGTAGCCCCCCCCCCAGAAGAGGGAGTCTGGAAAATGCTGTCCCTACTTTCAAGTGAGAGAAAGCCCCACTTGCCCTAAATTTTAAATCATTTAAGAACTATTGATGTAATCTTAATAATCAGCAAAAATTAGCCACTCATTTAAATAAGAAGTAGGATTTTTGAAACCCCTATGGTAAAATACATTAGGTGATAAACCCCACCACGCTCCCCCACAAAAAAAAAAAAAAAATAGCAGCCCTGGACTAGAAATCAAGAGGCTTTAGGTTCTAGTCAACTCTGTCAACTACCCCCGAGTCTGTTAACTTCAGAGAGTTCACTTAGCTTCTTCGGGCTCGGTTTTTTCAACCCTGAAATGAGAGGAATAGATTAAATAGATTCCCTTTAGGATAAAAAAAAAAATCAATGCTTTTTATGACAACAAAAACAAATATTGCCCTCGCCGGTTTGCCTCAGTGGGTAGAGCTTTAGCCTGTGGACTGATTCCGGTCAAGGGCATATGCCCAGGTTGGGGGCTCAATCCCCAGTAGAGGGCGTTCAGGAGGCAGCCAATCAGTGATTCTCATCATTGATGTTTCTCTTCTCTCCCTCTCCCTTTCTCTCTGAAATCAATAAAACTATATTTTAAAAAAACAAACAAATACAAATATTGCCAAAGTGAATAAATTGGCCCGAAATAAATAGGATTCTGGGTTAAAAGTGAAAAAGATTTTCTTTGACTGACCAAGCAAACACATTGTAGAAAACAACAAGCACAGAAAGTCTGAATTTCATGCTAAATTTCATCTGGACATTGAAAAGTGACAGAAAGATTCAAGCATGCAGGAAGAAACTGCATGAGATAAGCATACAGCATTGGGAGATAGCCATAGATAGGCCTGCCCAACTTGTTGGACCAGAGAAGGAACAAATTTGCTATATATTAAGTGATCTGTCTTTTCCATTCCTAAAACATGCCTAGCACCTGGGTCATTTTGACATGGATCGAATGTCAGGTCACTCCTCAACTGCAATCAACACCCAGCTGTTAGAAGGAAGTAGTGAAAGCTCCCTTTCTGATCCAATGTAGACGGCACAGCCAGGCTATTGGAACCGTTAGGAAGTAGTTTTAGGGCCACATTTCAGAATAATGTGCATGTTCTTGTCTGCTTGTATATTGTGCGGTCTGCGACCAATTTCCAAATTAGAATATGGTGTTTGCTCCCATTAAGTTTGTCCTGGCAAATTTTTCTCTTTTCCACTCTTTTAGGTGGGACCTGTCATTAGCCAAATACTCTGAACCAGATATATTCTACTGAGAGAGGAAAAAAACAACCCACAAATAAAGCAAAATGGTAAAGGCTCTGAGGAGCTTTGGCAGTATTTATGGAAGACTAACATAATGCTAGCTGGTCTGTCCAGATGTCTGGGAATGGATTAAATTACTTTCTGAGGCTCATTTTAGATCAACAGGCCATTGAAAGCTTTAGTAATTGACACATTAAAAGGGAGAAAAGGCTGAGTTCACTTACTTTTTCAATACTATGTCTTTGTGCTAGGTGAGTACTTGTGGGTATATTTTAAATTAGATTCTGTGTCACAATTTTCAGAGCTATCATTTACTTAGAAGACAACTGGGTAATATCATGAACTGCCGTGGGTGGAGGTGAACTGTCATAACTTACAGGAAGTAATTTATCTTCCTGGCGAGTTATCTGGATATGATGACTAAACTTGTTAGTCAAATTATTTCCTAGCAACAACCTCAAAGGAAATGATGTTGAACTTGAAACCAGCTAGTATTTAAAAGCCTGCATGGGTTTTATCTCAACTTCTCAAAGACCACATTTTCCCAGTGGTCAGAAAGCAACATTTACATATATAGAATTTCAGATATTACATACCACCAGGGCTAGACTCTACGGTCTAAACATGTCACAGGACCAGCTGCTGGGCAGTTTGTTTAAGGAAAATCAAGTGGGAGAGGGTAGGAAGAAAAAAAATCTCTCAGCTACAGAGGAGAGTGAATTTGTGCAGAAGACTTTCCAAAACATTCATCAAGTTTTCGGGGCGGGGGGGGGGGGGCGGGGGAGGGGTGAGGGGGGAAGGCAGAAATATAAATGTAGAGTCCAGGGGATACCTAAAGCCCAAGGGAGCAGATATTCGAGATTTTTGAGCTGAATACAAAAATTCCAAGAAGCAAAAGGGGTTAAAATTTGCCAAGTGACAAAATCCTTCCCACATCCAAACCCACAAATGCAGATGAGTAATATCATGCACATTATAAATCTCCTACACAAAACCAACAAACACCTCATACTCCAGAATTGCTGGAGCAGTTGCAGATGTGTTTGTTTGTTTGTTTGCTTGTGTTTAACGAGTTTATAACATCTCTGAAACAACAAGCTGAGTCATAAAAAGTACAAATTGACCACATATGTTCGTTTTCTTGAATACTCTATCAGATTCGGTCCATTTTCGGACTTTTGAAGTGAGTGAAGAGACTATGCATCATTCAGACACAAAACGTGCTTCCACCCCGTGCTGTAGCAATTAAATAATATAACATGGTTTTCTAAAAAAACATGCAAATATAAAAACAAAAAGTAAACAAGATGCAGTATCCCCCGACACAGTGTTAAAATATTTCATCAGCAGCCTCTGTGTTAGACTGGAACTAAGCAACAGTTTATGTGTGTGAGTGTGTGTGTGTGTGTGTGTGTGTGTGTGTGTGTGTGTGTGTTGTATTTCATTTTCCTTTTCCCCCAGAAGAACTCAGAAGTACGTTTTTCACAGTAATTAAATTGGCATTGCACCCAAACAAACAGGATGTGTGAACAGTGCATAAAAGATTTCAGAATGATAAGGCAAGCAAATCACACATATGGTGCTTACACTTTCAGAGGGAAAATGCTAGGTAAGTACTAAATTACGTAGTTACTATCCAAAATGATGAGGTAGTAAGTGTAGTTGATGAAGGTGGGGCGTGGAGCTTTTTTTCCACTTAAAATACTTTGGACTCATTTGTCCTTCATGGAATAGAGAAAAGCCACAAATACAAATAGAATAAAAGTCCTTTCCAAATGGAAGGTACAAATCAGAATCTTTGTCTGAGGAGGTGTGCCTCAGCGCCCCCGTGCAGGTGGTTGGCACACACTCTGTTAGACACAAGATAACATGATACACAGATATTGTGATGGGGATCCACAGTGGTCTACGCCACCCTCAGCCTGAGCTACTCTTCAGATTATGGCTCAGGAACATGGCTGATCTGAAGAAGCGGTTCAGCTAACTTAGTCTGATTTGGTCTCCCTGTTCTCCAAGGCCATGTGATTGGCCATGCTTTGTATACTCCTGGGGTGGGATGACATAAGTGACTAACCTTGCTGGGTCATGCTAAACTTGTTGGGCCTGTAGCATTAGTGCTTTAATTAAAGTGTCCTTAGCAGCTTTTGGAAGCAAAGACCCCACCCTCTTTCTTTTTTGCTCAGTGTATGTCAGTGACACAGGACAAAGTTCTACGCTGAATGTAGTTAATCTGAGACAATCTTGAGTAGATTTACTTTTCTAATAGAAGAAGAGAAATCTGACAAAGGATTAGGCTCTTACATAATTTTTCTGTCCGTGTAAAAGATCACATTGGGAGAGAGCAAAGGCCAAGGTTATTTGTGAACAGATTTCCCCATCCCAGCCCCTAGGTGTGGGAAAGTAGCAAAACTTTCTGGGTTTGATAAGATTTTGCCAATGCCAGGGTGTAATGAGGTCCAATCATTAAAAAGACATCTCACACTGACTTTTAGAGTTTGCAAAACACTTCCACCTAAATAATTTCATTAGTGCCTCACATTTCCTATGAGATGTCAGAATTGTTCTCTTTACATAAGTTAACTTTTTTAAAACTTTGAATGCCCTGGAACATGTGTATAAGTGATGTTCATTGTACAACTGCTTGTCTTTGTTCCCTACGAGAGTATACAGTATAGGAAGTTTGGTAATAGAGGCCTTCTGCCAGCCTCCACATGTACACACCCAAAATATACAGAAGAATGATTTTCAAGAGAAAGTGGCTGCTCACACCTAATTTTAATTTCTCTAAAACAGGAAGCACTATACCACAGTAGGGGGAAGGGGAAGCTAACTCCTTCTTCTTTTGTTTTCTCTGGTGCTGGGATGCTAAGCAATGATACAAAAATATATTCACCTCAATCAATCACCGTAAGAGAAAATATAATTAACAGTATCCGAGACAAGAGTTTAAAAAGCTATGTTTTTGAATGACAACACTCAACACATGATATGCATAAAGGTGTGGGTGTGTGAATTAAGTGAAGTAGAATGAGACTTCCTAATTATTATTTTTCTTTTGTTTCAGAGTTTTAAAAAGTTTACTCTGTATCTACCCTGATAACCAAAAAAGTTCCCCTCAGATTTGGTGCAATTTGTCCCCCATATCATTCATTCAATCATATATCAGCACTTGAATGTCCAAAACTGTTTTATTTGGCAATCATCACAAATCCTCTTTTTTTTTTTTAGCAGACTTAATAATAATTTGATTCTATTTATGTTCAGGAGTTTCAGTTTTATATCCCACGTATGTGTGAAGTCATATAGTTCTTAGCTTTTCTGATTGACTTATTTCACTTAGCATAATGTTCTCAAGGCCCGTGCAAATGGCACTATTTCATCCTTTCTTATGGCTGAGTAGTATTCCATTGAGAATATGTACCACATCTTCTTTATCCAGTCCTCTAGCACAGGACACTTAGGCTGTTTCCATGTACCAGACCCAATTTCAACATGGGGTGGGGAACAGGTGTGCTATGTGTGGAAGCGGAGTATCCTTTTCCCCTCTGAGTGCTGGGAGTGGGGTCCTTATGATATCTTGAGAGAAAGAATTTTCTGAGACTTGCATGTGAAGATGAGTGATTTTTATTTGCATGGAATTACATCCCTGGGTTTCCAAAGTCCCATTTCCCTTAATCCAGTCTTGGATAAAGTACAGTTCAGGCTTCAGTAGAGCTAGAAGCAAAGCCAGTGTCCAGAGTTTCCGTTCCATGTTTCAGCCGGGTCCAGTTCAGCATCAGGCTAGCATCATTAGTCCGTTGTGAGTGGGATCCATATGGCCGTCGTGGGCCATGTGGATGAATGCAGGGGAGCAGAGAGAGTGCGCTCCCTGTAACAAGAGTCCCAAGGGCCGCCAAGAGGAACCAAGAAAGGGAACTTCTTTTTTAGGGGAGTAAATATCTCAAATCTTCCCACACCTATTCTGAACAATGACCTCTATTCCCAGGTATGACTGACAGCAAGCACCTTTGCTAGTCCCCCCAACTTTACTGGGCATGCCTATAATATATGGCCTTCCCTTTGCCCCTTTCCTATTGTAATAACTTGGTAAACTACAACAGTATCAGGGGGATTCCCCCATACCAACAAACAATGCTCAGACACCAGTAGTGTATCTGAGAATTTAACTCAATTCTGACACTATCGACCCAGAGATAGCATCCAGATCCACAGGCTAAGGGTTCAGTCCTACAAAACTGACCCCCCACCGCCACACACCAGATGCCAGGCACAAGCCCAGGCTACCTGTGCTTCTCACTGACTGGCCACATTTTTAGAGGTTGCAACCATTCCTTCCAACTCAAAATGCCAATTGCAAGTCCATGCTGTCACCTGCACTTCTGACCAAGCAAAGCCTCCCACAACCCCCTCCTTGGTTTTGATTAATTTGCTGGGATGGCTCACAGAACTCAGAGAAACGTGTTACTTATTAGATCACCAGCTTATTGAAAAAGGATATAACTCAGGAACAGCCAGATGGAAGAATACACAAGGCAAGATATGGAGAAAGGCTGTGAAACTTTCATGCCACTTCCAGGAACAGCCCTCTCTCCACATCTCCACGTGTTCACCAACCTGGAAGCTCTCCAAGGCCTGTACTTTTATGGAGATTGCATTACATAGGCATGATTGCTTAAATCACTTGCCATTGGCGATTTATTCAATCTCCAGCCCCTCTGCCCTTTCCAGAAATCAAAGAGCAAGCCTGAACGTTCCAACCCTCTATTCCAAGGTTGGCTCCCCTGGCAAACAATTCCTACTCTTAGGTGCCTTCCAAGTCACTTCATTAACATAGCAAAAGGCACTTAAAAAAAACACCCACCTCTCAACACTTACAAAATTCCAAGAGTTCTGGGAGCTATGAGCTAGGAATTATGGACAAAGATATATATATCTGAGTGACCAAATATATATCTTATCAATCATAATATCACAATGTAGGTAGCAAGAAAAAATATTTCTGATGGGTTCTCAACCACCAGGAGCCAGAGGACACACTGAAGCTGTCACTGGCCTCGTTCCCTCCCCTTCCCCCACCCCACCCTGCAAAGACAAATCTAGCAGCATGTGAGTATGCACAGCCCCTGAGCCCTGCATGGACCCGCCCACTGGGGACAGAAGCAAAGATCCATAGCTCTCTGGGACTGACCTGATTCTCTTCTGGGCCAAAGTCAACACCTACATTTTGTAATGCCCTGTTTGTAACATCCGGTTTACTCAGCTACAACTCAGCGTTGGTAATGTGGAACCTGGCTAAGGTTACTTCTGCAGATCATTTCCAGGGAAATTGATTGTGTTCCCAAGATTAAAGGATTCAGGGGAATGTTGAACCCACGTAAACAAACTTTCTATCTTCAGTGTACACACAACTGCAATGATTTCTAATTATTCTTATCTGCTCAGTAGATGATTTAACACCTGCTCATTTATTTGTATCATGGCAATCCTGAGGGCAGTCAAACTGCATATGCTAACAAATATTCAGTGATTCCTATTTCTTTTTTTTAAATATATTTTTTATTGATTTCAGAGGAAGGGAGAGGGAGAGATAAAAACATCAATGATGAGAGAGAACCATCGATTAGCTGCCTCCTGCACTCCCCACACAGGGGAGCCTGCATGTGCCCTGTTCGAAAATCCAACCGAGACCTCCTGGTTCATAAGTCAATACTCAACCATTGAGCCATGCTGGCCAGGCCGATTCCAATTCCTTAATTCCGATTATTATAAAAATGTTATTATAAAAATGCGTTATTATTAAAATGTATCCACCAATTAATATCACCTAAAAATAATGCATAGGATCTGTGCCTTCTCTTCTTCATTCAATAAACAAACATTATTGAATCCCTATTCTGTGTCAGGTGTTGAGTTGGCCCTGGGAATATGGACAGAGATAAGATAGTCTTTCTGCATTTAAGGATCTTTCAGGCTGGTGCCAGACAGTCAAGCAAGGAGACTATTAGCCCCTAGGGAAGTAAGTGATATGGTAGAAACTCATTATCTATGTGTTGATGACTCTTGGCCCATTCTCCTATCCACATGCTCATCTGCTTTCTGGGATATCTTCATTAGGATGTCCTTAGAAAAACAGAACTCACTCTGAGTATTTAAAACAGAGATTAATGCTACATAGGTGAGAGAAAAGCTGAGAGGACCAACAGGAGACTCTGAGGGAACTCTGAGTCTGGCAACAACAGGGAGCCACTACCACCCCTAGACTGGAGGGACAAAGGAAGGTGATTGTGTCACCCTAGAATGCTGGGCATGGGGCTACTAGAGGAGACTGGGACAAGCCTGTCAGCAGGGAGCCGGGTCCACAGAGCAGACACAGCTGCTGCAGGAGACACTGCCGAGGTAGAAAGGAAAGGGGAACCATATCCTGGCTTTTCCTTCCTCTTGTTTTCTAATCCCTTGCAAATCAATGCCTCCTTTTGCTCAAAACAAGTCAGAAGTCAGTTGACATGGGAGCCTGGGACTCATAGCCAGCAAGTCAGCTCCTGGTGACACACAACAAACAGGAACTGATCTAGGAAAATGATATGTGGGCAAACAGGCCCAGGACCAACATATGTCCCAGACTCACTCAAAATGTCCAAAACTAAGCTCTTCCTCTCTCTCGAAGCCTAACATTATCCCCAGAAACCTCTTCACCCTCCTCTGTTCTCTGCCTTAATGATTGCTGCCAACAATTGCCCTAGCCAAAAACTTGAATATTATCCTTGATTGCTTTCTCATCCTCATTCTGACAATCACCATGTTGTTTGATCTCTGTCCCCTTAATCTCTCTAAACAGTTGTTTTCCATCCCAACTGCACATCCTTCATCAGGTCACCATTATCTCTGACATCAATGACCACACTGGCCTCCTCACTGATCTCCTACTGATAGATTTGCCTCTTACTCTCCTTCCAATTTATTTAATAAAGTAGAAATCTGATTATGGCAACCTCTTGCTTAAAATCTTTCTTCTAGAACCTATGGTGTGTCCTCAGAATAAAATCTAAACTCTTTCATATGTGGTCCTTCTAATCTGACCCCTTGTTCTTTAGCCTCATTCATTCACTCATTCATTCACTCATTAATTCATGCATTTATTCATTTAGTATGTGTTCGTTGAGTGCCTGCTGTGTCAAGCACTGGGGCATGCACTGGGGACACTCCCTTCCTTGAACGAGCCAGGCTCTCACTAACCAGCACCCTGAACCACGTTTCCTTTCTCCTTCCTCTTCCCCAGCCACACACCCCCTCCCTCTTCCCTTTCCCAAGCTTATTCCCATTCTTCCTTCATACCTTAGTTAAATCTTTCTCCAAGAAGTTGTAACTCATTCTCTATTTCTGGACTTGTGTCCCTTCTAAGCATCCCTAGAGTGTCTTTCATTAACTTCTTATGCCTACTTCATCAAAAGTTCTTTTACAGATCTAAATCTTCAGACAGTGTGTAAATCCCTTTAAAGTGGGAGCTCTGTTTCATTCACTGCTTTATTCCCATTACCTACACAGTGTTCAGTATACTGTAGGACTTCAAATCTTTATTAAATTATTCAATTAATTAATCAATACAAAATGCTGTAAGAAGGTCTTCTATCTGAAGCATCTCACCTAGACCTGAGGGTGGTAGAATGGTAGGAAGGGTCAATTGAGGAAGTATTACCTTGGGGAAGGTAGTATAGAAACTGTATTTTGAAGAACAACTTGGAAAAGTTGCTAGAAGTCAGGAGGACAAAAATTAGGTAAAAACAAATAAGAAAAAGCATGTCAGTGAGGAAAGTTAGCATAGTATGAATACAGAGGCTTATTCCAGAATTTAAGGTAGCTTTATAAAGCCTGATTCATAAAGTTTGAGAGGAAAGATAGTGAACTATGAGGCTAACTAGGTATAATCACCATGCTAGAGGGTTAAGAGCTTAAACTGAAATTCCTGAAAGATGTTAAACAAGGAAATCATGTGATCACACTTGCATTTACAAATGACACTCTGGCCACTGTGAGGTGAATAAATTAAAGATGAGCAAGGCTGGTTGCAAGAAGCACAGTTGAGACAAGAAATGATTAAGGCCAGAGCTTGGCAGGGTGAATAGATATAAAAGAATTGACCAAACTTGGTGACTGACTTATAAGGTAAAGGGAAAAATAAAGAGTGAATCTAGAATTATGAGTTCAATTTCACTATGTTGGGTTTGAGATACCTCTTGGCCACCAAGGGAGAAATCTCCATTTGGATTGGATAGGTCTGATCTCAGAAATGGTTTGAACTGGATATATGGGATAGGAGTGTCTATTGGAGTAAGAAAGGGATGGGTATATGGATGTTCACTGAACAATTCTTCCCACTTTTCTCTAACTCAAATTTTTTTTGTAATAAAATGTTGAGGTGGAAAAGTGACAAGCGGATGAAGAAAATAATGAAAAATAGAACAGAATAAAAATAATAAAATAAAATAAAGAAGATGCCACTCAAGAGGAAGATGGGAAAACAACAAAAGGTAGTATTCTAGAAACCAAGGGAAGTGTTTCAAGAAGGAGGAAGCAATTAACAGTGTCAAATTCTGCAGACCAATAAAGTGAGATGAGAACGCTACATCATGTGAGCTAAGCAACTTAAAACCTAGGTAAAACAGTTCCTGGATTAGTGAGAATAGAAGACAGTGGGAATAAGCAGTGAGCAGGAAGTGAAAAGTGGAGACAATGGGTGTTGACTAATCTTTTAAGAAAATTTGGATGTGAAGAGAAAGCAATATCAGGTGACAGCTAGAAGGGCTATTGAAAGAATCTCTTTTTTAGTTGGGAGGCATCTGAGCCTATTTGTACTCAGTGGGAAAGAATGAGAGTAGAAATTGCAGGTGAGAGAGGCGGTAAATGGCATTTCCAGATTCCTGAAGAAAGGGCAGGTGATGAAGAGCAGATATTAGCTGCTGGAAGCAGGAGAGAGATCTCTTCCTAGAGACAAAGAGGTAAGGATAGGAGTAGATGTACGTAAGTTTAAGAGGATGTAAGAAGTAGAGTGAATTCTTGTTCATCTACCTCTAGTTTCTCCGTGAAATGTTGACAAAGATGTTTGCTGACAGGGATGGGAGGAAACAACCCAAAGAGCAAGGTGACAGAACAGAACCATCTGCTTAATAGAGCTTCCATGCACCTGTGCGTGTTTACCAATTTTCATGGAATTAGAGAACTGTTGGGTAGAATGTAATCAATACTAAACTATCCATACATCATTTAATCTTTCCTTAAGGTTTTCATTGCCTGGAGGATTATTTGTACAAATATCAATCATAATTACAGTACCATCTGCTTAAAGAAGTGCTGGTTGAAATGATCTCCCTGTGCCTCACAGTGCTCTGTAAACCAACGCGCTAGGCCACCATCAATTCTTATGGTTAATACATGTGAGGAGGGTTCAGTGTGCCTACGCAATGTGCTAAATACATCAGTCTCAGGGCAGTATTTTTTATGATGTTTCCTTGAGAAGTATTAAAAAAAAAAGTCTTAACAGCTTCCACTTAGCATAACATTGCTCTGGGCTAAGAATCCATTTCAGTGCAAGTTACCTCAGTATTCTCCCTCCTAAACAGCACAGAATGTAATTGAAGTCAGACTGGGTTTAGGTCAATCCTTCTATAAATGCATTTTTTAAATGATGGATAATTATCAGATGGAAAGTTGAAAAGCTCATTTTTAAAAGAATAAATACTAAACCAAAAAGCCTTATATTTAAAACTTAGCAGAAGTGTTTAATGACAAGACACTGTCTTAAGACTATTGTAAGTCTAGGGGAAATCCGCCCCCCCCCCTTTTTTTAATGTGACTTAAACAAGGAGCACTTTTTTCTTAGCCATTAGTAACAAAAGTCATTATTTTAAAAACAACATTCATGAAATAAGTACATGACAGAACAGGTCCTTTCTGCCCTTTATCTCTACCACCTCACTGTATTTCCCCCTAAACATCAATCAACTTTCTACTTAGTGATAAACACAGTCATGCCGCATAACAACTTTTTTTATCAACAATGAATAGCATATATGACAATGATGGTGGTCCCATAAGATTACAATGGAGCTGAAAATTTCCTACTGCCTAGTGATGTCGTAGCTGCGGTACAATCACAGCCATCGTAATGTTATAGCCATCGAAACATCAGAGCTGTCGCAGCATTGCAGTGCAGTGCATTACTCACAGCTATTAATACAGAATAAGGATATAAAAAGAAATATTTTTGTACAGCTGTACAATGTGTTTGTGTTTTAAACTGTTATTATAAAAATGTCAAAAAGTTTTTGAAAATTAAGTTTATAAAGTAAAAACGTTTTAGTAGGCTAAGGTTAATTATTATTGAAGGAAGAAAATTTTTCTTATAAATCTAGTGTAGCCTAAGCATACCGTGTTGATAAAGTCCATGATAGTGTACATTAACTTCCTACATCTTCACATTCACTCACTGACTCACCCAGAGCAACTTCCAGTCCTGCAAGCTTCATTCATGGAAATCTCCCTATACTATTTTTAAATATTTTGTGTTGTATTTGTATTGTACCTTTTCTATGTTTAGGTATGTTTAGATAAACAAACACCACAAATACTGTACAGTATTTAATACAATAACATGCTGTACAGGTTTAGAGCCTAAGAGGAATAGATGATACCATATAGCCTAGGACAGTGGTCAGCAAACTCATTAGTCAACAGAGCCAAATATCAACAGTACAAGGATTGAAATTTCTTTTGAGAGCCAAATTTTTTAAACTTAAACTTCTTCTAACGCCACTTCTTCAAAATAGACTCGCCCAGGCAGTGGTATTTTGTGGAAGAGCCACCCACACTCAAGGGCCAAAGAGCCGCATGTGGCTCGCGAGCCGCAGTTTGCCGACCACGGGCCTAGGAGTGTAGGCTGTACCACCTGGGCTTGTGCTGGGTTTGTGTAAGTGCACTCTATGATGTTCGCACAATGATAAAATTGCACAACCGTACATTTCTTAGAATGTATCCCCATTGTTAAATGATATGTAACTGTATGCCTTTCCACAAAGCTCTGCTTGTTCAGGTAAACTGTATATATATATATGATTTCTTAAAATGTGAATGAGCCAATAAACGTTTACTTTATCTGAAGTCAACATCAATAATAATCATATCATAAGCAAAGTTTGCTAAGGAGATATACACAAAAAAAAGAGAGGAAAGTAGAACAGGGTCGAGAAAGAAGCCAGGCCACAGTGTGTTTGCAATTGAGACTTCAACTAATCCAACAGCAAACTGAGATGAACTTTCAGAGTTGACTTGAATGGGGCAATTGGGCTGTGCCTTTGTACCCCCACACCAGCCAGGCATTGGCTACAGGACATTCCATAGGGGAACATACAGCATGTGGCAAGGCCATTCTCTGTAGCTGAAGGCAATACCTGTGAGAGACACAGGTGCAAGCTGTTAGTTGATATTCCCAGCAGTTGGGATTAAATGAGCCAGCCCGGAAGAGGGGATCTGAGTGGAGCACCATGGAACCCACTAAAGCCCACCAGCACACAGTGTAGCCCACTTGTTTCTTACATATTTGCTCCATCTAGGAGTAGTTTCTCCTTGCCCAAACCAAGCCAGAAGCCAGCTGACATGGGAGTCTGGGAATCAGAGCCAGCAAGTCACGCACTAAATGAATGAATGCATGCATAAATGAGTGAGTGAGTGAGTGAGTGAGGCTGAAGCAAAAAAATGTTAGTGCAGTTCTTTATCTCACTATTATAATCAAAACCATGAATAAAACAAAGTCATATAGCAAATATGACTACCTTTTCAGAAAATTTAACATTGATAAAGAACAGTATGTGAGGTTTCTTCTACAAACAGAAGTTAGATTGCTCTCTGAAGGAAACTGTCTAACAAGATTTATAAACCTTTTTGACATGATAATTCATTTTTTCAGAAAGCAAAGGAGACAGATTTAGTAAAGGAGATCAGCAAACACAAAAAACAGCTTGTACATCATGATTTGAATTTTTCAGACTTAATGAAGTATCATTTGAACGTCAAGTGAAATTACAATAAACACATAAATTTAGCAACTTTCACTGAAAAATTTAAAATATTTTCAATCAATTTGATGAGAAAATGATTTCATGGTATGCAGGAAGTAACTGAAATTAATGGATTACTCACTGAAAATATGCTTAAGAATTTTTCAACCCTGACCAGTTTGGCTCAGTGGATAGAGCATCAGCTTCGGGACTGAAGGTTCCTGGGTTTGATTCTGGTCAAGGTCATGTACCTTGATTGCGGGCTCCATCCCCAGTAGGGGGCATGCAGGAGGCAGCTGATCAATGTTTCTCTCTCATCGATGTTTCTAAGTATCCCTCTCCCTTCCTCTGTAAAATCAATAAAATACAATTTTTTAAAAAGAATTTTTCAGATAGTTTAAGAAGCCAAACTTCTAACCACAAAGCAACCTAAAGCAGCATTGGTGTAAGAGCCAAAATCCAGGGACAAAAAAATTCAGTCTTGTAATCCTACATGGCATTTTGTTAGTAGAAGTCTCCACCTGTTTAGGTAGGAACTCCAGTTCCCCAAAGTATTTCTGAGAGTTGCAGGGACATATCCATATGCATTAAGTAATTAATTCAGGTCATTCACTTTCCTTACTATGGCTGGCCTCTGCCTTGCTGGGGCTTCTGCTGTGATTAAATGCCAGTTGAAGATTTGCTTCAATGCTGTTGTTCACTTCTGCCTGTTGATGTTCTACACAAGGTTCAGATCCTTACCAGCCACTCCAGCTACCAGGGCTCTCAGCCCTTGATGCGAGTAATAGTACAGCAGCAGTGAGCTGCAAAGTGAGAAGGGAAACAGTGTTTCCCTCTCTATATTGCACTGTTAGATGGTCTCACAGCAGGATTCTTAACTTCTAGTATGTAAAAAAAAAAATCTCTATATATAAAAGCCTAATATGCAAAGTGTCCCTTCGGGAGTTTGACCAACCAGGAGTTCAATTGCTCACTATGATGTGTGCTGACCACCAGGGGGCGGCGCAGAATGAAGGAAGGCCCCAGTCGGCAGCCGGCAGCTGGGGAAGGGAGGCCCTGGCCAGCAGCCGGCAGCCACTAGGAATCCTACCCATGCACAAATTTCGTGCACTGGGCCTCTAGTAAATAAATAAAAATCCAGAACTACTCCCTTCGATCCTTTAGCTTACATTGCTAAGTCCAATCCACACCAGATTTTCTCTCTGTAGGATAAATTATATTTCAAGATTCAGTTCTCCATTTATTGCAATTTGCTTCCATTGAGTTCTTTACATTCTACTGGAGGCCTGGTGCATGAAATTCGTGCACAGGTAGGGTCCCTAGGTTTGGCCAGCGATCAGGGCCGATCTGCAGGGTAACCTGTGTGGCGATCGGGGTTGGGGGCGGGGGGATGGTGGTGGTGCTGGCACCCACCTTCACTGGCCTGGGGCCTGCGGGCTGGGGGCAGCTCCTGTGTTTAGTCTCTTCCCCTGGTGGTCAGTGTGCATCATAGCAACCAGTTGTTCCACCAGTCGTTCCACCATTCAGTTGATTTACATATTAGGCTTTTATTGTATAGGATAGGTGCTTATATAAGCTTAAAATACAGTAATTGACACTCTCCCAATTATTTCCCCAAAAGGCTTAGCAATATCTGTAGAAATCAAATAAAAAAGAATAGGTACAGATAGAAAGGAAGTTACCTGCCTCTGCCTATAGCTGTATTAGAATCTTAGTTTTGGCCAAGCTAGGATGCCCCATTACATTCTCAAAAACAAAAAGAAAAAGTAAAAGATTTTGCTGGGTGACTTAAAATATATACATGAAAATGACTAAAACTAAAATTCTGGAAATTTGGATTCTAGTCTTAACCTCTGTCACTAGTTGTCTGTGTGATCTTATGCCATGAACCTATTTCTTAGTGCATTATATTAAACTAGAGGCCCGGTGCACAAAATTCATGCGCAGATATGGTCCCTAGACCTGGCCTGTGATCAGGGCCATCTTCCCCGGTTGCTGGCAGCTGGCCCCACCCCCCACCACCCCCCACTCTCCGGTTCCCCATTCGCCATCAGGCAATCAGAGCCTGCCGGCTGTGGGGAGGGATCCAGAAGTTGGTCATTCTCACCTGCTTGCTGGCTCCACCCCCTGCCACCTGTCACCTTCTATGTGTGGGGTGACCAGCGGGGCAGGGGCCTTGGCCTGGCACCGCCCATGTCTTCCATCACCCACCCCCAGTTCCCCTTTCCCCATTAGGCAATTGGGGCCTGTGGGCTGGGGGCAGCTCCTGCATTGAGCATCTGCCCCCTGGTGGTCAATATGCATCATAGCCACCGGTCGTTTTGCTGTTTGGTCGGTTTGCATATTACCCTTTTATTATATATGACTAGAGGCCTGGTGCACAGAATTCATGCACGGGTATGGTCCCTAGGCCTGGCTGGCGATCGAAGCACGAGTGTCTGGCAGGAGCGTCATGGTGCCCGAGTCCCCACACAGAGATGCAGTGAACGTGGCTGAACAATGTGGGCTGGAGCACAGCGTGGGCCTCTGGGCCGCCCAGCAGCGTCGCATGGAAGCCAGGCGGGCAGCGTGCTCTCTCCCGGCTGGCCTCATAAACCGCCTCCTGCGCGAACCCACAGGGAGCCCGACTGGCCCCTGTGGTCCCAGCAGCTGCGGCCCAGCTCACCTGCAAAAGGCCGTGTGGGCTCCTCGCGGAGCACCCTGCACCTGAGTGTGGGGGCTTCCCTGGCACACGAGCCCTGGTGTCCCAGAGGAGGGTAGAAGGGGGAGTGAGAGCAAGCTCGGCAGACACCCTGCATTCCCACCTCACCTCCATCCCCGTCACCCCTGCTCTCAGGTAGCCGGCGAGTGGTTGCAGCCCCCCGCCCAGTGCTATGGGAGCTTGGTTGCCGCCACCCACCCCAGTTCCCCGTCCCAGCCCAGGGCCCGACCCCAATCAGGGCCTGCCAGCAGCTGGACACCATCTGTGGGGTGATCAGTTGGGGCTGGGCCCCCTGCCTGACTCCCTCAGTGCCTGGCAGCTGGGCGGTGGCCCCGTCCCCCACTGCCACCGCTGGTCACCATCTGCAGGGCAATCAGTGGGGTGATCTGGCCCCCACTGGCACCTGCCTTGGCGTTGCCTGCTCACCTGCTACACCATCCCGCCACGGTCCCACTCTCATTGGGGCCCAGCGGGGCCAGCAGCGCCTCCACCGCCGCCCGCTGCCAGCACCGCATCACCAACGCCCGACATGTTCCGCACCACCCCCTGGTGGTCAGCGCATGTCATAGCGAGTGGTCGAACTCCCGGTCAAAGGGGACACTTTGCATATTGGGCTTTTATTATATAGGACACTTTCCCAAGGTGGCTTTGCATATCAAATGGGGTGGTAGGTGTGAAAGTGCTTTGAAAATGTTAAATGTACTATTCAAATGTGAAGGATTGTTATTTTTACAGTGTTTCATTAAAATTTTGCTTTTTGACTTTAATTGTTCACCTACTAAGTTCCAACATTCATTCTGTTTCTCAGTCTTATTCCTTTAAAGGCTATGTGTGATAAATTATTTTAGCATTTTTGTCATAAAATTTCAGAGCTAGAAGGGACTTTGGAGATTATATATTTCAAATCCCTCGTTTTTTCCAGATGAGGAAATTGAGTCCCAAAGAAGGGTAGGTTATCAAGATTGTGGATGGTGTAACTGTAAAAGGTCAGCAACCCAAGATCTTGGTCCATACATACTACTAATTTCACCACATCATGGAAGAGTTCTCTTAAGGATGTTACACCGTCCCTTTCAGAGATTATTCAACAGGAACAGTGGCCCACCATGCTTAGTCACTGGGCCTCCAAGAAAGTTATGTGTTATTTATTCACACCATTCCTTATTTCCAGAGCTTTTATACACTAGTGCTCATAGAACCCAGTTTTTAGGAGACCCACAAAATTGAATGTATTGAGTTGCTTCTCTGTGCTGGGCACTATTCAAGGCACTGAAGATACAGCATTTAACAAGGCAGCTGCATCACTGCCATAATAGAGGTTATATACTACTGAATATTAGGCATAAAAGCAATATATGTGTTAAAAGGAAAGTAACCTCTCATAGGGGAAGCAGCTGGGTGGAGGGGAGGAGAAAGGAAGAGATTAACCAAAGAATGTATATGCATGGACATAGACAATAGGGTGGTGAAGGCCTGGGGTGGAGCAGGAACCTGGCGAAGGGGGGCAATGGGAGGGGAATGGGGAGGTGACATCTGTAATACTCTCAATCGTAAATATAAATTAAAAAAATAAAAGGAAAGTTACCTGTTCTCTTGTAGGACACACAGCTAATGCTCTCCTTGGCAGTATATTTCTTTAGTTGGCAGGCTCTATTGGAACATTTCCTCTCTACATTAGACCCTTGTTCAAGTTTCAGTCTTCTTTGAGGTGGTTTCCAAGTTCTTCGGCCATTTAAGAATATACCTATGGAAGCTCACATGCAATGTGGGAACTACCTTGTGTCTCATACACCTGCCTTGTTGTCAGTAATACACATATTTTGCTAATACCCTGGGTTGCTTTCTTTTGCTAAACATGAAGCACCTCTTGATTGAGCGGGAAGGAGCAAAAAGCCAGCTTTTAACATCTGTGTCTAGCCACTGCATTGCCTCTCCACATTTTGGAGCAGACGGAATTCAGTCAGCTATCCTATCCTCCTGAATCATTCTCCTTTACGCCAGCTGACAATTAGCTGCTGTACATATTCTTCTCGTTGGAGTACTGAGAATGGTGTGTGTAAAGCTCTGAAAAATGAAGCTGGGATCCAGGAGCCAATGGGCCAGAGACAGAGCCAAGATGAACAACCAAAGGCTAGGCTGTTGACTACATAGATGGTTGAAATGTAGCCTGGTGGGGATGATATCAAGGAAAAGGTCAGAAGTGAGAAGGTGGTCAGCCTCCTTATGAGAGTGTCATTTCTAATGAACTTTTTTGAAGTATAATTTATATACAATAAAATAAACCCATTTTATGTGAGTTCAATGTGTACTTTTTGAAATACACACACACACACACACACACACACACACACACACACACACACACACACATATATATATATATATATATATATATATATATATATATAATCTCCGTGTACCTACCACCACACCAGTATCAAAGTGTTTTGGATTGTATGCCTGTTTTCCCACCACATAATCATCTCAGTTATTTCCTTCTGCAAGTCCTAGGATAGCAAAGCTCTGGGATTTGTCTTTGATCCAACAGAAACTATCAGTGAAGTACAAGTAGCAATAAGACCTTGAGGTAAACTCTTGTCCCTGAACCTAATTGCCACAGATCTTACTAACAGGATCTGCAAAGGACAGACCATCCATGTAGCAAGGATCACAGATGTTCTGCTGCCTGGCCACAGGGGGAGCGTAGAGGGAACAGTTCATAGATCCAGACACTTACCTATTCACACGCAAAACTTTAAAAAAAAATATTTCTTTATTGATTTCAGGAAGGATGGGAGAAGGAGAGAGATAGAAACATCAATGAGAGAGAATCATTGATCATTGATCGGTTGCCTCCTGCACGCCCCCCTATTGGGGATCCAGCCTGCAATGGGGGCATGTGCCCTGACCAGGAATCAAACCATGACCTGGTTCATAGGCGACACTCAACCACACACAAAAACTTCCAACAATTCACTGAATTGTCTTCCTTTTATCCCTCATAATCCCAGAAGAGTGGACAGGAAGTGGGGAGTGGAGGTGAGGGTCAAGACTAGAAGGTGTTGATTGAAGTAATGATAGACAATGTCTGTAATTCCCAAGATTCACCCTAACCCTTGGCACCTAGTAGATGTTTAATATCACAAGTCCTGATGATAAGACAATGCAGTGAAACTTCGGCTTGCTTGGCACTGCCATGTAATTTACACTCACACAGGAGAGGAGCTAACTTGTCTTTGCAAGTCCAGGTATAAATTAATCAACTTCTTGTGACTGCCTCCGTTTCTTTGTAGACAAGTTCTGACCTACTGAACCAAAAGAGCCTTTATAAGTTTTCCAATAGAAGAGCTAATGTTTTTGCATTACCCACAAAAAAAAATCAAAGGGAAAACATTATCCACCCAAAATTTGGAAATTGTGAGTTGCCAGTGGCTTGGTGCACATGGAAAGAAAACCAGGCTAGGATAAATGTTAAGCATTATAAGAGGCTTCTTTTCTTTCTGCTTTAATTTTTCCTTCACAGTTTTTCATTTAAAATAGTTATTTTAAAGTCCCTGGATAAAAAAAGGGTACAACTTGTATGTAGTGAAAATTAACATCTAGAGGAAGGTACCTTTTAAATACCAGGTTCCCTGGCACTTTTAATATTCTGATAGTGTGTTTTTTTTACTGATAGAAACCACAGTTGTTTTAGAGAGAATGACTGTATCACACAGTTTATAGAAATAAGCACTTCCATCCTCAGATTTACTTTGAGATTCTCTCACCTACCCTCCATCATTCAGCTGCCTGTATTATTAAAAGAAAAGAAAAATGTTTTCCCTGTAACAGAGAAACACAGTTGGATGGAGATGCGCAGGAATTCTGGGAGAGCAAGAGTTTATCCTTTAGCAGGGTTTTGGCGGAACGTCAGCAGACCGTATGTAAAACTTGAAGATGTTTCTCCTCTACAGATATATGAACAACTCTGAATTTTGGCCCTAAATAAAGACTAATTACATAATATCAACTCATCTAGCCAGAGAAGTCTTAAAACTCCTACTATCGAATTCTTAGATTCATACTGTACTTTTCACTCTTCACTTTCATAAGAATCAGATGAAGCTTAGCTGGTTGAACTACATTTTGAAAGTGTTATTTATAACAAAGAGGTTTTGTGTCCTTGCAGCCAAAAAAAATAAAAGTGATATATGCTATGCAAAATTAGAATAGTTGTTCTAAAGGTAGTAAGGACATAGGAAAGAAAAAATAAATTTTAACTAGTTATAATAGTGAATACAGGTAGAAAACAATATTCTCTATTTGTAATTCATTTAATGTTGGTAGCTTTCACAAAGAGATAAGGAATATAACATGGTAGGGTTTCCCCCAAGCAAACTCTAATATAAAAGTTTGTCTTTCTAGCTGTTAAATGTCTCTAATAATCTGCCTACAGAAACACAGGTTTACATGTAATCAAATTTAAAAGATCTTTGTTCATAGATATTTACATTAATTTCATTTTAAAATTCTATGATTGTGCATTCTACTTCATTGTGCATCTATTTATTATAAATATTAAAATATTAGACATATATGAACTGATAAGAGATAATCTCCAAACAACACTGTTGCATCAAATAAATTCAGCAGTTAGACAAAGTAAAGTGTATACTACTCTATCATTTGTACAAAATGGAAAAAACACAAAACAGATCTTTTGGTATACTAAATTGAATATCTCTGGACAGACATAAAAATTGGTAGCAGTGGGCTCCTCTATGTAGAGGAAGAGGCAAAGGAGGTCAGGAGAGTTTTTTCGTATTTGCTCATATGCTATATTGAAATTTTTTCTAGCCAAATTCATAACATACCCATAAACACACATGTAGTTATATATTATTCAACTTTTCCCCATTCTAAAAGTGACACTCTAGGGAAGATGAACTATGTTTTTTTCCTCTCCCCACACACCTTCCATTGCTTTGGGCATTTCCTGACACACGAGTATCACAATTTGAGTCCTATAATGGAGTGGCATGGTTTGTAATTCTGGTTCCACTGATTTCTAGTTTTGTGACTTGGTATTTTTACCTATTTGACCATTAATTTACTAATCCATAATATGCTCACCACAAGCCCTACCTCACAGGGCTGTCAGAGTGCTTAAATAAACAATGCTTATTATAGTGCTTAGAATGGGGCCACTGCTCAAAAGATGATTGTACCTTGTGCTGGGCACCGTCCTAGGTTCTGGGCTGCCAGGATAAGTGTCCCAATCCACAAGGAACTCATACTCTACAATGGCACGCAAACCTGCAGGTTAAACAAAAAGCGTATGTCTGGCCCATAATAGAATGGACACAATACATGTTGAATGAATGAATGATACAATGAGATACTCATGAAATATACAATGATATAGTAGCACATTGTATATTTGTGGTGCATTGGTGTGGTCTGGGGTGGGGGATACAAAGTGAGCAAGGTAGATTCTGTTTTCTAAATCCTCACCCAAGGATATGTCTTCCATTGATGGGAGGGAGGGAGGGATGGAGAGAGAGAGAGAGAGAGAGAGAGAGAGAGAGAGAGAGAGAGAGAGAGAGAGAGAGAGAGAAAGGAAGATGGATTGGTTGCCTCTCATACACCCCGACCAGGGATTGAACCTGAAAGCCGGGTATGTGCCCTGACCAGGAATTGAATCTGAGACCCTTTGGTTCACCAGATGAGGCTCCAACCAACTGAGCCACACAAGCCAGGGCACAGGGCAGATTCTTTTTAAAATATATTTTTATTGATTTTTAGAGAGAGAGGGAGAAGGAAGAGAGATGGGAATACCATGGATGGGTTGCCTCCTGCATGCCCCCTTCTAGGGAAGGAGCAAGCAACCCAAGCATGTGTGTTGACCAGGAATAGAACCAGAGACCTCTTAGTGTATGGGTCAATATCCAGCCACTGAGTCACACCAACTGGGTACAAGGCAAATTCTTAAACATCTTTCTTTGGTGTGTTGATATACCAATTTACATATAGGTGGAATAAAACACTTGTTGAAATCCCGTAAGTGTTTGGAACAGGAGGTCGTATTACCATTAATTTTCAAAGATAAGAGAGTTCCCATATTACCCTCTTCCCCTACAGTTTCTCTATTATTGACATCTGGTATTGGTTTGGTACATTTGTTACAACTGATGAATCTATATTGATACATTATTATAAAATAAAGTCCATGGTTTACATTAGGATTCACACTTGGTGTTGTAGAGTTTTGCCCAATACATTATGTCATGTTTCCACCATTAGAGTACCAAACAGAATACTTTCATTGCCTTAAAAATCCCTTGTGCCTCACCTATGTATCTCTCCCTTCCTCCCCCTAATCTTTGGCAACCACTGATCTTTTTACTGTCCCCACAGTTTTGCCTTTTCTAGAATGTCATATAGTTAGACTCATACAATACAAAGCCTTTAAAAATTTTTAAATTAATTTTACCTTCATGTATTCTTCTTTAGCACTCTTCCTTTTATTGTGTAGGTTCAAGATCCTATAGTATTTTATATTCCATATTTAACCTATAGTATTTTTCTTCTCTCTGAAAAACTTAACATTTCACAAGCCAACAAATTTCTTGAATTTTAGTTCTCTTTCACGTTTGGAGAATAATTTTGCTGCTTGATACAGAATTGTAAGTTGGTTTGCTATTTTTTCTTTCAACACTTTAAATATTTCACTCTTCTTGCTTGCGTGGTCCCTAAGAGGAGTTCAGTGTAATTCTTGTTTTTCCTCCTCTCTAGGTAGGGTATTTTCACCATCCCCCTCACCCCCACCCCAATCAGGCTTCTTTCAAGATTTTATTTTTGTCTCTTATTTTCTGCAGTGTGAATATGATATTCCTATGAATCATTTTTTGGTATTTATCTTGCATGATGTTCTCTGAGCTTCCTGGATCTGTGGTTTGGTGTCTGTCATTAATTTTGGAAAACTGTCTGCTATCATTTCTTTAAATATTTCTTATGTTCCTCTTTCTCTCTTCCCTTTTTGGTATTCCCATTACAGTTATTATAATTGTCCCACAGTTCTTGGGTATTCTTGTTGCATCTTTTTCATTAAATTTTTTTCCCTTGCACTTTAGTTCTGGAAGTTGGTATTGACATAGCTTCAGGATCATTCATTCTTTCCTCGGCTATGTCTAGTCTACTGATGAGCCCATCAAAAGCGTTCTTCATTTCCATCACATTGATTTTCATTTCTAGCATTTAGCAAGTGTCTCTTTATATTCACAACTGTTCTTATATATCATTCACTTTTTCCATTAGAGCCTTTAGCATATTAATCATTATTTTAAATTCCTGCTCTGATAATTCCAAAATCTCTGCCATATCTGAGTCTGGTTCTGATGTTTGGTTTTTCTCTCTCTCTCTCTAATTTATCTTTATTGTTAAGTATTATATGTCCTCCCCACCACACCCACCCCACCCCTGGCCTACTGCACTATTGTCTGTGTCCATGGGTTACACATATATGCATATACCATAAGTTCTTTGGTTAATCTCTCCCTGTCTCCCTACCCCCACCCCTTTCTCTCTGAGTCATGGAAATCTGTTCCATGCTTCTATGTCTCTGGATCTATTTTGTTCATCAGTTTATTTTCTTCATTATATTCCACATATAAGTAAGATCATCTGATAATTGTCTTTCTCCAATTGGCTTATTTCACTTAGTTTAATACCTTCCAGGTCCCTCCATGCTGTCTCAAAGGGTAAGATATCCTTCTTTTTTACAGCTGCATAGTATTCCATTGTATAAATGTATCACAGTTGTTTTTTTATCCATTCATCTACTGATGGGCACTTGGGCTGTTTCCAGATCTTATACATAATGATGCTATGAACATAGAGAGGTATATATTCTTTCTGATTTGTTTTTGGGATTCTTAGGATATATTCAGATGGCAGGTCTATTTTTAATTTTTTGAGGAAATTCCCTACTGTTTTCCATAGTGGTTGTACCATCTGCATTCCCACCAGCAGTGTACTAGGGTTCATTTTCTCCACATTCTCACCAGCACTTGTTTGTTGATTTATTGATGCTAGCCATTCTGGCAGGTGTCAGGTGGCACCTCATTGTTGTTTTAATTTGCATGTCTCTGATGATTAGTGATGTTGAGCATTTATTCATATGTCTCTTGGCCATTAGTATGTCCTCTTTGGAGAAGTGTCACTTTATGTCATCTACCCACTTATCTCTTCACACTGTGATTTCTTTTTTCTTTTTAGCATGTCTTGTAATTTTTTGTTGTTGAAAGGCAAACATATTGTATCAGGTAAAAGAAACTTAGGACAATAGGCCTTTACTGTAAAGTTTTATGTGGATCTGGCTAGGAGTAGGCTGTGTTTTTGTTTGCTGTAGCTGTAGTGTCTGAGGCTAAAATTTGCTCTGTTCTTGTTTTTGTGTCTCTTGTTGTCATTGGATGTCCCTATTGACTCTTTAAATAGGGTCTGAGGCTTGCAGTTCTTTTAGCTAGAATCCCGTTATTACACAAAAACCCTACTGTTGTGGTCAGGTGCGGGAGGAGGGAAAGCATCCTATATAGTCCTATGATTAGGTCTCAGGCTTCCAGTGAGCCGGAGTTGTGTATTCCCCTCCTCCCATGTTGGAGGCTAGAGAGGGCTGGAATTGGGTGAATCCATCCCCAACATTGGTTAGGCTCTGATGAAATAGTTTCCCTTGAGAGCAATAGGAGGTTTTCTCAGATCTTCACCGTGAGAATCTGTTAAGAGTTCCTGGAGGTAAAACTCAGAAAACCTGGGCGGGGGGCCCTCTAAGGCTGAGCCCCCTTGGAGTTTTTAACTCAGACTGGTCCACACAAAGTCTCCAGCAATTCCTCAATTACAGTTTAAACTTGCAGGGGTGGGGAACGTCCGGCCCGACAGCCGTATAAGGCCCAGGAAATCATTTGGTCTGGCTCTGCCAAGATATTAGGGGTGAATTAATGAAATGTTTGACCAGATATAACAAGCTAATTTTTAAGTTAATAATTCTGTATGGCCGTGAATAATGTTACAGATATCCTTGGCAGAAAGAAGGTTCCCCTCCCAGGTTTGAAGTGTGCCTACTGATATTGGCTCCAACTGTGACGTTGGCTTCAGCTGCTGACTTCCGTTCCTAGTCAACTGTGATCCTCTGGTAAGCTGTGATTCTTCCTATCCCGCTGTCTCCCCAGTTTTCAGAGCAGCAGTTTTCCCTGTCACCTCAATATTCCCTGTTAGAGCTAAGAGTTGTTGGTTGCCAGTTTGTTCAGCATTTTTTTTTCTTATTGTGAGGATGGGAGGTTCCAAACTCTTTACATGTTGGATCAAAAAACAAAAACCCCTTGGGATTCCTTTGTAAGTTTATGCTTAAAATGTCTATCATAATTGAAAAGTGCTAGTGTCAAATTTTCAGTCTATTCTTATTCTCCATAAATGCAAAGATGCACGTTTATTTTGTGTTGATCCTTGAAAGGAAAAAGAAAAGGACTTTGTATGACTGTTACCTTCTAAGCACTTTCCTCCCAAATATTATACATTGTGTTGTTCTTGTAATAGAATAGGGCAAAGGGAGGGCAGTGAAAACTAAGGGCAATAATAAGCCAAGAACTACTTATTAACCACTAGGTTTTCTTACATAGTCTAATACATTTGAAAATATCTGAATCTGATGTGTTTCACTCTTTAAAAGGCTCAGTGTTCTGTATCATTTAGTAGTAATCCAAATTTCAAATTTAACTTGCCTCTTCCTGAATCACTGTCCAACTTCCTACTAAATATGGGTTAAGGGTCAATTGAATCATCTGCAAGTAATCTTTCGGTCTACTTAGAAAGTTCAGCAAAGTGATTTGGAATAAAATTTGAACATTTACAAAGATTAGAAAGTGATTGAATAAGGCTGTTAAGTTTTATTTACATTGTAATAAGTAAATGCATTTATTAATAGTTAACTTAAAGAGGATGATTTAAAAACTTTCCCATAGAAAATTTTGCCTTTTAGATTAAAAAACAAAACAAAACAGGATTGATTAAATTTGGGAATACTATTTGGCTCCTTTGTAAATATGTGAAAACAAGTTGGTTCAATATTACTGCTTTTCATGTTCATATATGTATCTGTGTGTATATACATACATGTGTATACATATACACATAAAATACCATATTTTATACATTTTTGAAAAGGGAA
This sequence comes from Plecotus auritus, assembly GCF_963455305.1. Lineage (NCBI taxonomy): Eukaryota > Metazoa > Chordata > Mammalia > Chiroptera > Vespertilionidae > Plecotus > Plecotus auritus. Next base: position 36,637,567 of record NC_137770.1, on the reverse strand, counting down.
AAATGAACTTTGGGGCAAATTCAATGAATGTTCAAAAACATCTTTTGCTGATTGAACTATTCTGCTTTAAAATTTTGAAATGCTTAAACAATTTTAAATGATTTAGATTTGCTATTACAAAATGCTCAGTTTTTTTGGTGTGTTTTTTTTTTTGGATGTACCAAGTATTATACACTTTAGGTATACTCAGTGACCAGAGAGAAGTTCTTACAAGTATAATGAGAAAGGAAATGATTAAATATCTCTGCAACCATGCTTATATATGAGGGCAGGAATACTGTGGGCAGTCCCAAAGTTGAAAATAGAGAATATATGTGGATTTATAGTATCATAATTGGAATTCTTGATAGTTGGCTGAACTCTGGCAAAAGCCCAAGAGACTACATTGCTAGTAGAGGCACAAATTTGGAGTAATAGTAATGATAATTTAAAAACAAGACCACTAACAATACTAATGGTTAACATTTATTGATTACTTACTATGTTCCAGGCATTGCTCTAAGTGCTTTACATATATTATCTCATTTAATCATCCCAGAATTCTGTGGTATAGATATAATGAGTAAACCGAGGCATAGAGAACTTAAATGACTTGTTAGTGTCAGAGCCTGTATTCATGCTCACTCTTAACTCTGACACCAGAGTTCTTAACATCAAGTATTCAGAACGTTAAAAAGTTTGTAATTTACTGTTGTCCTTTCTTTCTAATTTAATTAATTTTTAAAATCTTTATTGTTGAAAGTATTACATATATTCCTTTTTCCCCCATTGACCCCCTCTAGCCCACTCCAGTCCCCAAACCCAGGCCTTCACCACACTATTGTCTGTGTTCATGGGTTATGCATACATGCATATAAGTTCTTTGGTTGATCTCTTTCCACCCACTTATCCAATCCCACCTTTCCTCTGAGATTCCACAGTCTGTTCCATGTTTCTATGTCTCTGGATCTATTTTGTTCATTAGATTCCACATATGAGTGAGATCATGTGATACTTGTCTTTCTCTGGCTTATTTTGCTTAGCGTAATAGTCTCCAGGTCCCAGGTACTATTGTTCCTTCCAAAATTAAAACCGAAAAATGACTAGTTGTTTTTGGTCCTTTTCTCTTTTCAGGCATTTCCCACAGTATTTTTTTTTTAATTTCTTTATTGACTAAGGTGTTACATATGTATCCTTATTCCATTACCCCTCCCATCCCCCCCACTCATGCTCTCACCCCCCTGTTGTCTATGTCCATTGGTTAGGCCCATATGCATGCATACAAGTCCTTTGGTTGATCTCTCCCCCTTACCCCCACCCTGCCCTACCTTCCCTCCGAGGTTTGATGGTCTGATCGATGTTTCTGTCTCTGGTACTGTTTTTGTTCATCAGTTTATGTTGTTTATTATATTCCACAAATGAGTGAGATCATATGATACTTATCTTTCTCTGACTGGCTTATTTCACTTAGCATAATGCTCTCCAGTTCCATCCATGTTGTTGCAAATGGTAGGAATTCCATCTTTTTTAGCGCAGCGTAGTATTCCATTGTGTAGATATACCACAGTTTTTTAATCCACTCATCTGCTGATGGGCACTTAGGCTGTTTCCAAATCTTAGCTATGGTAAATTGTGCTGCTATGAACATAGGGGTACATATATCCTTTCTGATTGATGTTTCTAGCTTCTTGGGATATATTCCTAGAAGTGGTATTACTGGGTCAAATGGGAGTTCCATTTTTAGTTTTTTGAGGAAACTCCATACTATTCTCCCACAGTGGCTGCACCAATCTGCATTCCCACCAGCAGTGCACCAGGGTTCCTTTTTCTCCGCATCCTCGCCAACATTTGTCATTTATTGATTTGTTGATGATAGCCATTCTGACAGGTGTGAGATGGTACCGCATTGTCGTTTTGATTTGCATCTCTCAGATAATTAGTGACTTTGAGCATGTTTTCATATGTCTCTTGGCCTTCCTTCTGTCTTCTTTCAAAATGTTTCTATTTAGGTCCATTGCCCATTTCTTGATTGGATTGTTTATCTTCCTTTTGTTGAGTTGTATGAGTTCCCTGTAAATGTTGGAGATTAAACCCTTATCAGTGATAACATTGGCAAATATGTTCTCCTATGTAGTGGTCTTTCTTGTTGTTTTGTTGATGGTTTCTTTTGCTGTGCAAAAGCTTTTTATTTTGATGTAGTCCCATTTGTTTATTTTCTCTTTAGTTTCCATTGCCCTAGGAGCAGTATCAGTGAAGAAGTTCCTTCAGCATAGGTCTGAGATTTTTGCTGCTTGTGGATTCCTCTAGTATTTTTATGGTTTCCCGTCTTATGTTTCAGTCCTTTATCCATTTTGAGTTTCTTTTTGTGTATGGTGTAAGTTGGTGGTCTAGTTTCATTTTTTTTTTTTTGCATGTATCTATTCAATTTTCCCAACACCATTTATTGAAGAGACTGTCTTGACTCCATTGTATGTTCATGCCTCCTTTGTCGAATATTAATTGGGCATAGTGGTTTGGGTTGATTTCTGGGTTCTCTATTCTATTCCATTGATCTATATGTCTGTTCTTATGCCAGTACCAGGCTGTTTTGAGAACAATGGTTTTGTAATAAAGCTTGATATCTGGTATTGAGACCCCACCTACTTTGTTCTTCTTTCTCAGGATTGCTGCAGCTATTCGGGGTCTTTTTTTATTCCAGATGAATTTCTGGAGAGTTCGTTCCAGGTCTGTGAAATATGCCATTGGTATTTTTTTTTAATATATTTTTTATTGATTTTTTACAGAGAGGAAGGGGAGGGATAGAGAGTTAGAAACATCAATGAGAGAGAAACATCAATCAGCCATTGGTATTTTGATGGGGATTGCATTGAATCTATAGATTGCTTTGGGTAGTATGGACATTTTGATGATGTTGATTCTACCAATACATGAACAAGGTATGTTCTTCCATCTGTTTATATCTTCCTCTATCTCTTTTTTCAGTGTCCTGTAGTTTTTTGCATATAGGTCTTTACCTCTTTAGTTAAGTTTATTCCTAGGTATTTTAATTTTTTTGGTACGATGGTAAATGGGATTGCTTTTATAGTCTCTCTTTCTGTATGTTCACTATTGGTGTACAGAAATGCCATAGATTTCTTGGCATGAATTTTCTATCCCGCTACCTTGCTAAATTCATTTATTAAGTCTAATAATTTTTTGATGGAGTCTTTAGGGTTTTCTATGTACAGTATCATGTCATCCGTGAATAAGGACAGTTTTACTTCTTCTTTTCCAATTTGGATGCCTTTTATTTCTTCTTCTTGTCTGATAGCAATGACTAGTACTCCCAGTACTATGTCGAACAGGAGTGGTGAGAGTGGGCATCCCTGTCTTGTTCCTGTTCTTAGGGGAAATGGTTTTAGTTTTTGTCCATTGAGTGTGATGCTGGCTGTGGGTTTATCATATATGGCTTTTATGATGTTGAGTTATGATCCTTCTATTCCCACCTTGCTGAGAGTTTTTATCAAGAAAGGGTGTTGGGTTTTGTCAAATGCTTTTTCTGCGTCAATTGATATGACTATGTGATTTTTATCTCTCAATTTGTTTATGTGATGTATTACATTTATTGATTTGCAGATATTGTACCATCCTTGCATCCCTGGTATAAATCCTGCTTGGTCATGGTGTATGATCTTTCTGATGTACTGCTGGATCCTATTTGTGAGAATTTTGTTGAGGATTTTGGCATCTATGTTCATGAGGGATATTGGCCTGTAATTCTATTTTATTGTGTTGTCTTTATCTGGTTTTGGTATTAGGGTGCTGCTGGCTTCATAGAGTGAGTTTGGAAGTGTTTCTTCCTCTTGAATTTTTTGGAATAGTCTGAGAAGGATAGGTTTTAGTTCTTCCTTGAATGTTTGGTATAACTTTCCTGTGAAGCCGTCTGGGCCTGGGCTTTTGTTTGCTGGAAGCTTTTTGATGACTGCTTCGATTTCTTCCATAGTTATTGGCCTATTGAGATTTTTAGAATCTTCCTGATTGAGTTTTGGAAGGTTGTATTTTTCTAGGAATATGTCCATTTCCTCCAGGTTGTCTAGTTTGTTGGAATAGAGTTGCTCATAATACATTTTAACAATCCTTTTTATTTCTGTGGGGTCTGTTGTTATTTTGCCTCTATCATTTCTGATTTTATTTATTTGAGTCCTCTCTCTATGCTCCTTGGTGAGCCTGGCTAGTGGTTCATCAATCTTGTTTATCCTTTCAAAGAACCAACTCTTGGTTTCATTGATCTTTTGTATTGTTTTTTTGGTCTCTATGTCATTTATTTCTGCTCTAATCTTTATTATCTCCTTCCTTCTGCTCACTCTGGGCTTTTCTTGTTGCTCTCTTTCTAATTCTTTGAGTGTAGAGTTAGATGATTTACTACCATTTTTTCTTGTTTTTTTGAGGTAGGCCTGTAGAACTATAAACTTCCCTCTCAGGACTGCTTTCGTTGTGTCGCATAGGTTTTGGATTGTTGTGTTTTTATTGTCATTAGTTTCCAGAAGGTTTTTAATTTCTTCTTTGATCTCATTGGTAACCCAATCAATATTTAATAACATGCTATTCAGCTTCCAAGTGTTCGAGTGTTTTGGATTGTTTTTATTGTAGTTTATTTCTAATATTATGCCATTGTGGTCTGAAAAGATGCTTGGTATGATTTCATTCTTCTTGAATTTGGGGAGATTTTGCTTGTGACCCATTATGTGGTCTAGTTTTGAAAATGTCCCATGTGCACTTGAGAAGAATGTATATTCTGCAGCTTTGGGGTGAAATGTTCTGAAGATGTCAATTAAGTCCATCTGATCTAGTGAGTCATTGAGGATTGTTGTTTCTTTGCTGATTTTTTGTCTAGAGGATTTATCCAGTGATGTCAGTGGTGTATTAAAGTCCCCTACTATGATTGTATTGTTGTCTATCTCTCTCTTGATATCTTCCAGGAGATTTTTTTAATGTATTTGGGTGCTCCTACATTGGGTACATATATGTTTACCAGGGTTATATCCTCTTGTTGTATCGATCCCTTTAGTATTATGAAGTGGCCTTCCTTATCTCTTGTTATGTCCTTCACTTTGAGGTCTATTTTGTCAGATATAAGTATTGCTACCCCAGTTTGTTTGTTTTTTTCATTTCCATTTGCCTGAAAGATATTTTTCCATCCCTTCACTTTCAGTCTGTGTGAGTCCCTTGTTCTGAGGTGGGTCTCTTGTAGACAGCATATATATGGGTCATGTTTTTTTATCCATTCAGCCACTCGATGTCTTTTGATTGGACATCAAAAGACATTATCCTTATGTGTCTATTGATCAGTTAAAAAGAGGTGCTATGTGAACTGACTGTTGTTTTATCAGAATTTAATGCTTTGTTATATAGGCCATTGCTTTTACACACCAATATAATTGAAATCCATTACAGATATCCACATTAATTCATAACCCAAAGCTAGACTGTAACAATCCTATATAATAAAAGGCTAATATGCACATCAACCAAACGGTGGAACAACGGGTCACTATGACCGCACTAACCACCAGGGGGCAGACGCTCAACACAGGAGCTGCCCCCTGGTGGTCAGTGCACTCCCACAGGAGGAGCGCTGCTCAGTCAGAAGCTTGGCTCATGGCTGGTGAGCACGGTGGCGGTGGTGGGAGCCTCTCCCACCTCTGTGGCAGTGCTAAGGAGCAGCGAGCAGGTGGGCAGTAAGGAGTGAGGGGTCCCAGACTGGGAGAGGGTGCAGGCCAGGTTGAGGGACCCCCCCCCCTCAGTGCACAAATTTTGTGCACTGGGCCTCTAGTATTACTAATAAGGCAAAGGTGAGAAGTAAAATAATCTAGTGTTAAGTGGAGATATATGTACAATGCTTCTTTACTGAGCTCAGAATACATTCTTTTTTTCGTTTGGAAGACTGACAGACTTGAAATGTGTGCTTCCAAAGTCAAAAAGTGATTAAGTCTTATTCAGTAATTTGCAAAGTCATGTTAAGCAAACAGGTAATACTGGCCACTAGCTTATCCAGTTAACTCTGGTTCAGAGGTCCCCTGCCAGGATTTGATGGGGATGTGGAGAATCCTTCCTCTTCCCAGTCCACAGTTAACTCAATTCCAGGTGGTAAGTCTCAAACTAAGGGTCTTCTCTCTCTCTTTTTTTTTTTTTTTCAATTCATCTATCATTATCTTTTGGCTCGTTTTAAAGCAACAAGAAAGTAGAAGTCTACTTAAAGCCATTTTTCCTACTCTGATATTCAGGTTTATGCTCTTTAATTAAAGCTATATATACATACATATATACATACATACATATATTATTGCAAGCACTTACAAATATGTATATATTTGTAAGTGCTTACAATAATTTCAGATTTTAAGATTTCCCTACCACCTTAACCTACTTCCCTTGAGAGGTTTGCAACAAAAATAATTTGTTTTATATTTCTGTTTGCCATTTACTCAGTAATCAAACTTCATCACAAAAACTTAGTGGACAAGGAGAGTAGTTACCCGTGTGTTCTCTGGCAGAGTGTGTGGTCAGTTGCATGGCCCGTGGTTAGGTAACCTGACAAGAAAGACCTGATAAGAAAGACCTCATTGTAACACATCTGAGCAAAGGACCAAAGGGTTTGCTTCTACGAGTTGAAAATTCTGCATTTTGAACTGGGACTCAGTAGAGCTGGCGGCAAACCTGCAGAGCACAGCCGCCGAGGAGAAAGAGAGCGGGAGACTCGCTGTACAGGAACTGTGCTGCAGACTTGAAACCCACATATCGAAATCCCTTTTCAGCAGCGCCTCCCAAAGTCAGCCACTGTCCCTGGTTTGAAAAAAAAGCAGGTTCCCAGACCAGGCTGGCCGCGGCCCAGATCCTTTCTCTTTCCTCCGCAGCTGCACACAGACGAGCACGTGAGCGCTGCCCAGCTGTGCCTCAGCTGACCGGCTCCCGATTGGCTGAAACAAACGTGGGCTGGGGTGGGGCCTGGCCGCCTGCGTCGCTCGCCATTGGCTCTCAGGGAACCCGCCTCCCCCTCAGGTGAGGCGGGTTTGCGGGAACGCGCGCCGGGCTCCGCGAGCAGCCGCGTCCCCGACTCTCTCCTGCCCGCCCCCCCGCGCGCGCCCCCGCGCGCGCCCCCGCCATTGCCCGCCCCCTGCCGCTGCCTCAGCTCCACAGAGCACAGTGCAGCCTCGTCCGAGGGGACGCGAGGATCGCCCTCGTCGCCGCTGCAGTTGGTCGCCCGGCCGGGCCTTGACAAGCTGCCAGAGGGGAGGCTCCTCTGAGCCCATCCCGGAGTCCTGCGATTGCCGCCGGTTCCTCCTGCGTCTGATCTCACGAGGGGCTGCGCACCTCTGGACGTGCCTCTCCTTCTCTCCCCGCGTGCGGAGAGAGCGAGCTTAGGCCGGAGCGAGCCTGGGGGGCGCTGGCCGTGAAGGCATCGCGGCGACCAATTCGCCATGGAGGGCGCCGCCGGCGCGAACGACAAGAAAAAGTAAGCCCATGCCCTCCGCCTGCCGCGTCCGCCGCCGGCGCCCCCGCCCGCCGCCGCCCGGGCTCGCGGGCCGGCCTCGGCGTTCGGGGGGCCGCCTTTTTGTTTCTGCCTTTCCTCCCCTCCCCTCCCCTCGCTCCCCCAACCTCGCGGGCCGGGCTCCCCCTCTGTCCACGTCGCCATCTTGGCGAGGGGGGCGGGAGACGCACGAAAGTGCTTCTCGGGGTCGGGGGCTGGGCCCAGCTCGCCCGCCCTTCCCGGCCGCCGGGGCCTCGCACCGCCCTCCTTACCCGCCTCAAAAAGCCAGCTTGCCCGTACCCCGATTCGGGTGGACTCCCACTCGCCTGGAAACACCGGTGAGGGAGCCGCAGCTCGGTCGCCGCCGTTTGTACCCGAGCTTCCGCTCCTTCCCGCCCCCATCCTCTCTGTTTCCATTGAAAACTCGGCCCCGGGCGGACCCTGCTCGCGGGTCCCGGCTCCCAAGGGGGCTCGCGGACCCGGTGCCCCCGCGAGGGGCTCGCGGCGTCGGGAGCGATCCTGCCCCGGGCTGTCCCGCTGCGGCGGGTGTCTGCCTTTGTGCCAGTAGGGATTTGCCGCGATGGCCTGAAGACGCTAACTTTTTTAGTTCGCACGTGCGGGTTTTGTTTTGTGTTCACCGCCTTGAAAAAGTTGCCTAGACGGAGGTTTGGAGTAACGGTGATTTAGAGAAAGAGCAACATTTTAAAGAGGACATCAGAATTGGACCCTTGTTCTCCTATCTGTCAAGAGAGCCCAGACATTACGAATGAATATGTGCCTCATTAATTCTTGAAGTATTTTAGTGAAAATGTAGCGGCTGTCTGTATTTAGGCAAACATTTTTTAATGAGATTGAAAAAAAAGTAATGGGATCAGAGCAAATGAAATGCATCACTAAAAATTTTAGAACTGTCCCGTTTTCCTGAATGAAGTATATTAAAGGAAAATCTTCAAAAATATCCGAAGTAAATAATCATTCTGTTAGAACTTCATGCGCTCTAAGTGGTATATTACAGGATTAAGAATTGTTAGGTGAACTGGTGGGATTAAGAGTGACACCCTCTTACCCCCAGTCCGCGCGCGCGCACACACACAATTTGATCCAATTTGTTATTTTAGCCTTTGAGGAAATCATTTTAAGGAATTGGAGATTTATAGTAAGAGTTATGGTTAGTAGATTGGCTTTACTGTTAAATCCTTCCACTCTTCAAGGAGAGATTAATTTCCCTTATCAATATCAACAGAAGATAAACTTGTTTATGTTCTTGCTATTTTGTAGGTGCCTTTTTGTTCCTTATTCAATAAGACCAAAATTGAAGAAAAATTATTTACCTAATTCAAGATAAATTTTAAGTTTGTATACACCAGAGAAAGCACTTATAAAATTTAAAAAGTGACTAAACAGGTCTAGACTGACTTCCAAGAGTTGCCAAAAATAAATTGCAATTAATTTTGCAGAAGTGATCACAGTGCTTTTGATGAAATGATGCGGCTGTTACACTGTAAACCTAAGGCACATTACCTTTGTGTAGTGCCAATTTTCTGTCCGTTTTATATGCTGAATCATACTTAATACTGTGCAGCAAGTTATGCACCAGTCACTTCCTTTTCATAGGCAATATTGTCCTTATATGTCCTTTGTAACTCATCAGTTGAGAATATCCTAAGTGGCTTTAATATAAATGAATTAATTAGCTATTATGCATCACCCCAACTCTAACTTAGTTCTTAGATTTTCCTCAGTCCCATCTGTTATTTCAAACTTTTTCTCATTTGAAAATTCAGCAAAAATTGGGATCAGATTGAATCATATTTCTTAATACAGAGGTTCTTAAATCTGAGAAATTGAGTTCAATGCCTAATAAATGGTGGCTACTTAATTTTAGTAGTTTAGCTGTTTGTTATAGATGTCTTGTTTTTGTCCTTTTCTAACTAATAATTTTTAGATTTTTGAAAAGATAACTGAGAGATTGAGGAGCAGGGGTTTTCTCCTTACAGTTTTTCCATTTTAAATGAGCAGCCAGTATCTGGGTGAGGGAAACAAATTTGTCTTTTTAAAAGAAGGTCTAGAAAACTCATAGTTGAAGAAATAGAAGATCTCAGAACAGAGGATGGGTATAGTTATAATAGATTTAACATAGGGCCTTCGATGTTGCTTCCTTAGGGGTAGGGACTGGCTTTATTTAATAGCACATTGATAAAGATTTTTAGATTTCAAAGGAATGTCAAAAGGCTTATTGTTAGGTTTCAGGTTTCAGACCAGACTCCTTCGAAGTTTTTCAAAAACAGTTATTGAATCATTAAAGTAAAATCTCTGAGAATGAACATTCCTTAACTCCCTCTTTAATTTAAGTCATTAAAAAATCAAGAACCTCTCTAGTTTATTAATAACTTTTTTTTTGTTACAATTTTACTTTGATTTCCACTTGTTTGAAGACTTGTCTGGTAGTTAGAAGTATAGAATCTTGAGCCAAACACCTCTGAGTTAGAGTCCACCCTTTTCACTTTGTTTGCTTTGTGAGCTTGGGCAAATTACTGAATGCTTCTGAGCCTATGTCCTCCTTTTGAAATGATGGCAATAATGGCTAAATTAGCAGTTATTGTGAAGATTAAATGAGATAATGCCCAGTGCCTGGTTTAGGAGTCTTGGTAACACTGAGTACTTGAAAAAAAAGCATTTAAACTAGAACCTTTACACTTCTATGCACTTAAAAACTCTTGCAAGTTCTTCCAAATATCTGTTTTAATTCCTCTTCTCATCACCTCATACATCTTTTCTATGCCTCCTAAAATGAAAAGACAAACATTGGAGTCACAGCTTTAAAAGGGGTTCTTTCTGGTTAAAAAAAAAAAAACAAAAAAAAACCAACACAGTACATTCCTAAGTTATGTTGGCATCTAGCATCAATTATTTTTTGAGCATCTGATTTGTCTATTCTAGTTCCCCTTCACAATTTCTTACCCATTGTTTTCTCCCCAAATAGGTTATTTTTAATTTACTCTGGACTTTAGAAACTAGAATCATGAACACATTCTAATCACACAGATCTTTTCAACAAGGTATTGTGCAAGGCAGTGCTGTGTTAAGACTGGCAGTAACTTAAAACATTTTTGTTTTTATGTTACAGTTTAGATTATTTTATAAATAGTTAATTTTTGCTAAACATGAGTTGATAAAGTTTCCAGTAAAGCATATGAACCTACCTGGTAGAAAAACTGACCTTTGCTTATGAATTTCCGTAGGATTAAGACCATTGGCTTCCATCTTAAGGCAAAGCTTCAAGCATGTATTATTAGTCTAATTTTTGTGGCTCAATTTATATGAAATCAATATTAGTGCACTCTTCCACATGTATGTGTTACTGATGTATGTTGTTTTAGTCTGATAAAGTGTGGTAGTTCATGTGTTCCACTGTAAAGCATTTTGTGCAGTTTGAAGAATGCCCACTCTTCCACTCTTTCTACATGCCGACTTACATCATCTTTGCAGCTCATTGGTATTTAGGCTCAAGGTTAAGATTTTTGTGGTACATTTTGTTGTTGTACATTAAGAATAGTATGTAAGAAAGTGCAGGAGGATTACTCTCTTATTTATTTTTTAAAGAACTTGCAATAAAGTGTTTGGTGGTGAAATTAAAAACTGTTATGCATACATGTTAGAGTTGGGTTTGCCCAGCCAGTGTAAGCTCAGTGGTTGAGCATCGACCTATGAATCAGGAGATCACCCTTTGATTCCCCAGTAAAGGCACATGCCCTGGTTGCTGGCTGGATCCCCAGTGTGGGGCGTACAGGAGGCAGCTGATCCATGACTCTCTCATTATTGGTTTCTATCTTTCTCTCATTCTCCCTTCCTCTCTGAAATCAATAAAAAAATATTTTTTAAAAAAGAGTTGGGTTAGATTACTGTGCATGTTCATAGATGTGTTTTAAAATACAATTTTTAAAATTTTAGGTATTTCTTTAGAAAGATTAAAATCTTATCTAAGACTGTTAACATGCCTGTTTCTCAACTAGAAGAAATAATCTTAATTTAAATGTGTTGTTGGATTCATTTTCTATTAAGAAACTGATCTTAATTAATAAAAAGAACATTTTCTTTTTTGTTTGTTTCTTTTCTTTTCTTTTTTTTTTTTTTTTAGTGTTGGAACTAATTATCCAGTTGATGGATTTTACTTAGCCTTCTGCTATTTGTGTATGTGCTGTGTATGTTTTCTGCTTAACTATAGGATTAGAAAAATAATTTGAAACTAAGATAAGCCAATCTTCTTGTTGCTCAGTATTTTTGGTAAAAGTATGATGAGACTTTTAAGTTAACTATAGGTCTTGGAATTTTAAAAATAATTTTATCCTTCTGTGTCTCCTAGAGCATGAAGAATTAACTATTTTTGTATGTCCATTGAGTTTTATATAGAAATTTGTGTTTTTTGCACTAAAAATAAATAAACCCATATGAGTTTGCCAGACATGACCTTTTTTAGAAAAATATAACATGTAAAATCTACAATTGTGGTTTTTTAAAAAGACCCATAAAATTTCCCATTTTAATCACTTCCTAGTGTACAATTCAATAGTGTTGAAGTATAACCAATCTCCAGAATTCTTTCATCTTGTAAAATTGAAATTCTATAACCACTGAACAACTACTATCAATTTCCCCCTCCTCCTCGCCCCGGCAGCCATCATTCTGCTTTCATATGGATTTGATAACTAAATACTGCCTATATAAGTGGAATCATCCAGTTGACTGGTTTATTTCATTTAACATAATGTCCTCAAGATTAATCTTCGTTGTAGCAAGTGTGAGAATTTCCTTTTTAAGATTGAATAATATCCTGTTGTATACCACATTTTGTTTATCCATTCATCTTTCCATGAACACTTCGGATGCTCCCACCTGTTGGTTATTGTGAATAGTGCTACTATGAGCATGAGTTTATAAACATCTCTTCAAGATCTTAATTTCAGTTGTGATTCAATTTCCAGAAGTGGGATTGCTGGATCATGTGGTAACTCTATTTTTTAATTTTGGAAGGAACCACCATACTATTTTCTTTCCAGTAGTGGCTGCACCATTTTATTTTTCCACCAACAGTGCACATGGGTTTTGTCCACTTTCTCCTCCACACTTGCTATTTTCTGAGAGGTTTTTTTTTTTTTTTTTCAATGTAGCCGTTTTAATGGATGTGTTGAAGTGATTGTATTTTTAAGGGTTTGTTAACCATTTTAAAGCTAACAACAGAGAACAGTTGCCAGTGGAAGCTTTATCAGAAGTAAGGTTAAACACCTCTAAAATAATAAGTTTTCCTAGAGACTTAGAAAAATTTGGTTTGCCAGGGGGTTTCTTTGTTGTTTTTTGTTTTGTTTTTTCTGGAAAAATGCTTACTGTTTAAAATATTCTATACCTGTTCTATTGTCGGTAAGTCCCATTTAACTAACTAGTAACTTTGTTTGAAAAGATTTATACAATACTTGAAATGACTTGTTTTTATAAGAAAACTGGCCCTAGGATGTAACCTTTTAGTTGTTCAGCTGATCTTAACTGTCATGTTAGAACCAGGCTAGCAAACATTTTGTTAATAAATACTGCTGAGTAACATATACTTGCCCTTGAAAGTAACTCATTACCCTACTTTAAGGTATGTTAAAAGTTAGTGGCTGTCACTGTGGAAAACAGTATGGAGTTTCCTCAAAAAATTAAAAATGGAACTCCCATTTGACCCCGTGAACCCACTTCTAGGAATATATCCGAAGAAATCGGGAACACCAATCAGAAAGGATATATGCACCCCTGTGTTCATAGTAGCACAATTTATAATAGCCAAGATTTGGAAACATCCTAAGTGCCCATCAGCAGATGAGTGGATTAGAAAACTGTGGTACATCTACACAATGGAATACTAGGATGCTGTAAAAAAAAAAAGAACTCTTACATTTGCAACAACATGGATGGACATAGAGAGCATTATGCTAAGCGAAATAAGCAAGTCGGAGAAAGATAAATATCACATGATCGCATTCATTTGTGGAATATAATGAACAACATAAACTGATGATCAGAAATAGATCCAGAGCCCTAGCTGGTCTGGCTCATTGGATAGAGCTTCGGCCTGTGGACTGAAGGGTCCCAGGTTCGATTCTGGTCAAGGGCATGTACTTTGATTGCTGGCACCTCCCCAGTAGGGGGTTTGCAGGAGGCAGCTGATCGATGTTTCTCTCTCATCCATGTTTCTAACTCTCCCTCTCCCTTCCTCTCTAAGTCAATAAAATACATTTTTTTAAAAAGAGAAAGAAATAGATCCAGAGACAGAGAAGCATCAAATAGACCCTCAAACTTCAGAGGGAAGGCAGCGGGGCGGGAGGGGAGGGAGGGGAGCGGGAAGGGGGTAAGAGATCAACCAAAGGATTTGTATGCATGCATATAAGCATAACCAACGGACATAAACACTAGGGGGGTGAGGGCATATGCTGGGGTGTGGGGGTGGCCTGAGAGAGGTCAGTGGGGGGAAAGGGAGACATATGTAATACTGCATGTAATACTTTAACAATAAAGAATCAAAAAAATATATTGCTCTTATAATTTGAATCTCATTTCTGTCCTTTCCAACAAAATAAATTATTGTTATCTGTCTATTCAGAAAGAAAAAAAAGTGGCTGCCAATCTATATATCATAACACTGAGTTAAAAAGTTTGCTAAAAGAGGTATATGACTCTGCAGAAAATCAGCTTGGTAAATGTGTGGAAAGTATCTTTACCCTTATTTTATCTTTAGCAAATATTTCTTAAGTCTACTGTAAACTTCCAGAAAGTTTGGACCAGTTTATACTCTAGCAGTGTATGAGAATGCCATTTTCTTGTACTTTATCATCATTAAAGTTTGCTTTTTTAATTTTAAACATTAGCAGTTTGATAAGTGTATTAGTATTCTTGTTATTTCAAGTGATGAAACACAACTCAAACTAGTTTAAGGGGGAAATTAAGGCAGTTGTTGGCTCACAATCTAGCTTTGGTTTAAGGGACAATTAGATATTGAGTATCAGGTGCTGTCCTCAGAGTATCATCCCTGACTTTCTCTTGAGTATTACTTGGTTTATATGCCGTTGCTGTGTTTGCATGTTGGCTTCATTCTGTCACTAATAGGCTATCTATATGATATGAAAGATGGCCATTAGCCTTCTGTGCCTGTATCCATAGTTTGTGATAGTAAAAATCAAAAGAAACTTTCACTTCTAGTACCCATGTATCAGTTTTCTAGATGAATGCCAGTTTGCCCTGCCTGGGCAATTTATTTTTGACCATGCCAATGGGGTTCCCTGATTACATGAGTCAAATGTCTGATTGTAGATTATTTGATTATCTTGATGTAGATTAATTATTTCATTATACAGTATTTTGGATCAATACTGGCATTGTAATGAATGGGCTATAGGTGTTTTTTTGCAAATCACTTGAATTCATATCCTATAGCGTTTTCTACCAAGCATAGTCATTCAGCAAATGTTCTTGCTTTGCCTTTTGGGAACTTAAGTCTCTTCTACCATGGATGATTAGGGTTTTCATTTCAATTCCTTAAGAAAGAGGTAGTAATGACTAATGGTTAAAAGATTAGGCTCTAGAGATTGGCTGCTTAGTTTACCATATACTAACTGTGATTTTGCACCAGTTGCTTTTTCCTCTTTCTACATCTCACTTTCTTCATTTGTAAATTAGAGTAAGAATAATTGCCTTATTATAAGCATTGTCATGAGGATAAAAGAGACATTAACCCATATGAAACAGAACATTTCTTGGCACAAAGTAAGGGCTTAATTAATTAGGAACTGTTATTACATTCCTATTATTGTAATTATTAAGTTGTTTTCAGAAGAGTTTCACTTCCTTGAAATCTCTAGATATTGCTCAGTCAGACTCATTCAAGCCTTCTTTGGGACAATCTGACAAAGGCTGATGTAGTCCCTTTGGTTCAAACATTGTGAACTTATAGTAGTGGTAGAATAATTAGTGCTGCTTTTCCTCTATGTTGATACTTTTTCCCATGAATATCTGGTCTTTGCAAATTAAATGAAGGGGTTATTTGTGTTTTTGTTTGTTTGTTTGTATATACATGTTATCCTAAAATAATCATTTTTCCATATTGTAATAGTAAAGGAAGAAATATATTCTCAAGGTTGTTTAATTGGCTGTCAAAGGTTGGGAAATTAAGAAAGCCTACTTTTCTTTTGGTATCAATTCATTAAATGTCTTTTATGTAACCTGTTAGAAGAAAAGAGTTGGAAATTGCCTGCCTTTGCAGAGAATGTAGCTAAAATGTTTAAATATGTCAAACTGATAGTCAAAGCATTCACTGTGAATGGAAGAAGGGGTCTTTCTTGGATAATGTAAATAAGGTGATTTATTTCAATGGTTCAAAATTTTTGTTTCAATCCTTGACCACTACTCTAGCACCTAACCACTCTATAACAGATTGTTGTACATTTATTTTGTGCATCTAACTTGTCAAGCAAAGCATTGAATTGTTGATGGCTCAGGCCACAGTTGAATATTCAGTTTTGAGTCTTAATTGATTCATCCATAAAATGTACCTTTTTTAAAAAAAGAATATGCTTTTTCTCCTTAGATAGCCAACAAAATAAGTTTTAAAATTCTGATTGAGTTTACCTTTAACACTGCTTTAACTCTGTTGAGCAAAGCCCTGCCATGTTGTAACTCCCACTTACTAATCGCTGAATCTGTCTTCCATATGACATCCTTTTGAAATATCTTAAGGTAGTTATCATGTCTCTTCTATTCCTAAGTAAAAACAATTTATTTTAATTTTAAAATTTAATAATTATATATATGATTTGTGGAACAGCATGGGTTATATTAAATACTAGAGGCCCAGTGCATGAAAATTTGTGCACAAGGGCGGGGGAGATGTCCCTCAGCGCGGCCTGCCCCCTCTCACAGTCTGGGAGCCCTCAGGGGTTCCTAAGCCGCAGTCTGGCCTCCCTCTGCAGGAAGCAACCGGCCTAATCAGGGGAAGGTGCCCCCCCATCACCCCGCTTCTGCTGCCATTGCCGGCCCTTGCTTCTTAGCGCTGGCCCTGCCCCCTGCCCACTGGTGGGTGGGGGGCGATCTGGGGCCAGGCTGGCTGGGGGAGGGGCTGTGAGAGGTTGAGGCACAGCAGGTCACACCCTGTCCAGTCTCTGCAGAGGCATTGCACCTGGACAGGGCTCGCGCTGCTGCCTCTGTGGCTGCTTCTGCAGAAGGGGTGGCACTGGGCTCAGGACTGCACAGCGCCCTCTCCCGCTGCCTCTGCGAAAGGGGCCGCGGTGCTGGACCAGTCCGTGCTGCTGCCTCTCCTGCACCGCCGCCTCTCCCACACCGCCACCTCTCCCACACCGCTGGCCCTCAGCCCTCGCAGCCACCATGGCTGCTGGCGCTTGGCCCTCACAGCCCCTGCGGCTTTGTCCAGAAGACGTCCGGTCTAATTAGCATATTATCCTTTTATTAGTATAGACTAGAGGCCCGGTGCACAAAATTTGTACATGAGGGGAGGGGTCCCTCAGCCTGGCCTGCACCCTCTCCAATCCAGAACCCCTTGGGGGATGTCCGACTGCCGGTTTAGGCCCGATCCCTTTCAGAATCTGGGACCGCTGGCTCCTAACCGCTCACCTACCTGCCTTCCTGATTGCCACTAACCACTCTGCCTGCCTGCCTGATGCCCCTAACTGCTCCCCTGCCTGCCTGATTGCTCCTAACTGCCTTTGCCTGCCTGCCTGCCTGCCTGCCTGATCACCCCTAACTGCTCTCCCCTGCCGGCCTGATTGCCCCTGACACCATAGCTTTGTCCTGAAGGATGTCTGGAAGACGTCAGGTCTAATTAGCATATTACCCTTTTATTAGTATACTAGTAGATGTGGACTTCAGTCTCAGGTGGACTCCGAGCGCTGCCACTTACTAACGGTGTTACTTAACCCCTTTTTATAGACAAGAAACAGGATCAGAGGGTTTTTTGGGGAAATTTATTTGGTAGCCTTGGATAGGATAAATTAGTATAGAAAACTAAGCCATTTGCTTTAGAACTTTTCCTTTGTCATTGTTTCCAGAATCTTTATCATGCTCAGGGTTTTAAACTAAATAGGAACAACTTTCTGGGTATGATTTCTATGTGTTTGCCTTTATTCTGATACATGTGAATTTTTTTGTTATATACATACATGATTATTAAAATTTATATATCTTCTCTTATATTAAGTAATTAAAGACACATTCTTCTCAGTACAAAAATACACACATTAAGTTTAGTGCCATTGACTTCTTAAGTTCCAGTCTCACGTCTGTTACTGTCAGAAACTATATAATAAGGGAAATGGAAAGAAAAATATCTACCAGCTGAGAGAGGGAGGTAATGGAAAGGGAAAAGAGTGGTAGAGTAGGTGATATGATTTTGGGAAAGCAATTAATACAGCTGTTATTCAAAGGTTACTTTGTAAAAATTATTTCAAAGAATTTAGAAAACCATTCCACATTACCACATTTTTCATTTGGTCATCTTTGAAGCCTGATCATGATCTAATATTTTTGAAGCCAAGTTATTGGATTTTATTAAGTACACACTTTATTACTGGCCTGTCCTTAAATTGTACCTTTAGCTTCTTATTCCCAGCAATTGTACCTTGCTCTATGCAGTA
The DNA here is from genome assembly GCF_963455305.1 of Plecotus auritus. Lineage (NCBI taxonomy): Eukaryota > Metazoa > Chordata > Mammalia > Chiroptera > Vespertilionidae > Plecotus > Plecotus auritus. The sequence continues at coordinate 36,619,408 of NC_137770.1, read as the reverse complement.
TTGCCCAACCCACTCCGCTCAATGTTCTTCCTGACAAACATAATTGTCATATTATGCATATGTAGTTACAGCTAAAAATAAATTTTTCTTATTTTTTCAGAATTTGCTAGTTAACCTGTTAAATCTCTGCTATAAGACCTGCTAATGGTTCTCAAACTCGTGTTGCTTAAGAATCACCTGGGTGTTTAGTTAATATGAGGAATCCCAGGTACCCACCTTCAGAGATTCTGATTTGGTAACTCAGGAATCTAAATTTTACAAGCGCCAAAAGATGAAACATACACCTTGAACAGATAAGAGTGCTCCCCAGAATCACCTGTGAAACTGTTTTTAAACAGACATGCCAAGCCTACAATTTGAATTTCCAAGGTTGGAATCTAGCACGTATATATCTGGGGCCTAAAAATTCTGGTGGTGATTGTGATATTTACCACCAGTCAACCACTGACTAATCTGGTCTAAGTCCTTAGTGTATATAGTTACTGAGTTCTAAGTATGTGGCAATGTAAATGTCTTGGAGGCTCACTCTGTTTCCTGTATTTATAAAGCATTTGGGCAGATTTATTAAGAGAAAGTTTTGTGTGGTTTTTTTTGAAATTTATTTTTATAAAGAGAAAGTTTTAATAAACCATTTTGAGTGTGAATGAACAATCCTTTTCCTTCCCTTCCCTTCCCTTCCCTTCCCTTCCCTTCCCTTCCCTTCCCTTCCCTTCCCTTCCCTTCCCTTCCCTTCCCTTCCCTTCCCCCTCCCCCTCCCCCTCCCCCCTCCCCCCTCCCCCTCCCCCTCCCCCTCCCCCTCCCCCTTCCCTTCTTCTCCTCACCCGAGGATAGAGAAACACTGATAGTTGCCTCCTGAACATGCCTTGAACAGAGATTGAACCCACAACCTTTTGGTGTATGGGACATTGTTCCAACCAACTGAGCCACCTGTCCAGGGCAAGAAGTATTGTCTTAGAGCAGAGGGGCTCAAAGTGTTCTCCAGACCAGCATTAATTATACTAATTTGTTAGAAATGCAGATTTTCAGGCACTATACAGAGCTCCTAAATCAGAGACTCTGGGGGTAAAGCCCAGTAATTTGTGTTTTAAGAATCCCTCCATGTGGTTGTGGTGCAAGCTAAATGTTGAGAACCTCCATCTTAGAGAAAAAGTTTCATATCCACATTTTTTGTGTTATTTATCTGGTACTTTACATTGTAAGTGATCAGGGATTTTTTGAGAGAATCAATACCAATTCTGAACCAGGAGAGAATTGATTGAAACCACTATTTAGGAATAATCTAAAATACGTGTGTGTGTGTGTGTGTGTGTGTGTGTGTGTGTGTGTGTGTTGTCAATCCTCACCCTATTTAAATAAATAAAATAAAAATAAATATTTTTCCATTGACTTGTATTTATTTACTTGTTGATTTTTTTTGTCTCTGTATTTTTTTTAATATTTATTGTTGAAAGTATTACATAAGTCCTTTCTCCCACATTAACCTCTTCCAGCCCACTGCCATTCCCCTCCTCTCCCCCTAGGCCTTCGCCACCCCATTTTCTATGTCCACAGGTTATGCATACTAGTATATGCATACAAGTTCATTGCTTGGTCTCTTCCCACCTGCCCGCCCCTGCCTGCCTTCTGAGGTTCAATAGTCTGTTCATGCTTCTGCCCTAGTATGTCTCTGGGTCTATTTTTGATCATCAGTTTATTTGGTTCATTAGATTCTACATATGAGTGAGATCATGTGATACTTACCTTTCTCTGACTGGCTTATTTCTCTCAGCATAATATTCTCCAGGTCTATCCATGCAAATGGTAAGAGTTCTTTTTTACTGCCATGTAGTATTCCATTGTGTAGATGTACCATAGTTTTTTTATCCACTCATCTGCTGATGGGCACTTAGGCTGTTTCCAAATCTTAGCTATTGTAAATAGTTGCTGCTATGAACATAGGGGTGCATATATTCTTTCTGATTGGTGTTTCTAGTTTCTTGGGATATATTCCTAGAAGTGGGTTCACGGGGTCAAATGGGAGTTCCATTTTTATTTTTTTGAGGAAACTCCATACTGTTTTCCACAGTGGCTGCACCAGTCTGCATTCCCACCATCAGTGTACTAGGGTTCCCTTTTCCCCACAACCTCACCAACACTTGTCCTTTGTTAATTTGTTGATGACAGCTATTCTGACAGGTGTGAGGCGATATCTCATTGTTGTTTTGATCTGCACTTCTTGGATGATTAGTGACTTTGAGCATTTTTTCATGTCTCTTGGCTTTCTGTATGTCCACTTTGGAGAAATGTCTAGGTCCTTTGCCCATTTTTAAATTGTTTTGTTTGTTTTCCTTTTGTTAAGTTGTATGAATTCCCTATATATTTTGGAGATTAACCCCTTATCGGATGTATAATTGGCAAATAAATATGTTCTCCCATGTAGTGGGCTCTCTTGTTATTTTGTTGATGGTTTCTGTTGCAGTGTAGAAGCTTTTTATTGTAATGTAGTCCCATTTGTTTATTTTCTCCTTAGTTTCCATTGTCCTAGGAGATGTATCAGTAAACTTATTGATACGAGAGATGTCTGAGATTTTGGTGCCTATGGTTTTTTCTAGGACTTTTATGGTTTCACGCCTTACATTTAAGTTGTTTTTTTGTTGTTGTTGTTGTTTTTTTTTTTTATCCATTTTGAGTTTATTCTTGTGTTTCCATTGATTTTTTTAAAGAGAGTGGAAGGGAGAGAGGGAGTGAGGGAGAGAAACAGATAAACATCCATACGAACGAGAGACAGAGACAGAGACAGAGACATTGATTGGATCCCTTCCACATGCGCCCCAACCTGGATCTGGGCCAGAGATAGAAACTGCAACGAAGGTACTGCCCTTGACCAGGGAAACCCAAAAAGCCTTTGGTGCAAGGGCCTATGCTCTAACCACTTAGCACACTGGCCAGAACCAAAAGCATTTTTTTTAAAAAGTTGATTTCAGAGAGGAAGGGAGAGGGAGAGAGAGATAGAAACATCAATAATGAGAGAGAATCATTGATCGGTTGCCTCCTGCACGCTCCCTACTGGGGATCGAGCCCACAACTCTGGCATGTGCCCTTGACCGGAATTGAACCTGGGACCCATCAGTCTGCAGACCAGTGCTCTATCCATTGAGCCAAAGTGGCTAGGGCAAGCATATTTTTTAAAATAAACAGAACATAAATATACATTAATATAAATAGTTATAAGTCTATTAGCTAATTAATGTATAAATAAATGTGACAAAGATTTCATTTTCAGAATGTACCCTCTAATTTAAAATAATGATTCTTTTTCCCTATTTATTTTACTGCAACATTAGAATATCAAGTATTTAAGCATTTTTGTGAGGTTATTGGAAGGTGAATAATCCATCTTTTTTCTAATTGTGGGTATTTAAGAAATATTACCATGCCAGTAAGATAATGATCACCTAAAGCAAGAAATTTAAATTGCTTTCAAAAATAAAATAAGTGTATATATGTTTTGAATATTTTCCTTTAGAAACGAACCATTTCACCTGTATTTTTGGAATTTCAAATTATGAAATGCTGAATTTTCAAAACCTGAAAATTAGATTAGAATGCAAAGTTGAAAGTATTAAATTATACTGCTTACTCGTTCTTAACTTTCCTCTTCTTGGAAAATAAGTTTAAAAGTTAGTTTATACTAAAAGTCTTTCTGATTTTTCTAACAAATGCAGGTACATTGATGGTATCAGTTTATTAGTGAATTTTAAAGTACAAAATCTGTAATTCTGTCATCTTGAAAATCTATTGCTAATATTTTGTAAACTTTGCTAACATATATCATTGTATCTTTCTGGTTTTATCTGCATTTATAGATGATATGTCCATATGTATGTGTGTATACATATATACACATTTATTTCTCTATATACTAGTAGACATGCATTACATACCCATACAGAGAAATGGATTCATGCTCAAATTTCATTGTATAACTTGCTCTTTTTACATAGTACAATATTGTAACATCTACTGTAAGCACAGATTAATTTTTGTAGATGTTTCCTTGTCTCCTAAAATATTATGTTACTTGATTTTATAAAAAGATTATTGCTGTAACTAATGTTTTGTCAGTTAGGGATTGACCCTGGTAACTACTATTGAATAAAGGCAAGAACCAAAGATAACTAGAATGTATGCTCCATGAGGGTAGCAACTTGGTCTCTTTTGTTTATTGAACTATGCCCCATGCTGAGAACAGGGTTTGGCTCATAGGAGATGATTAAGAAATATTTATTGACTAAATCAGTGGTCGGCAAACTGCTCGGCTCACGAGCCGCAGTTTGCCGCTCTGTTGACTAATGAGTTTGCCGACCACTGGACTAAATGAATGACATTCTCTAACATGATTATACTAAAATTTGATTTTTAAGTTTATTGATAATGATTAGAACTCAAGACATCTTTCTGGAAAAAATAATTATGAATAATAGTTAGATGTCCTAAAAATGTAATTTATATTTAATTTGAAGTGTCAGATTTTTGCTATTTTTTTTCATTAAGTATGGATTTTTAAAAAGTAAACATCTGTTTGAAGTGTTCTGGTTTTGTAGCAATTATCAGATAGAAGGTATAACAACAGATCTTATTAATAATAAGAATACTCCTAATAAATATGAAATACTTGTCTAAGAGTAACCAGGCTTGGAGAAAAAGCCACTAGGATTAGAAATCAACTTAAAGAAACTTTCATGTCTTAATGATGAAAATTCTAACACTTTCTTGAAAAAGGCTGTAGAAAACAAAATGAGTCAAATCTTGTGTTTCCAGCCGGGCTAGAAAGACATTTATAAAAGTGATAAAGGTGTTGATTGTAAATTGATTAACAACATTAACTATCACTGATGTATTGTCCTGACCACATACTAGTAAGCTTAGGACAAAACAATAAAAGACATTGTAGATTGTAGTGATGAAGAAAATAATCTTTAAACCTTGAACCTCTTTTCAGCAAATTTGTATCCTACATTCTCAGCTCTCTTCTCCCTGTGCCTCTAAATCTCCTCTCTCGAAAGATCACTTAACTCTCCTTGGTGATATTTGTGCTGTTCCCTTTATACTGCTTGGTTGATTTTTTTCCCCCACTTACATCTATTTACCTGTATTTGTAAGTGCTTATCCAGATAATCACAGTAAATCCAATAGTATGCCTTATTCATAGTTCTGACATTATTATGCTGTTTAATTATGATTGTAATCTGTAGGATCACAGGAGCACTGATAAAGCACAAATTCAGGGATCCCAAAAAGAATATTCAAAGGACAGTCAACCTTCCATGAGCTGAAGTCAAGGTCAAATAGCAGATTTGAGCCAGTACTAAAGCCAAGTAAAACACACATCCCTACTAATAGTACAAAGATAAATAAGTCTGTTTCCTGTCTTCAAGAAGCTTTTAAGGATTGTTGAGGAAGATAAAATACAGCAAAATAACCAAAGTGGTCAGATCTAGGAGAAAGGAGCAGTTTTAGAAGACGGAACAGAAACAAAGTGATGCTAGAGTTAAAAATGGAAAGTTTCTCACATAAACTTACCAGGCCACATATTCAAGAGTACTCCAGGCAGAGAGAGCGGGGTGAGTGAACCAGAAGGAATGGAATACAGTAGGTCCTCGGGTTACGTCAGAGATCCGTTCCTATGGTGCGACGTAATGCGATTTTTGCCCTAAGTCGGAACTCACCTACATAAGCACCTACATCACTCACATGGAGCACGTACACAACAGTAATGAAGTGAAACAGTAAAAAAAAATTAAAAGAAAGATAACAATTCCTGACCTTCACTTGTAAATAAATAAAAAAAAACATAAAGCACATATGTACATACATCGAAATGATGGAACTTTTTTTATATAAATAAATGGGAGATGACAACGTAACCCGAGGACTGTCTGTATTATGCTTTTGATTAACTAGTGTGTCTGAAGAACGTGGGAATTGAGGGTGAAGAGATGAGCAGGGAGCTAGATAAGGATGGGTTTTGTTGGAAATAATTATACTTTGCCCTGTGTACATCTGATGGAATTGTAAGGACATAATATCAGGTTTCTTATTTTGGAAGGATCATTGTGATAGTAATTTGAGGGAAAAATTAAAGTGAAGTAAGGGAAGGATGAGTTCAGTCAGTGGTTCCCAAATTTCACTGTGTATCTGCACCTTTGGAGTTTTAAAAATCCAGATTTGTGGGCCCTGCTTCAGATCTACTGAATCAGAATTTACAAAGATAGAGCCCAGAAGTTTGAAATGTTGCTTAATGTCCCTTAAGTGATTATCATGCAACTAGACCTGCATTTGGGGATATAGCTATTTCAGTAGACTTAAGTGGGAGGCTGTTTAAGCCTCATCAGGGCTGTTTTGCTTATCCATATAGTCCTAGTACCTAGCACAGTCCATGGTACTTGATAGATGCTCAATAAATATTTATCGAATGACTGTTTCTTGAGTGTAGGAGGTTATTCTGAGTTTCAGGAAGGCTATATCCCCTCTTGTGTTTTGGTTCTCTAGAGTTATGATCATTAAATTAGCTAATACATAAAAGCAGTTAACACAGTGCCTGGTGCATAGTAAGTGCTCAGTAAATGTTAGAAGGGGAAAATTCTCTTCAATCTTTTCTCTCATGATACTTTGTGTGTGATTTAGGTATCTTGGCAATTGCTTATGCCTAGCCAGATATCTTGAAGTGAGTATGCAGATTGATTTTATTGTAGGGATCCAGATATTGAGCAAATACAATACCAACATTAGTGTGAGCTAAGATGTTCAAATAGTTTCTCTGTACAAATTAAAAATGAAGTATATTGGGAGTATATGCGGTAATGTGCTCTGATTCTCTCCCCTTTGTGGTTGGCAGTACCCGTTAAAGGTTGCCTTGCTTTGGAGAAATGGTGGACAGTGAAGCAGAGAACATTGCCATTGCAGATGCCTTTCAATTAGGATTTTGGATTATGAGCAGACTCCAGGAAAGAGCCCTGGCCATGAGTCCCTCCAAATAGCTTAGGGTCAAGTCCTAAATTTAAAGCCAAACCCTGTACCTCTTTTATGTCTTTGGAGATGTGAAGAAAACATATTTTGAACTTTATAATAATGACTTAAGAATACTTATCTTGGTAATTAGAAATTTGTCTTATAAATTTAGTTGCCACATCTTGAGCAATCATAATCTTCAAAGTTCTGGACAATACAAGTATTTTTAAAAGTATGGAGATAATCCATCACCATGGTTATGGTTAGCTTGATCAGACAAAGGTAATGAAAAGGATTTAAATTTTCCACAGTTTTGTTTGGGTAGTCATTTTGGTAACTTAGATTTGGTTGAGTATCACTTTGTTTCTGACCTTTACTTGTGGTAAATAAATAATAAAAAAAAGGGCTACTAAGTCTGAAAGTTGCTGATAAAATTCGGATCATCTAGTAATTGTGGCATTTGAACTAATATTCATGTTTATCATGAGATCATTGATTGGCACTCTTTTTGGTGGTTTTACTTGAACCAGATAAGATTCTGTTTTCCTCTGCCATCGCTGCCTCTCAGCTTGCCAATTTAAGAGGGGAAAGAAATGAGGGAAACAGTATCCCAGATGCTAGGGGACAGACACACTGGATCTCTCCTTCATCCCCTTCCCCCGCCGAACTTTAGTATATGTATAAAATATATTTTTAAATACTTTTATTATTGTACACTTTATTTTTAAGTTCAAATTTAAAACATTTTCTTAAAGTCAATGAGGACAATGAGGCAGTTTTAAGGCACATAAAAAATAATGTTTCGTGTTATTAACATTGTTACATTTTCATAGCCTCGTTGTCTATTTTATTTTAGTTTTTTAATTTAAATTGTATAGCATTGAGAAAATCCGGGTTCACATAGGTAAGTAGTTATAAGTAGTAATAGTTTTTAATAGCTCACCTTAAATCTAAAAATATTCAAGTTAAATTGATCTGGATGCTTGAATTGAAATTTTTATATCAAAGTTCAGTTCTAACAACAGTAACTGTTGATATTCCTTATTAAAGTATAAAAGTCAGAGAAGCATATGAACCTGAATAAGTTCTAAAAACTATCTTATCACTGTTGTCACAATACAACTTGTTATTCACATGTTATTACAACACCTGGGTTCAAATCCCATCCGCTACACTACTGGCTATTTTTAAACAGCTGCATCCCCCATTTCATCATCTGATAATATTTAACCAATTTATAGGTTGTTAGAACTAAGCACCTTGTAGAGGGCAGTGTTTGGCCCATTGTAGATTTTAATAGCTAGCTATTAAAGAAGAAGTTAAGGACAGAACCCAGTTTAGCTTTGTTGCTATGCAGTTAAGCAGAGAAACTCGACTCTGCATGATCTGATTTATGAAAATATTTTTTACTGATCTTATTCTTGGAAGAGTTTCCCAAAGATAACTTATTAACACCTTTGTTAATCTTTATTAATACATTCCTTTAAATTCTTAGTACTGTGCCACATCTTTGTTTTTCATAACCCCACATTTAGTTAGTACCTGTTGTGCTAGTCATAGATAAGGGGCTTTTAAGGGAGTAAGCAACCTGAAAACAGTAGTTTATTATAGCTGCTAATATAAATTCCTATAGCTTATAGTCACTACTGCTCATATGGTAAAAGGGAGGGTGGGAGAGTATTGGAGTCAAAAGAAAACTTGAGTCAAAAATTTATTTGTAGCTATTACTGTTCTATCTGTTTAAAAACACCTGCTTTCAAGTTACTATGCACAACTTCCATTTCTCTAGACCTAATCATGAATTCTCTATGTTGCGACTTTTTGAATGGCTATGAAGATGCAGCCTTCATATACAGGCTATTTTTCAGATTTGGGCTAAAACAAAAACATCCTCTTCAATTTGACATGCCAGAGAGGAAACACCTGTTTCAGGCAGGTTTAAAGCTTCATCTTGGACTTCTTGTTGAGAGATTTTATGTCTGCAGTAATCCAAAAATTTCTATAGCTCTTTATTAAAAATACTTTCATGTAGTAGAAAAATCTCTATATAATTTAATTACATAGCATCTTCTAATCCTTCTGTGGTAAGCAAAATGTAAATTTTATTCAAGCAAAGGCAAACTAACAAATTTTCTGTCTCTTTTTCTCCCCCCACTCCCATTCCTTTTTGTTATATAGGATAAGTTCTGAACGTCGAAAAGAAAAGTCTAGAGATGCAGCCAGATCTCGGCGAAGTAAAGAGTCTGAAGTTTTTTATGAGCTTGCTCATCAGTTGCCACTTCCCCATAACGTGAGTTCGCATCTTGATAAGGCTTCTGTTATGAGGCTTACCATCAGTTATCTGCGTGTGAGGAAAACTTCTGGATGCTGGTGAGTTGTTTTATTAGGGCATACTAGGCCTAAAAATTAGAAATTAAAAGTAATTAGAAATTATATTTAGAGGATGGTCATACTCTCAATTCTTCCTTAATATGATTGCCTTTTTATTACATGCTTTAAAGCTTCAGACCTTTTGCCCCTCTTTATTTCCTGCCCCACCTACCTACCTATTTCCTCCCCCACCTCCCTTCACTGAAGGATACGTTTACTTATTTGAGA